>NW_004567115.1:38588059-38624723 GCF_000260355.1 Condylura cristata | reverse complement strand
TGGCTAGGGAAGTGACTGGCTGCGGGACCTGCCCTTGTAAAGTCCTGTTAGATTTGGGAGCTGGTGTCCTTTCTGTGCTTTGCCACTCTGAGGGCCTCCGGCCCCTCTCCACTGTAGGCTGTGGAGCGACAGGTTCACATCTTCTCAGCAGTCTTTATTTCTAGGGCTTGTTTTGGTGTAGTTTTGTCTGTATTTTTGTTTTATTTCTCTGTATTCCACGTAAGGAGCGAAATCACCTGACACTTTTCTCTGTCCCTCTGACTCTTTCACATGGGCCCACCACTCCAATTTCATCAGTATTGCAAATGGCAAGAGTTTGTTCTTTTTTATAGCTGAGCAGCAGGCCATCATGGACCTCATCTTCCTGGTCTGTCACTGGGCACCTTAGGCATTGTGGACACAGTGCAGTGAACATATGAATGCATATGACCCTTCAAATCACTGTTTTTGCATTCCTTGGATAAATACCCAGGAGTAGAATTGCTGGGTCATACGGTAGGTCCATCTTTACCACTTTGAGAACTAGCCATTGTTTTCATTCCTCGGATAAATACCCAGGAGTAGAATTGCTGGGTCATACGGTAGGTCCATCTTTACCACTTTGAGAACTAGCCATTGTTTTCATTCCTCCTCAGCAGTGTATAAGGGTTCCCCCACTTTACATCTTAACAGCATCTGTTGTTTCTGGTTTTGCTTTGTTTTGATGTGGGCCATTCCCGCGACAGTGAGGATATATCCCTTTGTGGCCTGGTCCCCATTTCCCTAGTGATAAATGCTGAACATACCCTCATGCACTAGTTAGCTGTCTGCATGTCCTTGCTGAAGAAGCGTCTTGTTCAGGCCTTCTGCCTAGTTTGTGATTGAGTTCCCTGCTTTCCATTGAGTTCTTTAGATCTTCATATCTGTAGCTGACTATTCAGGTTGCACAGGAGTTTCATTGCTCAGTTTCCTAGGACCTTCCTATCTTGCTCAGGAGGAACATGCCTGGTTCTGTTCTTTTATTTTTTTTTTTAAGAGATTTGCTGATTTATGCATATAAGAAATGGAGTACAGGCCAGAGGTGTGGGCGGTGAGAGGACTCACCAGAGACAGCGTGGGGAGCAGAACAAGCAGACTGAGTGAAACACACTGCTGAGGGGGTAGCGGGCAGGTCAGGAGAGGTCTGCTGCACCATGTGGGTCAGCTCCCTGGTCGGGGATCGCACTCGTGCTGCGGTGACTGCGGAGAGCTCCACAGTGCTGGAATCTAACCCATTGCGCCACCAGGGAAGACCCTGGTTCCTTTATCCTTTGGTTTTGAATAGATTTTATTTTTTCAGGCCGAGACAATCTATTAAAAGGAGCCATGGTTTTGAGAATAACATAGTTTGAGAATGAGGATATTAGTCACGGGTTCCCAGGAGGTTGTCAGATGCCAAGAAAACTTGGAAGGATTCAGCCATGTGATAGCTCCATGTGGTTAATGATGATGATTGGGGATTTGTGTTTGTTTTCCTAAGATAAATCTCTATTTCAGTAGCATTGTGGGAAATTATTCCCAATAACCTCTTCAAATCTGCATAGCATTTTCCTTTTAAAGTGAACCAAATTAAAATTCAAAAATATAAATTATGTGTGTATATATTATGTATATAGACATGTATATACACACATGTCTGTCTATATATGTAAAATGGAGGAGAGAGTTACTTGTTTATTTGAGTAGTCCAGGCAGTTGGCATGAGAGGAACTACAGGTTAATGGACTGGCTGTCCTTCCCGATGAGCGTTCCCGCAGGAAACAACTCAGTAAGCAATGTTATATTTATAACCAGTCGGACAGTGAGGTCCGGGTATTGGCTGGATTCCAGATAGTTCCTGGTTGTTTAATTGCTAATGGTATCAGTGTGCCCAGATCTCTGCATGAATTCTCTCTGGGTGTTGTTTCCACCTGAGAGGGTTTTCTTTAACCCTCATACAAAGCAAGTTTGAATGTATTATGGCAGTAAACTAGACGCTGATTTCAGGAGTAAACAGAAAGCTGATTAAATTCAGCATCCTCCTGATGCTGAGGATGTGGCTACATGCATGTGAGGGAAATGCTTTCAGGTTTCCTTGTCTTCGAAGACCATCTTTTTGTGTGCGTATCTGTGTCGAAGAACTGAGGTGTAGGCCAGAGGTGGAGAGAGCTCCACCTCCCACAAGAGTGGGGAGCAGAACAGGTGGATTTTATTGAAACACACTGCCAAGGGAGCATTGTCAAGACAGCAGACGTCTGCCGGGTCCTGTGTGGGGTCAGCTCCCTTGCGTCAAACTCAGGCCATAGCTGTGATGATAATGCTGAGAATTAACCCCTAGGCCTCTGGGGTCGCTCCTTGAAGATCATCATTTAGAACGAACAATTCATGTTTCATGTCATTTTTCTCTCTACAGAGCTTACCATGTGATTAAAAATGATCTTGAAAATTTGGCTTAAAGCTTGATTAAAATCTTTTTTATTTTATTTTATTTTTAAAAGATTTTTATTAGGTATGCATACAGAACTGGGGTACAGGCCAGAGGTGCAGGGGCGGTGAGAGGATTCACCAGAGACAGAGTGGGGAGCAGAACAGGCAGATTGACAAAGTCCACTGCTGAGGGGAGCAGCGGGCAGGTCAGGAGAGGTCAGCTGCCCTGTGGGTCACCTCCGGGGCAGGCAGGGATGGAACTCATGCTGAAGTGGCTTTAACTTCTCAGTGCTGTGCTTTAACTCACTGCGCCACCAGGGAGGGCCAGCTTGGTTAAAATCTTAAAGTGAAGACAGGATTCATTACTATTAATTAAATTTAAAAAATAAGCTGTATTTTTTTTTACATAATAGGGGTACTGTTTCACCAGAAACTTTTGAGTTAATAGTGTGATGTGGATACCAAAACTTTAGAATAAGAGCTGACTTGGGTCTCCCTGGTAGCACAGGGGTTAGAGAGACAATGCTGTCAAGCTATCACCAGCCACTGATAATTTCAATGCCTGGCCAGGGAGTTGACCCACATGGTGCAGCAGACCTCTCCTATCTCACCTAGCTCACCCCCTCAGCGGTGTATTTCAGTCATTCTGCCCATTCTGCTCCCCACTCTGTCTCTGGTGAATCTCATCACCCCCCACACCTCTGGCCTGTACCCCAGGTCCTGTATACATGAATAAATAAATCTTTAAAAAAAAAAAAAAGAATAAGATCTGTCTGGTCAGACCACATTCAAAGTTGTAACTGCTGCATTAGAACATGGACTGCCTTATCACTATCCTTTGTGATGGGTAAAAGGTACACATTTTTCTTTCCTTTTCCTAAAATGCAGGCTTTAGGAAAGGTAGCTTCATGTGAGGCGCGAGACCTGTGCCAGTACAGATGGAGAAAGTCAGTATTTGCCTGAAAGAAGTCTTTTGGGGAAGTCTTGCTGGGTGAAGTTTCTTTTTCGAGACCTATAAATAGAGGGAAATGAAGATTTTTGCACAGTCGTCCCTGGGGCCTCAGGAATTTATTCACATTTTGTCTTTGTTTTAGCTTGAGTGCTCAGTCAGCTTCCTCCTTTCCTTCCTGCTGCTGCTTCCATCTCTTCTCCCTCCTCTCTTTTCTTCCTCCTTTCTTCGCCTTTTTTTACCTGGTGGAAATGATTAGTACATTTTTTTCCATCTTTGAGATCTGAAAGCAATAGATTATATAGTGAATATGTTTTACTCATGTAGTAATTTAGACATGAGAAGAGTCTGGCTCCACAAATACTAAACCCTTAGAAAGGAATTTCAGTGCACATTTATCCAGTTATTTTTGGCCCATGATTTTTTTTTTCTCCTCCTCCTCCTCTTACAGTCTCCATTAGATTATGGGGGTGGGAGAGATGAATTTTTTTCTTTTCTAGGAAGAGCTGTTGCTTTCTAGGGATTTGGGGGTGGTGGTAAGGGGAGCTTAAAGGGAGAAATCTAGAACCAGATTGGAAAATCAGTTTGAAAAATAACACAGCTTTTCACTGAAGGAGTCAAAGTGGAAACATTATTCTCTTAAGCCTTTTATATTGAAGAGTAAAGGCGTCAGTAATGGACGTATCTGTATGTCTATTAGGTGTAAGTATGAAGCAGGGAGAGGAAAAAATATGTGGGTGCATGGTATGAAGTAGCCAAGCCATAACTAGGGAGGCAAAAAAAGGCCTTAAAAAATAATGTTCTCAAGGTACTTGTCAAGAGGGACAGATATGCACAGCCTGTGCAAATAAGCTGCCTGCTCACATTCACTCTGCTTCTGCCCCAGCCCTGGAAGACAGCGTCCACTTTGAGAACCCATGTTCAGGGGCTTCTCAAGTAAGTGTTGTTTGGCTTTGACTTTATCCTCAATATCATGCACAAAAACTCCCTTTCCTCTGTTTTGGACACTATACCAGAATTTGCCAAAGTCTTGAAAAGTTGTGATTAAAATTATTTATCTGTGTAGAACTCTAAAAGTAGTAACTCAGAGAATTGTCCCCCAAATTTGTAAGTAGCTTCAGTAGCTATTTCATATTTAAAAAATTCCAGAATTTCAAATCTCTCTCATTTTCTCAATTTTTTTCTTTCATGAACTACATTAAAGTAGTAAATTACATTAAAATATCAGACTGCTTAAATGTATATAGGAAACTACTCAGAGACGAGGAAATATATTAAATGGTTGAGAGGAGAGCTAATTTTTACATTAAGTCGTTTTTGTCTATACAGGATTATGGCCATTTAAGGTTTTTTTTTTTCCTGTTCCTTGGAAAAATATATATTAATCTGTAGTATAAAGGAATGTGTTTTCTTCCATAGGTGCAACACCTATTTTTCAAAGTATTTCAGCTAAGGAAGCTTAAAGCTATGGTCCCCACCCCACCAACCCCATTATTAGTGAGCAGGAACATGGATTACACTCTTTACTCTTGACCCATGGGTAGCATGAAACTAAGCCAACAGAGACTAGAACTTCTCTATTGGTGGCCCAGGGCCCATGGCCCTGCACTGCACTAGAGTGGAAATAGTATTAGCCGTTTAGCTTTCCTTAGTGATGTGCTGATGCTGGTCAAGCACTTTAATATTTACCATGCACAGTAAAGTGCCCTGCATTTTATTAACATTATTTTTTGTTAACATTATTTAAAAAGTTCCTTTTTATCCTTCAAAAAGTAGGCCCCAGTTACATTATACATACTTTCAGTCACTCTGGTATATGATCAGTTGAACAGTTTACCTCTTTAATGTAGCTTATTAGTCAGTTAATGGAATTTTAGTTCTATAAATAGTCTCCCCCCCTCATTTTTTGTGCATGCTGTATCTTTTCACAATTAATTTTTCAAAAATTTTACTTGCTGTTATACAGTACATATGGAATACAAAGTTACAATCCTTTGTCCTTGCTTAGAGGAAGCTACCTTTTAATAGTTCAGTGGCTGTCCTGCCTAACATTTTTCCATAGTTTCTCATAATATTGGCATTAGTGTGCATAGAGTGTAAGTCAGACTCCATCGCCTCATTATACATGAACAGCAAAAACTTTCCCTGAGGGTGTATGTATCTCTGTGTCACTCTTTAATGGCTGCATTATATTCTAAAGTACGAGTGTGTCATACTTTAACACTTTGTTGATACACACTTGGATATTTTCAAAATTTTTGAAATATGCTCTATAGAGCATGTAGTAGCTGTGTGTGCGTGTATACACACATATATGTATCTGTATTGTTTGCACCCTACATGGAATAGATTACTAGGCATGGAATTGCAGAAGGAAAAGATAGTATGTTTAAAAAAGATAGTATGACTCAGTTAAGTTTTTTAGAAATAGGCATTTTTCTCTAAGATGTATGAAAATGTCCATTACCTTTGTCAGTTTTAGATATTATGAGTTTTTACTATAGCTCTGGCTAGCTGATGATACCTCATTAATGTGTATTTCTCTAATTAAAATAGGAGATTGTATATATTTTTTGTATATTTATCAGTCACTTATCTTTTACAGCTATCCTTTCTTTACCTGGTTTTCTTTTGAGTTGTTTTTCTTCTCTTAGAAACTCTGTATATTAATTAGTAATCCTTTCAAACGTAGTTGTGGATATTACCTTCTAATATGTCATTTACATTTTGTGTCTTGTCAGAAATTTCCTATTTATATAGTCATATTTGTCAGTTTTTTTTTCTTCATAACTTTTGAATTTATAGGGAGACTTTCTTCATCTCAGGCTTATGTGAGATTTCTTCCTTATTTCCTTTGAATCCTTTTGTAGTATAAACATTATGTTAGCTCCTTAGAGTTAGTGTGTGTTGCAGTTAGTATGTATAAGTCAGACTCCCTAGCTTTTTACATAGGAATATTAAATTGTTCCAACACTATTCATTGAATAGTCTTTTTTCCTTATTGATTTTCAATTCTTTTTTATGCTTTTAATTCTCATACGTAGATGCATCTGGTTTTGTACTTTCCACCATTCTGTTGATTTGTTTATTCCTACATTAGCATCATGCTCTTTTGATATCTGGGAGGAAAATATCCTTCTGAATTCTTTTCTTTCCCAAAATTTCTTAACTAACTTTAAGCTTTTATTTCCTTTTCTAGAAGAACTTTATAATCTGTAAAGCACTATCTTAATGCTTGTTTGATTTACCTCATACTTTGGTTTTATTTCTGTATGTGATTTACTCATTCAGTAATTTGTTATCTTTTTTTCTTTTTCTTGTGTTTCAGAGCTCTGAGTGTGGAAACGTACATGAGTCAGTTCAGTCTAGACGGGTAGTAATTTCTCATAATCTGGATAAAGCTCTGAAAGAAGGTAAGGATTAAATGAGTATTTATAAATTTTCATGTAAATCAGTCTATTATGTCCTAAAAGAAAAATAATCTCTAGCAAGTTTATCCTTCTTGATTCTGTAGTAGTATAGGCATTTTTTCTTCATGCATTTTTCTATGATGATAAATAAATACATGTTTTAGTTGAATGAGCAGGGTTTAGATAATTATTAATTTGGAATTTCCAGTTGACAGGGAGCTGGTCAGCCATATGGAGCCAGTCAATTCTACAGATAAGGCAAAGAGCTGTTCTGTTTCCTAAAATAGATTTCATGAAATGTTTTTTCTTTTTGAAAGTCTAGAGAACATATGTTGGGAGGTAAATACAGTCAAACTCAACTCGTGTACAAACCAGTTAACCAGCTTGAGAAATAGTAGTCAACCTTACAAGAAGAATGAAGGGCATGCATGTGAAATTTGTATCCAGGACGACTGAAAGTGGAGGTGGTGGAGGTTCCAATATTGTTTTATGTCTAGAAGTGGGAATGAGTAAGAGTAGTTACAAACATTAAAATGTAAAAGATCAAATAAAAGTTTAAAAATATTTTAGAAATCAAATTTATATCAGCATTGATATTTTCTTTTATATGTTCAGGAAAACAGTGAGTCTTTCAAGTGAGTAAAAGGTGTTAAGAATTAATCACTTAGTATACATGAAAGCAAATATATTTAACTTGTCAGAGTTCACAGAAATCACCGTGTTAAAATTTGAATGAGTACTGTATAAGTACAGAGACAGTTTGAGAGCATGTGTATTCATAGAAGTGTATAACTTTGGGACCATAATTAAACTTAAATATTTCTGTTGTATCTGTAATTAAAGTATGATGATGATGATAAAACGTCATTGGATTTAAATTTGTCTTTTATTTATATCTCAGAATTATGGTTTTCAAACGTAATTAATTTCATTTATTTAAAAAAATTCTTTTAATATATTCATTTCATCATCCTTCATTTTTGTATAGTGTATGCTTTCTCTGTAATGTAATTGATGTTATTGAGGTAAAATTTACATACTTTGCACATATCTTAAGTGTACAATTTAGTAATTTTCATAAATGCATATAACTATATAACTATGTAACCACCACCTCCTTGGTCAAATAAAGAAGATTTCTGTTCTCACAGAAGGTTTTTCTTATGTGCCCCTCAAATCAGAACCAATCCTATTTCTTCTAATTTCTATTAACGTAGACTAGTTTTGCCTGTTAAATTTGACATAGAATCATACAGCACATAGTCCTTTATACTTGGCTTTTTTTCTTTTTTTCAAGATTTTTTTATTTATCATATAAGAACCCGAGTGCAGGGGGCAATTCACCGGAGACAGAGTGGGGAGCAGAATGGGCAGATGTACTGAAACACACTGCTGAGGGGAGCAGCGGGGATATAGGAGAGGTCTGCAGCACCCTATGGGTCAGCTTCCTGGCTGGGGATCAAACTCATGCTAGGAATTTTTCAAAATGCATTATAATTTCTGTAAGATATTTAAGAAATATATATTTGGATTTTATGTCCTTTGTTCGATGTTATAGTGAAAGTTTTTTTTTTTTACCAGTTTGTAAATTACATTTTATTTTCTTAAAGTTGTCTTTGAGCAAAGGACTTTAATTTTGATGAAGTCCAACTTACAAATCTTCCCCCACTTTGTTCTTTTACATGAATAATTTTTAATTCATCAGTCCTCAAGTTCACTGACCCTTTGTCACTTAATCTCTGATTAACTATATCTGGTGAACTTTTCATATAGAATAATGTATTTTTCATGTCTACAATTTCTACTTGGTTCTTTTTTGCAGTTTATACTTTTCTGTCAAGATTTTCCAATATGTTGCTTATTATGACCATCTTTACCTTTAATTCCTAGAACATGTTCACAACAACTGCTTTAAGGTTCCTGTATGCTCATGCAAACATCTGGGCCACCCCAGAGTTGGCTTTTATTGATTGCTTTTCCTTTCAGCAATATGTTATATTCGGGTGTTTCTTCTCAGTCCTTGCTGTTATTGTATACTGAACTTCTGGTTGCAACTCTCTAGACATCCTAGATTTTGTTATCTTCCTCCCAACAGTGTTGACTTTTGTTCGAGTATGTGGTCTCTTGGTTTTATGCATTTAGGGTGGATCTGTTTGGACTTTGACCTTAGTCTAAAGTACATATCTTAGTCTGGAAGTGGCCACTCACCTCTCAGTTTTCCACAGGTCCTATTGCAGTCTCATCTCCACATATGTATTGTTCAAAACTGGCAACTGGCCTGAGAGTTTGTACAAAGATTTGTGGGTCCATCCTTTTTGGTATTTCCTGCCTTGTTTCCACCTGCATTGGCACTTACTGTGTTCTGTCTTGTTTATTTAAGATGCCAGATGTTCAGTCTAGGTTCAGTGTACTTCATGCCTCTAGGACTGTTGAGCATCTTCAGGGGAAGTTGGGTGAACTTAATTGCACCAGTGCTAGTGTCTCTTTCACGTGTCGGTTATTTAAAATTTCTATCAACTGTTTGCTCTCTACTGCCTTTAAATAGTTCTTTAATTTTTTCCCCCAGAGTTCCTAAGTGTTTCCTGTCGGAGGTTAGTCTGGTATGAGTTATTCCACCATCCCTCGGCTGGAATGCACATTTTCAAAAAATCATCTTCACTGCTAGTAAAATGTACATAATGTGATAACCATTTCTAAGAATACATTTTAATAGTATTAAATGCATTTTCATTGTAGGTGCGTTCATCTTGCAGAACTATCTTTTTTATTAGATTTGTTTATTTATGTATACAAGAAGTGGGGTACAGGCCAATTACCCCTCCACACTTCCTTGGCCCCTGGTGACAACCATCCTATTGGTATTTTCTACCCCTCATATAAGTGGAATCATCTAATATTCGTCCTTTTGTGTTCAGTTTATTTGTTTAGCACCCTTTTCTCAATGTTCACCCACGACGTAGCATGTTAGAATTTCCATCTTTTTAAAGACAGAACAATATTCCACCATGTGGGTAGCCCACATTTTATCTGTCTATTTATCAGTGAACACTGGGTCATGTCCAGCTTTTCTCAGTTGTGAATATCACAGCTATGAACATGGGTACCTGTTTAATGTTTTAAGACTCCACAGTTTCTCTGCATTTAAGACATGACTTGTTTTCTAGGATGGGTTAGCTTGTTTCAGAAATCTGTACCTGGGGCCCTCCCTGGTGGCACAGCAGGTTAAAGTGCAGCACTAAGAAGTGAAAGCCACTTCAACATGAGTTTGATCCCCGCCTGCCCTGGAGGTGACCACATGATGCGGCAGACCTCTCCTGACCCGCCCACTGCTCCCTTCAGCAGTGTACTTCATTGTTCTGCTCCAGACTCTGTCTCTGGTGAATCCTCTCACCTGCACCTCTGGCCTGCACCCCAGTTCTGTATGCATAAATAAATAAATCTTTAAAAAAAAAAATCTGTAACCTAGTTTTCACTAGACTACCCTAAATTATCTTACTAATATAGACAAAATTTAATATAGTAATTGTTGAGTACCTGCTAAGTAGTGTCTTGTATGATAAATTGAAAGTTCTTGAAAATTTATTTCTAAAGATTTTATCCTTTTTAGGGAATCGGGGACACTAACCTTAGCACTTTATCTTGTAAGAAATACTGTCTGTGTATCTTCGAAAAACCCTTATTTTATCATCTTTTTTGTAGTGTTCTTCACAGATGCAGTTAATGTTACACATATTTTGAAGTGTATATGTTAGTTAATTTTGATTGGCAATTAATACTCTTTTGAATTTTGCTGGTAAATGTACCTGTAAATAAATTGTAAACGGCTGTAACTTGAATGATTACAGTAACAGAAGACATTCTAAGGTCATTGTACAAGTGTAAAGAACTTTTAGGTAAGATAAGCCTGTTTGTGCTCTCTTTCATTAGTCACCGTCTCTGGCCAATTCTGGAGCATTAGACTCGTCCATTAGGTGTTGACATAGAGGAAGTAGAACCTGCTCCTATAAGGCTGACTTCTCCCTTGCCTTTGGGCTCAACTCATCTAGTTCATGACTCTTTAGCTAGTTGTATGAAATACGTATACAGTTTTTTTCTGTTAAATGAAAAGATCTGTGACATAAACTACTAAACCCAAGTTTTCCCAGCAGATAACTTTCCTTCCACATATAACTATTTACTAGTAAATGCCATATTGCATATTTAGAACTTTGCAAGCCATCATGGGCTATCTACATGTGAATGGTGGCATTATTGTTGTCTATCATTAGGCCAGTTCGTGATTGAAAGAGGACTGTGCTTTTATTCCAAGCCACCCAGGTCATGGACATTTTGGACTTGTGGGACTCCATCTTTTGGACAGGAAGACTGTTTCTCTTCTTGCTCTGGGGACAAAGCCAGAGGTGGAAGAAACGACTCTCTTGGTGCTCTTTCTTATACTGATTACTTAGTTCCAAAGACCTAGAGATTACTTAAAAATCGCATTATCTAGACTAATAGGGTAGCTTCTTATCGGTCTCACTTGTGGGTCATCTCCATTTTGTTACCATAAATACTCTTTTCAGATAAACTGAAATTGTAGTTCCTTTAATGCTGTCTCATTCTCTGTAATCTTTAATTTGAGAGCAGTCTTACAAAATAGATGTATGTGAGTGTTTGGAAACGAGAGAATAGTTAAAAACTGGACCATCTCAAGAAAACCTAAAAAGTGTTATCACATTATGTCTCATATATTCTTGCTCACAAAATATTTTTGTTAGAAAGTAATTTTTTAATTTGAAACATTACAGAAAAATTGGTTTCCTAGCTCACTTTATATTTTTATTCATATTTTAATATGTTTGTATTAATTAGTATGTGGCCAGTTTTCAGTGTTTGCTTGTTTCACCTGAATTTTGCTCATGTTTTGCTTATTCCTGATAGTGTTTGACTACAGTTACAGAGATTATATTCTGTCCTGGTATGGGAATCTCAGCAGAGACGATGGTCAGCTTTACCATCTGCTTTCAGAAGACTTTTGGGAAGTTGTCAGGCAGCTGCGCCACAGACTGAACCACGTGGACATAGTTAAAGTCGTTTGCAATGACATTGTACGGACTTTACTCACCCATTTCTGTGACCTGAAAGCTGCGAATGCCAGGTAACTGTTAGTGCGAACAACCTTTCCCTTTTTCATTCCCCTTTCTTCTTTTCTTTTTTTAAATTTATTTATGCATACCAGAACTGGGGTGTAGGCCAGAGATTGGGGGCGGCGGGTGAGAGAATTCACCAGAGACAGTGAGGCAGAACAGGTAGGTGTGTTGAAATACACTGCTGAGGGGAGCAGCAGGCGAGACAGGAGAGGTGTGCTGTGCCATGTGGGTCAGCGCCCTGGCTGGCTGGGGATTGAACTCGTGCTGCAATAGCCAGCAACTGCTTAATAACGCTGTCTTTAACGCCTGCGCCACCAGGGAGGACCTCATTACCTTTTTTCTTACTGAGTGAAGGGTTAAAGTGAAGACAGAACTCTATAGAGTAGTCTGCCTTTTGCTGGAACGTGGTGTGAAGTATAGACAGACGTAGTGAAAGGGAGTAATTATAGTGTTTGAGTAGATAAACAGTAAAATCAATTTTATTGGCTATCATGAATATATAGTATTATGGGTACCTAGAAATAGAAAATTTAGATAGTTTTATGCTGTGAATAGCAAGGACAGTTTTTAGGGAAGTCGTGTACACTGTGCGTTCCTGCATAAGTCTGTTGCATCACATTATCCTGAAAATTGATTCTCAAAAAGAACTTCATTGTGAAGCTTCAGTGCTAATTAAAGAAAATGTTTCAGTGTGAAAATGGCTAATAATTTGACTAGCTAACCCTTTGTATACTGATACATAGGAAAGGCTTGTTTTTGCCAGTGGGAGAATTCAGCTGGGCCATTTCTATGCTCATAAGTTCTTCCTTTCTTAGCTTTGCTGATAGGATTTTAAATATTTGTCTTAGTCTTGAGTGAGTTAGTGAATGATGAATTATGGCACTCCACAGAGGGTCTTATTGTATTGTAAACCCTCTGCCTGTTTGAGTGCAGACTCCGTTGGACGAAGAGCAGGAATTGCCAATTCCTAACTTGGCTTTTAAAATATACCTTTAAGGGATGAGAGAGGAATTTGAAAACAATAAATAAGAGCATGAGTCAGAATAGGTATCCTAGTTGGGTGATAACTTGTTTTTTCTACTAAGAAGCTCAGTCTTGAGAACTACAGAAAAGGAGCCCCGTCCTGCTTGAGTGCTGCTCGGTGGGTCCTAGTAGCTGATGTGCGCAGGCAGCTTCGCTTGCTCCTCTCAACTACGCAGCCCCTCCCCATGAGATGTCTGCACCCTGCGTCCACCCTGCTCATGCTCGTGAGACCAGGATCCAGAGCCTTCCCATGCCTTTATTTACCAACTTGCTGCCTAGTGTTTCACCACCTTTACAAATTGCGGCAGATAATTAGAAACATTATATAGTATGACCCAGTTTCACAAAAACATTCCTTTTATTACCTGTGATCACCAATATTTTTTATTCTTTAGTGTTAAAAAAATGCTTTTCAGACTAACTAGGTTTCATTTCACTGGTTATGGGTCACAGCACATAGCTTGAAAAACATTATTGTAGACCAGTAGTTCTCAGATATTGTGCTCTGGGATCCTTCTGTACCCTTAAAAGTTGTTGAGACCCTGAAAGAGCTTTTGTCTATATTTTGTGGTGTGCTGGAGGTGATTGTCATTGTCTGATACCAACTCTTGAGTTTAAGGTAACGCAGTTGGCCTTGGTGGGAGTGTTTGCATTGCAGTAGGCAAAGGCTACAAATCAGAGCTTCACCCTCCTTAGCCAGTGGT
Organism: Condylura cristata; assembly: GCF_000260355.1. NCBI lineage: Eukaryota > Metazoa > Chordata > Mammalia > Eulipotyphla > Talpidae > Condylura > Condylura cristata. The sequence continues at coordinate 38,611,084 of NW_004567115.1, read as the reverse complement.
TCATCATTGATTGGTTTGCCACTCATTAGATCTAGCAATATTTACCATATTAGAAATTAAAACTAAAATTTTTATAGTGCGAGAGTACATGGGCCTTTCTACTAGCCATCAGAAAAATTAGGTCATTGCACTTCAAGTAGCCTTGATGTGCACTACATCAAATAACACTACATTTTTGGAATAAAGAGAGTGAAAAAGATACAAGTAACTACATTTTTGGAATAAAGAGAGTGAAAAAGATAGATGACATTTTTGTATTTCTGTGAATGGTTTTGAATGACAGACCCCATGCAAGTATCTTTGGGACACATAGGAGTCTCCAGACCATCTTTTAAAAACTGCAGTTTATGGTGAAAGTGAGTTCTAGTAAGGGGATTTGTGAACCAATAAGGAAGGTGAAACAGGAGGACTCTTGGAATACCTCCCTCTCAAAGTTTCCACCTTCAATGCATTGGAGCATCTGCTGATTGGCTGTGGTTTCTGTTATACAAAGTGCTCCACAATTCTGCCTGGCAGACACTGCAGGGACTTGTTTGAATTCAGTGGGATCTCGTTGTCAAGTAGTTAAGTTATGGTCCAGTAGAGGACAGTATTTTGAATCAGTGTTTTAGTCCAGTTGGAAGACTGGTAGATTTCAGTTTTAGAGCAAAACAAGTGGTTAGAGAAATTTAGTGTTTATATGATTATCTCCTTTCAAATGAGAACATATTTTTCATTGAGACATATGCCAGCTTCTGAAATTTCAGCTTTTGTGGATAATATAAAGATGTTATGGGTAAAGCATCAGAATAAATAGAAACAAAGAATTGATTCCATTTTAGAAACTCATTCTCTCTGATGTCTGGTTTTCTCATGCCAAAGATAGATGTATCTTGCTAATATCGAGGCTGTGTTCAGACGTGCCAGTTGATGATGATTCTTATTAAAGGAAAAAAAAAAAAAAACTACCGCTGTTCTCCAGGATTATTTTTACTTTAAAGAGTGCCACAGGTTACTGGCATTTTGCTTGTAGACGATTGTGCTCTGAATGTGAACCCTTGGAGAACTGATATCTCATAATGCGTGAGCTTCTGTAAATCACACAGTGAAACTGGCATATAATGGTATAGGCTTAAGGGCTGTATCTGTACTGGCCTGTTCCACGTAAAGAGCTCTAGAAATCTTCATCATTATAGATTTCTAGATAGCCACTGGCTGCAAAATGACTTTGGCAGCTTGGGAAGCACCCAACTGAATTGGCTACTCTCAGACAAGAGAATAATAAATTGCATTAATAAAAGCCACACATACTCTGACTGTTAGGCAATTGTGTGCAGGCAGCCTTCCGGTCAGCCTGTATTTATTTTCAGGCCGTCTTTTTGTCGCTGCTTTAAGCCAGTCCAAATAGCATTTATTCTTGTCTCTGCTTCTTCTGCCTTTGTCCTAGGAATATCTGAATGTTATTCAGATATCTGAATGTTTCAGGAATATCTGAAAATTATTATTTTTATGCTATTACGTCAATAGCATCTTTAATTTTGTAATGTCCTTATAATCTCTGTGCTTTGTTTACCAGTCAAGCACCAGTGTGCTACTTAAAGAGGAAAAATACTGTTTGTTTGTTTACATGTTTTTTTTTTTATTTCTGAAATTTCTAGTTATTGACATAGTGCAATAAGTCTGGATTTGAGAGTCAGAGGAGGACTTGAGATTTATGCCTATTTTCTCAGTGACTAAGGAGTTTCCACCACACATATCCTTAATTTTGTCACCTATAGTATCGTGGTGGTGATATCTACTACTTAGTCTAGATGCAAATAAGTAACATCACATGTATGGAATTCACAAAAGAAAAATGTCCTTTTGTTAACTCCTTGGAGACACTAATAATAAAGTACAGATATGTTTTTAATTGTTTCTTTTGCTGTATAATACCTACTGTGTCTCCTCCTCCTCTGTTGGGAGGTGTTCCTGCCACTCCCAGTATTGGCTACTAGTTACTATAAAGAATCTCATAAAACCTTGACTGTGGACTGAAAGGTACTAGGGAAATTACCTTCCCATTCTTCCTGGAATTGCTATTAAAATAATGTGGGTAGGACCTTCCCTGGTGGTGAGCAGGCTGGAGCGCTGCACTGCAAAGCTAAGCCAAGCCCTGGCGACTCCAGTGTGGGTTCAGTCCCTGCCCCAGGGTGATCCACATAACACAGCAGACCTCTCCTGCTAGCCTGCTGCTCCCCTCAGCAGTGTCCTTCATTGATCTGTCCTGCTCCCCACTCTGTCTCTGGTGAATCCTCTCGCCGCCCCTACACCCCTGCCCCTGGCTGTACCCCATTTGTGTATGCATAAATAAATACATCTTTGGAAAAAATAATGTGGGTAAAGAACAGAAAGTTTACTTTCTACTCCTCTTAACTCAGATTCCCCGGATTAATGATCCTGGAGGGGTGATCTCAGTGCTGACAATCTGTGACTAAGGTTGGTGACATTGTTTGGCAAATATGAGAGGCTCATATCAGTGGAAGGCAGTTGGCTATAAAGTTAGTAGCATCAAGCCATAGAACCTCTCTGCAGCACGATTACCCAGAGACTGTTTTTTTTCAATTGCCTGATCACCCAGTCAGGAATGTTGACTGGGAACCCTAATTTATGCTGTGTTAATTTTCTTGAAACAGAAAGTGTAGGGCCTCCCTAGTGGCACAATGGTTAAAGTCTCAGTGGTGTCAAGATATCCACATCCACTGTTGCCTGAGTTCAGTCCCTGTCATGGAGCTGACCCACACGATCCTGATCCTGCAGGCCTTTCCTTTCTCTCCCACTGCTCCCCACTCTGTCTCTGGTGAATCCTCTCACCCTCTGCAACTCTGGCCTGACCCAGTTCTTGTATGCATAAATAAATAAAAATAGATCGTTAAAATTAAAAAAAAAAAGAAAAAGTGAAACTATACATTACACTTAAAAAGTAGTCTAGGAGAATTAAAATAGTCCAGTTAGTGGACTATGGTGATGACACATGGGGATTATAATAGAGATGGAAAAAGACACAAAATGATGTAAAAATAAAATATTACATTATTAAAAAATAGTCTAGTTAGCAGTATACTTAAACTGTTCTGGATTACTGCTAAGATTTGGAAGTTAAGTATAACTATCGCTACTCATTTTAAGGCAGCTACCAAGATTTGGTTTAAAATTGCCAAAGGTACGTATATGATTTTTTCTAGATCATTCTGTGGTTGAGAATTATTGACTATTGATAATTGTTGAAGAATTGACAGTTAATAAACCAATGTACTACCTATTTGAAATATTTTTTAATCCATTGCTACAAAATTGAATTGCTTCTAGAAAGTTTTTTCCTTCTTTTTCCCCTCTCCATTTTTAGACATGAAGAGCAGCCCAAACCTTTTGTGTTACATGCATGTTTGCAGAAGTCAGATGATGAAGTACGGTTCCTACAGATGTGTTCTCGGGTTCTGGTGTTTTGTCTCCTCCCATCAAAGGATGTCCAGTCTCTCAGCTTACGTATAATGCTTGCAGAAATTCTCACAAGAAAAGGTAGACTTTTCTAAATGCTTGACATTACTAATGCGTAACTGGCAGATTGGTATGCTGCACACTAACTTGACAGCCCTATATATGACTCTTACGCAGACCTTGTATCCCTGTGACCACTTGGGAATGAAGCTATTTTCAAAGTTTAAAAGTTCATATTGTCAAAGAGGCTATATTCTGGTCATACATGATAAACATTTTTATGTAACTAATTGCTGAGCACGTCGTCCATTCTCTTTTGTTTATTTTGATGCAGGATAACCATTCCTATGCCCTCCACAGAGGGGTACTTACTGGGGTTAGCTTCAGAGTTAACCGTGCCAAAAATATAATAATAAATGAAGTAATATCTATACTCCATCTCCACCTCTAGTGTGCACTAACTTAAAATACCTTTGCATTGATTGTGTGAACTTGCAATAAATAAAAAAAGGACTATACCACATAATGTGATTGCTAGAAAAAGTATACCCTGAAATTGCTTAACCAGGACAGGAAGAATGGAAGTAGGACCCTTAGAGAAACTTTTCCTGTCTCAGAATCATTGAAGTTTATATGCACTGATTGGGTGTCTCACTTATTGTATCAGAATTAGCCTGCCGTGCCTGTTAGCTGATGCAGCCAACTGCAGAGAAAAGGGGACCTTTTCAATCAAAAGTTGGTAGGATGGATTTGTGATTGTGTCATTGACTTTTTAATATCTTCCTCCCTGAGGTCGGCTCTCACCAGTTGGGATAATGTGACTTTAACTTTCAGTGGAAAAACCATTTTGACCTTGATAAAAGAAAAAAGTCAGTGTACTTAATTTTGATACCTTGCTAGCTATTTGGGTTCTCAGTTATGTTCTTTTCATTACTTCTTTGCATTTAACGTGTTTTTATAAATTGAGGTGACATTGACATACATTATTGTTGTAACTTACTGAAACCTCTTGAATGTAGCCACTGTCAGCAGCATATCTGGAGCTGTGCAGCTGTGTGTGTGCACTGCACACCAGCGTGTTTTAATTGTTCTTCCCCCCTTTGGGTACTTTCAACATATTTCCTGAATGTAGTTTCACTTACGTAAAATAAAAAGTTTCTTTCAATGAGAATACCTTTTGCAGTGGTGCTTTCTTCTCCTAACCACAGTCCTGCAGCCAGTGGTGGAGTTCCTCAGTAACCCAGACTACATTAACCAGATGCTGCTAGCTCAGCTGGAGCGCAGGGAGCAGGTGAATGAACACCACAGGAGAGCCTACACCTACGCCCCCTCCTACGAGGAATTCATCAAGCTGATCAACAGTAACTCTGATGTGGAGTTCTTGAAGCAGCTAAGGTATTTGGCCTTCAATTACAGTTTGACAATAGCTGTTAATTACCATACTCTGCCTCTGTTCAAAATGTGATTGTCAGGGAAGGAAGTTCGCAGTTTTTACTATTGGGGCAACTCATTCTGTCCAGGGACACTTAGCAGAATTAGCTTTTATTGTAAAGTATTGAAGTTTTTCATGTAAATTAGTTTTAGTGGACTGAAACGATATTCAGTTGTTAGGACTACAGTTAGCTGCTCAGCTCCCTGTCTTAGAAAATCTTTGACAGGGTATAGTGTGTTTTACCAGTCACAGCGGCAATAGTTTTGTAATTAATACAAGAACATTGGTTTGGTTTTAATTTTTCTTAGAAAACTCAGGGGACTAAGTTAGGGAATAAGGGGCTTCTTGAATAATTGTTTTGAGAAAACACATTTGAAAAATGCTCCAACAGTCTTTTATATAGGGGTGTTCAATCCTCCTAATCAAACTCGAGTTATTTTAGGAATAAGTATATTGTTTATTCCTTTTCTTTTTATAGTGTAGCTATATGCAATGTGATTATACTGGTTTATGAGTTTTGTAGGCTTTTGTTTCTCCAGTGACCCTTCTGTTTTAGGGACACTGGTTTCAGCTTTGCTTCTGGGTAGTGATTTTCTGAAATCACTGATAGAGAAGTAAAATATTAGCAGGAATTAGGTCTTTTAACTGTTCGGGTTTAGACTTATAACATTTGCCTCTCAACTAAGGTCAACATGAAAATGACGTATGTGTCCAATTTTCTAATCTGATTAATATGCCATCTAAGAGATGTGGTGGATGGTGCTGTGTTCTTTTAAACTTGTTATATGTTAATCTGGGTCCTGCAGATGTATAATGATGGATTCATTTGCATCACTTTGTTTACACTTAATTTAATTCTTACAGAATATAATCTCTTTCTGTTTCCATGCATCATCTTAAATAAGCTACATGATATTTATTATAGATTTATGATTGTCTGCAACTTTCTTTTTGATAACTGTGACAGTTCAGCTGATAAAAACCCAACAGCCATTAGTGCTGATTTATTATGTACAGCTTACAGGTTATACCCTCTCAGAGGTCAATCTTGTTATGACTTTGACTCCTTAATTCCACAGAAAGTGAAAGTGCTTGTCATCATAGGTTACCCGTGTCGTTACTTATTTCCCTATGTGTTCTTGACACATGGCGCGCGCGCGCACACACACACACACACACACACACACACACACACACCCCTTCTGGAGATGCAGTTAAACCAGTACTCCAGTATACCTCCAGCTGTTGCCCCTAGATGTGTGTTGTGATGGTGCCAAGGTAATGTGATGCCCACCTTCTAGAGAATTACAGTTCTCCTAAGAAATTGTTTCTGAGAAGCTGATAATACATGTTGATAAACTGTGAATGAATTGAATTTCCAAGTATTTTTCCTCTGCCTGCCAAATAGTCTTTACACAATAAAGTTAGACATAGGTATGATTGGGTATTTCCACAGTACTTTAGGATAATAATCGAGGATAAATAATGGGAGATACCTAAGTTAGTCAGTATTCGTTCTTCCAGACTTAGGGATAAGTGTTCTGTTTTGTGTACCAAATAAAGGATTCCAGCACTGCACACATGAGGACATAGTTAATGGTATAACAAAAAGTGCCAAAGACATTTTTTTGGCCAAAGCTAATTATTTTGAACCATCAACTACTTGTACTCGAGCATCATCTGTCATTTGCATCTGAGCACAGTTCCAGTAGGGTAAATGCATTTGGTAGGAATTATGAATGGTTTGTCTTCCTGAAGGTATATTAGCCAAAGGTTTAGGACTGTTTGAAATGATGTAAATGTTGTAATAGTGGCACTTAATCATCTAGCAGGTGAAGAAGTGGCTCAGCAAGAACTTGCCTTTCAAAGCCAAAATTCTGGTCTGTCCTGCCCCCAAAGGTTGGGCAACTGGTTTTGTCACAGCAGGAGCCACGTGGATTACCTTGACCTGAATGGCCAGAGATTATGCTGGAACTTTTGTTTTTTTATTTTCCCCTTTCCCTCAGTATCTGAGGCAACAGAAACATGTGATCATTAAATCTTTCTGTAAAATCGCTTCCTCTAGATCTCACAAATAGGGCATTCTTGAAAAGTAGCTCGTGGTGTCCTGAAAAGTAGGTCCTCAGTGGCAGAGTGGAAATCTGAACTAAAGAATGGCACTTTCGAAATTGAGGTGTAACTCACATTCCATAAAACTGACCATTTTTAAGTGGTTTTCAGTGTATTCAAAAGACTGTGCAACCATTGCCACTAACTCCAGAATATTTTCATTATTCTCTAAAGAAACCCTGTACCCATTAGCAGTCATTTCCTGTCCCTCCCCACCCCCAGCCTTTGCCAATACTATTCTGCCTTCTGTCTCTGGAGTTTTGCCCGTTTTGGGCTTTCCATAACCTTGGAATCGTGCTTGATGTGGCATTTTCTGATGTCTACACGCAACCGTAATGTTTTCAAAGTTCATTTATGTTGTAGCAGGTAATTAATACTTTATTCTTTTTTTTGACTGGATAATACCCCGTTGCCTGCACACTACCCATGTTGGGTATCATTCCTTGGTTGATGGACAGTTGAGTATGTGCACCTTAAAGAATGCCTTTGTGTGATTCCTGGGCGTCTTCAGCAGCTTCTCAGTGACTGCTGATGAGCCTGGAATGAGTGTTGCAGATTCCCGGCCTTCCTGACACTGTCTCCTGCCTCCTACAGAGGGGTGATCTGAGACGCTCCTGTGTGTGTTAACCCATTATCCTCTACTACATTTTCTTTTGTGCCCTTCACCTTGCTGTTAGACTTGGTGTTTCCAGCAGTAGAGTAGACACACTTACAGGTACTTTGGTGATAAGATAATCAAACTCTTATTTCATTAATTTGGTGTAATGACTGAGTCCCACTAGAATGACCTATTTTCTGATCTTCATCCTTCTTGTAGCTTTTAGCTCCTTACATACATTTTGGAAATATGTTGATAACTTCCTCTGGAAAGGCTGCAAAATTCTCTTGTAATAAGGGGTATAAACTTGGAAGAATCACATAGCTGGCAGCACCAGCCATGGGATCATGTTGATTTTGAAGAATTTAGACTTCCCTTGACAAGTTTGGCAAAGGACCGTGGGAGGAAATACTGTACAGGCATTTTTCTCAGAGGTGGATCTAGTGTCACTGACTGAGTACTCTTGTAAATCCTACTTTATCCTGGGGCATCTTCTCCTGGGTTTAGGACTCTGGGCCAGACCCTTGTGCTTTGCTATATGATCGAATTTCCAGAAGTTCTGTTTGATATGTCACTGGGACATCTGCCGTCCACGGAGCGGTCTTCTGTGTTCATTTAGCTTAGGAACAGATTTGAGTACTAAAGTTTTATCATCTGCTTCTTGCTCATCTGAAACTAGAAATGATTCTGCCATTGTGGAAATTAATCTGTTTGCTCAGAAAAGTAGGCCGTGTTGTATGAGTTATCTTGTTACTTGGCTCTTTTTTGTTTATGTGATATAAAAGGCTCAGGTCTGCTTAACCGCTATTGACAGGCAGAATTACTTTTTGCAGACTCCTGTCTAAACTCTACATCCGTGTAGCTTATTGGCCGCCTGGCACTGATGGAGCTGCACTCTTCAGGCCTACTTTGACCTACTCTTGCTTTTCTGATACAATTAGACTCTGCTGTCTGACTTTATTACTGTCTCAGTCACTTGTCTTCAAACTGGTGTCAGTACGGTTTTGGGGTGGTATGCCTAGTGCTCAAGAAGTGTCTTATTTGGACTAAGCAGTTGGTGAAACCATCCACTTTTACTTCCTGCATGCTTGGGAGGTAGGAGGGTATCTAGAAGAAATAAAGTCATTTCACTCTGCTAGGATGATAGACGTCATGCTTTAATGAGGCTGCCTGTCCCCAGGAAGCATGCTTTCTCCTCCAGCTGAACTCTAGTGTGGGAGAGCTGGGGTTATCCTGATAGCGCTGATTTTGAAGGCCCTCAGTGAGAAACATCCAGGCGAGCAAGGACGAAAGGCTTCTTTCTTCCTTTTTTTTTTTTTTTTGAGATTTATTTATTTATGCATACAGAGCTGTGGGACAACCAGAGGTGCAGGGGCGATGAGAGGATTCACCAGAGACAGAGTGGGGAACAGAATAGGCAGAAAGACGAAGTACACTGCTGAGGGGAGCAGCGGGCGGATCAGGAGAGGTCTGCTGCTCCATGTGGGTCACCGCCGGGGCAGGGACCAAACTCATGCTGAAGTGGCTTTAGCTTCTTAGTGCTGTGTTTAACCCGCTGTGCCACCAGGGAGGGCCTGAAAGACTTCTTTCTAACTGCCAGAAGAGGGTGATCTCATGATGATCCCCTGCACTCACTGCTGCACTCATGGGCACCGGTAACTCAGCCACATCCAGGTGCCCACCACTGCTGCTAGTGTAGCTGGGTGTGGCTTACATTCATGTGAACCCCCCTAAAGGAAGACCCAGACGTCTGTTCATAGTGAGATGGAATGATGACAGCTAACAGTAAAAACCAACAACTAACTGTGGAAAATACTGTGTAAAGAAGAAATTTGTTTACAATACTGAAGGACTACAATGCATTTTTCTCCCAAAATTATATCACAAAGAATTGCCAGCCATCAGATTAAATCAATGAATTAAAAAATATAACAACAGCTTTTCTTTTTCTTTTAATTATCTTATTTTAAAAACAGTGGTGGTGTGATTCTGAGAAAATGTAAAGTTTCACTTAGTGAAAAATGCATCAGGTTAATATTTTTTAAGACACACATGTAACAACCAACTAAACCACAGCAAAAGCTCCTGGAAGCCAGTATTTGTATTTCTGCAGTAGTTTGTTTCTTTGAGCCAACTTGAGATGCTTTCATAGTGAGATTTGGAGAGCTAGAAATGCTTCTTTCAAATACACTAACTTAGTGGTGCTAGCCCTGGCCGGACACTAGAATAAACCAAGCTTTAAAAAAGTGACAGCTGCATGTCCCACTGTCCTTGTGGCTGGTGCTTTCCCAGTGTGTGTCCAAGGTGTTAAAGCAAGGACAGGGTGGCAGGGGCCTTGTGGCTTGTCTTTCCCAGCGTCTCCTAGTGGAAGTAGTGGTCAGCTCTATTTAACAAGACAGGCGCCAGGAGTCTGAATGTCACCGTGAAGCAGGGTCTGTATTAACGGGCCTGAATAGGTTTCTCACTGCTGGTGTGGGTGCTGGATGGTGACCAGTCGCGGGAAGTCAAGCCAGTGTGTCAGGGCGAAGGACTGGCCAGTACCGGAGCTCTGCATTTCATCGTCCAGAGCGTGATTCTGTATTCCTCCATTTTGAAGATAAATCTGGAATCCAAGTAGACAGTAAAGGAAAAATTGAAGTTTATGCCCTCACGAGCCTTTTGTTAAGAGTGGACAGGTTGTGACCAGGAATGGGTCCAGCGCGGCCCGCACAAGTAATTAATTGCTCTGGTATTCGTGAAAAGCACACTAAGAGATAGCCTTTTTTCCCTCTCAAACATATAGATGTCTCGGCTTCACCTCTGGAAATTTCTATGATTGTTCCGGCTTGACATGTAGGCATCAATATTTTTTCCCCATGTTTCCCAGGTGACTATTATGTTTAACTGGTGTTGAGACTCTTAAAAGGAAAATCACACACATGCTAAGGCTAGATACCAGCCATGTAATTCATTGTATACGCCTAAAGAGTTCTTTCAAAGCTGCTTATCACTGTTTGAGGTAGATGGTGAGGGTACTGATTAATTTGGGTGCCTTATTCTTCTATAATGATTATTGTAATGGACAAAGGGCATTTTATCACTGACTTTGCTGAGAGCTTTGTTTTAACCCAAGGTTTGTCAACCTTGGCAAAATTGACATTTGGGACTAGAAAATTTCTTGTTTCTTGTGGCTGGTTCTGGTTATTGTGGAGTAATAGCAACATCCTTACCTCTGCCCAGTGAGCGCTTCTATACTTGTCGTGACTGAAAATGTTTCCAGACATTGCCAGAATTTCTCTGGGGGACACAATCACTGTTGACTAAATGCCACTGACTGGATGCCATGAATCAATAGAAAGTATTTAGTTCAATATTATCTTCAGCCCAAAGTTAAGGAAAACCATAGAACACACACACAGAGAGATTTATATTTTAAAAGGACAGGCTTATTAGGAAAAGAAGAAAGAAGGAAAAAGAAGACACCTGCATAGATACAGGTGGGTAGAGAGATGTTGCTTCTTTGCAAAGGGGAAAAGTTTGTGGAAAGAAATTTTGCTGGTATAGTCACAGGTGGGCAGGAGAGCAGCACCCCACAAAATGATTATGACTCACCAGAGGACGGAGGTTCTTCCCCTCAACTGATAAAGGAAGTCTGGAGTAGGCTGTCCAGGACTGCTAAGGAGCCTTCATCCTCTCAAAGACCCAGATTCCTTCCAGCCCTCTGCTTTTCACTCCTAAGGGTATTTTCATGTCGAAGGTGGATTCTAGAACGCCATCCGTCATGCCCTGCAAACAGAATGAAGGCACCGAAAAGAAGGTGGGAAAGGTCATGCTCTGGCTGCTTCTTATGGACATTTCTGGCAACCGCTACATTGACATTTCTGCTTATATTTTGAAATATAATAGGTCACTAACCTTATTCTGGATAGTCTGAGGCTCAGTTAAAAATGGAGGATTCTATTACTAAGGAAGAAAGAAGAATGAGTATGGGATAAGCAAATAGCCATTTTTTTTTTTTGTTTAACTACACTGCTGTGTCTTACATGGCTATAAGGAGGCAGACTAGCCCTGTTCTCCATGAGCATTGAAAAACTACTGCTCTCCTGGACTGGACATTTGCCAGGGTTAAAACATGCCAAACATTCAAAAAGGGGAAAACCTTGTTTTTCAGCTACCACTTGTTGACTGCCTTTAATGTGTTAAGCATAACATCATTCTTGTTATGGTCATCATCTCATTTGACCACGTAACACAAAAGTGAACTAGGTACTGTTACTCTCATTTTATGGTCGGAGAAAGTAAATTGACTTGCTTGGGATCACGTAAATAGTAAATAACAGGTTTGGGAGTTGAATTCTGCCGCCTGACTTCAAATCCCATATTAAAGCTGGGGACTATGCTAGACAGCTGGGCAGGAAGCAGGGGCACGGGCCCCACCCTCGAGGAGGAAGGTGTGAAGGTGACTCTGTGCCCGGGAGGCCTTGTGGGCCCTACTCCTTGGCACAGTGAGCAGCAGCATCGGAAGAGCCGTCGTCTGTCGTCGAGACAGCAGTAGGCTGAGAAGCCAGCAGTGATAAAGTCAGAGTGGCTGTCACTGCTGTAATCTCATTTACCGCCAGTCCAATCTCTATTAGATTTTACAGTTCTGATTATGTTTATAAAGCGCAAAATGGAGAATCTGAAAATCATAGAAAGGAAATATTAATAATGAATGAAATGTTTGTACTTAAAAAGATGAAGGATTATTGAGCCTGGAGAAGAGGGATAAAAACTAGCTCACGCATACTGAGATTGATGTCGTGTTTTCTGTTTTAATAGGAGGAAGCATGAGGAAATGGATGTAATGAATGGGTTACATTAAAAGATTGTAATTAACAGTGGGTTGCTGAGGGAATTTACTAATTTTTTTTAGATATTGAGAGGCAGGATTTTCATCTCTGAGTTACATTTATGCATAAAGAGAATATATTTAAAATATTAAAATTCAAAAATTACATCCTTCTGTGAAGAATTTGAACGATTTGCATGTTCAGCATTTTGAATGCTGATCCTTAAGATATACTGTGACTCATGAACAGGAAAATAGGTTTATGTTCTGTAGATGAACATGGACAAAGAAATCGAGCATACCTTAAGATAAACTATGCACCATGTCAGAAATCAATAAGCACATGTCAACTACTACGGAAAAGGTTATTGTGGGTGGATGAGGAGATGAAAAATCCTAAGGGGTAAAAACAGAGAAGCTTGGCAAATTGTTGTGGAAAGAATAAATGAATATAAATTTTGTTTTTAAAAAACCCATTAAAATGCAATGCTGCCTCTGAAAAAGTGTTCTAAAAGATCTTTCAGTTTTGTGGAAAAAAAAAAACACATTGATTTCAGATTATGATTCCTTCTGTGAAAAGTAGAAGAGGACACAGTAGTGGGAGTAAAACATCAGAGAACACAAATTATTTTCACTTAGGGAAGAGAAGTATTGGCAGCAATGTAAGACCTGATACAAGAAGAGGAAAATTTGGTGTAAAGGAGCTTGTGATCTCTTTGAAATTAAAAGGTTTATTATGTGCTTATAATTGGAGCAGCCCTGGCGCCGTGGGCATGCTGTACCCGCTTTTCTGAGTGATGGGTGGGATGTGAGTCAGCCGGTGAGTAAAGGAGTCAGCTCAAGAGCTGCAGATTCCTGATAGTTGGCTGCTGTGACTGCTATAATCATTAGGTCAAAATAGCAGGCAGATTTCCTTGTCAGTTACGAGTGTGTCAGTTACTAGTGTGTCAACTGGAATGCTGTGTTATATTCTGAGGTCCCAGGGTAACCAGTACTTAGTAGTGCTCTTTTCTCCATTCCGAGATCTGAGCCACCTTAGAGCCCAAGCACTAAAGCCAGCAACCACCTAGATGTCACTGTGATTATTGTTAGATGATGAGAATGTGCTTTGTATGTACAAGCAATGTGTTTTCTAAAACTCAGTTTCAGTATTATATTCTTTCTCACCTAGCAATGCTGAGCCAGAATAGACCTCCATGTCCCTGTTTCTCCTCCCCTCCCCATCCCTCGGGCAGTGCAGAGTCCACTTGCCACTGCCCTCAGCAACAGAACACAAGCTCTTAAGAGGAAAGAGCTGAAGAAAGGGCTCTGGTCCCCTACCCACTTCCTCCTCCTCCTCCGTTAACAGATTAAAAGCCACTTCCCTTCTATAGGGAGCTGAGGAGTGTGAGAGGTGGAGAAAGGCCAGGGAATTGAGCTTCTTTATACTTAGAATAAAACATCAGGAGTTTGGAGGTGGGTAGGGTGGGTAGATAGTGGTGTTTTGTTTTTTTTTTTAATAAAGTGCTAAATCCTTACAGAGCAGAAAGGAATTTTATGAGTCACATGTTTACTAAGGAATGGTAGTGGAGAGAGGTAGAAGGTAGAAATCGTCTCTGGCAATTTTTAACAACTAGCTTTTGTGGTGGAGGGATGAGAAACCCTTACTTGTAGCCTTTGCTGATTTCTGTGGTGTTCGTACTCCCTCTGCGGCCCCTTGTTGTGGCCAGCGTGAATGACACAGCTGGACGAAGGTGAGAAGACATTGCGTTGGCACAGGAGTTACAGGTGTGTGGTGTTTCTGTCATCCTGAGACAACACCAAGCATAGATAATCGTAAAAGGATTAAGATGATTAGGAAATGGGTTTTGGGTACTAGTAACTTTTAAAAGATGGCACTTATTAAAGTGGAAGTTTTAATTTTAGTGACTTTTACTCCTGAAATGCAACTGCGGCACTGGTCAGCCGTTGCAAACCACAGGAGCTGCTTCTGGCCACAGCGGCTGTGTGCTGCCAGGAGTGCAGTTCTCTCAAAGGCAGATGAGCGTCGGCAGATAAGATGTTCACCTGAGGTGGTCTGGAGAAGGAGACAGGATTTTCAGATCCTGGCCAGATATGACTAACGGAGGAAATGAAGCACCACCCTACTACCTTATTTGAGAAAAACTGTTCACAAAATGTGTGAGAAAGTCATTAGGGTATTTGCAATATAAAAACGGCACTAAAGATGATATTCAGTAAACCTTGTGAGTGAAAATACATGAGAATTGAGAAAGAAACGCTTAGCGTGGCATTGTCCTTACAGGCATGACGAGCTGCCGGTAGTGGTGTTGGTAGCAGGCAAAGTAACAGTGTGAGGGATCCTGGCGGTACAGGGAGCAGAAACACTTTGACTTTCTTGAGGTGCACTTGAAGGCACTCACTAACTGGTGGCAGCGCTTTGGATGTTTCTGTAACTTGCAGTTTCTGTAGGCTCTGGAAGTAGAACATGAATCTATGCTACCATGTAATTATTTTAGGATAATCACAAAATAGAAGCAAGATCAAGAAAATAGGACTCACCTGTCGCAAATAGAACAAAACTGTTAATGCTTGGTGTATCTATCCCATTCTATTTTTGTGTATCTCAGAGGAATTTTGTGTGTGTGTGTGTGTGTGTGTGTGTGTGTGTGTGAGGGGTACATTCAGAGCGCCTCAGGCTGCTGTGGTTCAGTGCTCCCTGGTGTGACTCCAGCACAGCCATGTAGGGTGAAGGTTTCCTCAGCTCCTGAGTGGCTGGGAGGCCCAGGGATGGCGGTCGCCCAGTGTTCTGGTCAGGTGTTATTTGCTCGTGTGCCATCAGTGGAAAGTGGTGGCATCCTGTGCCTTGGCTGCCTTCTGCACGCTGGAAATATGACAGATGCGTTTCAGAATCCCTCAGCCAAAGCCCCTCTTACTCCTCTGAGTCCTAACTGGAAATATTTCCCCTCTTGGTGCTTCACTTCCCTGATACTTCCCCTTTCACACTATTAAGCATAGCTCCTTAAGAGATAACTCACATGTACAAACTAAAATGATATACCTTTTTGCTCATATAACAAGTGTAGATTAAAAATTGAAACCTATTGTTGCAAGGGTATTAGAAAATAGACAACCACATATCTTGGTGGTAGGAGTGTATACTACCACCTTTGTGTGACACAGTTTTATATATGAAAAACAGGCCACAGCACGTGCATTTTTCTTAAAGATTTATGTATGCATATAAGAACTGGGGTACAGGCCAGAGGTGCAGGGGCAGTGAGAGGGTCCATCAGAGACAGAGTGGGGAGCAGAGCAGGCAGATCCATTGAAAAACACTGCTGAGGGGAGCAGCGGGTAGGACAGGAGAGGTCAGCTGCGCCATGGGGGTCACCTCCTTGGCTGGGGATGGTACAGTGGCTATGGGCAGCTCCATAGTTACGTGCTTTAACGCCTGGCGCCACCAGGGAGGCCCCCCAAACATGCATCTTTAAATAAGATAAATTTGTAAAAATTTATCTTGATAATCGTAAATGTGTGGGAAGATTTCTTTAAGAATGTTTGTTACAGTTTTGTTTAAAATGAAGAAAAAAATTGAAAGAACCTAAATGCTTACCAGTAGAGATTTGCTAAAACAATTTTGAGCCCAGTGCAAAGAATTGCCATGTAACAGTGGTATTGGAAAATAGTAACTATAAGCTGATACATGTAAAAGGCCCTGACGGCAAGCTTTTATGGCATAAATCTGTCACACAGCATAAAAATACCTTTCCATGGAAAAATAGTTACAAAGATATACCAAATGTTAGTACTGGTTAACTTTGAGTGTTGTGTTTTGTGTATTTTCCCTTTTTCTTTAATGAACATATGTCACGTTAGGAAAAACTAAAACTGGCCTAAGAAAGTAAAATCTGCCTGGCCATTTATTACACTGGGATAACAGACACTAACACCAGTTACAAGCATAGGAAACAATATTTCTTCCAAGTATACTCAGGCTGTATGATGTCAAAAATGATTGCCTTCTTTGAGCAACTGTGTTTTCTCACTGAAAAACTTTGTCCTCTAAAATCCTAGACACTGGGGAACTCTGCTGTTTGGCATTCTGTTACTAGGAATGACAGCCCTACTCTTGCCTGGAGCATTTCCATCACTTTGACACAAAGCAACAGCCACATTTACCACCTGCGTTCACAGCAGCAGGGCACAGTGCACAGCCATCTTGACTTCAGGCGTGGAGACCGGCCAGGGACCGGCCTCTTTTTGCCTCCAGGCTTGAGTGATCACAGTGCTGCTTCCTTTCAACCTTCTTTGCACTCTGCTCTTCCCAGAGCCCCAGAGCCTTCTTTTCTAGTTTGGGGAGACCCCCACATTTCCTCTGGTCATTGTGGTGGGCTAATACACCTGACTTTTTGCTCTACAATGGTCCTGGTGGTCTTTGGTCAGGCAGACACCCCTAGAATGAGGAAAAAGTAAGATTACTTAAAAGTTTTGCTTATATTTCACAAACATTAGAGATGGCACAAACCATCTCCCTCAATGGTCGGCTGTGCTGACAGGAGCAGTTTAACATTTGTTTTAGGGGAAAAAGATTACTAAAGGCAAAATGCCGCATGATACATAATTGCTGAATTTCAGGACACAAACTGTAAATCTGTGGGATCCTGGAGAAGACCGATCGCAGAGGGCAGTTTAGGTCAGTTCACCTCCATTCCTTGTCACTCTATAAAGTTTTGGTTTTTGTAGGAAGCCAAGGAACAAGCAGAGACCTTGGTTGTAACCTTCATTACAAATCTGTGAGGAAAATTACTATTACTCCTCTTTTTGCATATGAGGACTTTGATGTTTTGAAAGCTTAACTAGTTTTCCTGAGATAAAATGTAAATGGATTTGGACAGAGGTCATCTGGTGCCAGAGCTCATATCTTTAACTATTCTGATAACTTGCTACATTGGCAAATGGCTTCAGTTTACATTGGCAAATGGCTTCAGTTTAGCAGGCTGAAATCATGGCTTATTTCTTCTCAGGCCCTTTAAATGAAGTCCCTTAAATAAAGACATTATCCTGAGTCCAGCTCAGAGTAGCTTGTGGCAACCCTGGAGACATTATCTTTTTTTTTTTTTTTCTAAAACATTTGTATGTATACTGTTTTCTTTCACAATATAATTTGAAGTTTTAAAATAAAAATTAATTAAAACACAATAGAATATATACCAGTGACCGGTCGTATTGTACACTTGAGACTAGGATTTATCCAGTATTGATTCTCCTAAGCATTGATATTCCAGCGTGTGCACGCCAAGATAACATTAAAGTGATTAAAAAAAAAAAAAAAAAAGGTCTGTGTAAGGTGTGCCTAATGCAGTGAACAAACTGCTTTTTTGGCTCATTGGTAACTTGGAACTCAATTTAAATAGAATTCCAGAGCTGTTCTGAACAGTAGCCTGTAGAGGGGCAGCAAATCTGTCCTCTCTAAGGTGGTGATTTGGAAGGACGTGGTGGCATTTGGATGAGTTGGAGATTGGTGGCAAGAGATCATGTATGCAAACCTGCTCTAGGTCTTAGCTCATTGAAAACTAAAGAGGGGCAGGTGTTGGGTGTCTGTGAGATTTTGTTTTTCTTTTTCCTGGGACAGTGGAAAAGTAGGTAGCATTTTGCCAGAGTTGGGAAAGAACTGTATCTTGTTTGTTTGTTTATTTTAAGCTTAAAAAAATTAATTTATTTTTTGTGTAGAGGAACTGGGGGAGTAGCTCCCTGGCTGGGATCGAAGTCAGGCTGTTGCAGTGGTTAGCACCGAGACTTCACCCCTAGGCCACCAGGGAGCCCCAGGACTGAATCTTGTTGTGTTGCTTTACCCTGATGATAACTTGGATTTATATTATCATTGTAGGAGAACACATGCTAACAATTTCTGAACTTCTGATGGAGAGAATGTTTTCAAATATCTGTCCTTTAATTAATTCTTTTTCCTCTTTTCTGACTCTTCAGCTAAGGTCATATCTTCCTCTGGAAGAGGAAAGCTGAATAGGTGCAGGTTCCCCATAGCTAGCTCTCTGGAAGCCAGGAAAACCTATACCATTAGGGATAGCCAGCGTTTGGGTTTTGTCGAGAATCAAAATGTTACTCATTTCCTACTTTGCCTTTTGGTGTCAAGTGAAAATGAATTCTACAGATTGAATGATCATCATCAAGTGCTTGTGAAGCTCTGTGTGAGGAGTGTCTGCTGTATTTACAGATGAATTAGTTGTGGATCCTTGGATTCTTTCCCCTGCTGTCAAGGTGGTATAATTCAGCATAGGAAACCCATGGGATTTCCTAAGCCAAATATTAGAAAGCAAGGTATTAAATACGCTAGGAGTAGAGTACAGAGAGCTAAAGAAGTAGATAGGGACAGATATTCATCCTGCAGAAGAGCAGACTCTAAGGAATGTTCAGGGAGCAGTGGCCATGAACCCAAGTGCTGAAGAGTGCATAGGGTTTCTGCAGAGAGGTGGGGAAGGATTGTGTGGAAGACAAGAAAGGAGAGCAAAGCCTGGGGTCAGGAAAGAGCTGGAATATGTCCAGGGTCTTGCATGTAGGCTGGTATGGCAGGAAAATGGTATCCAAGAGGGATATAGAAAGTCTTAAGGCTAGAAAGATGATCTGGCATGGCCATGCGTACATGCTTTGAAGGGGAAAACATTAACCTATACTGAATGTTAAGCTTAAGAATGTAGTTAAGAACATGAGCTTTAGAATCAGGCAGCCTGGACCGTGAGTTGAGCTCGGGTACTTAAAAGCTATGAGTCCATAGCAGAAGTATAAAGGACCAGGTGAGAAAATAATAATGATGAACAACTATATACCAGAGACATTTTATGGGGTGGAGTGGGGAATGGGATAAAAAACAGTGGGGGGAGGGAAGTGCCTTGGACTATGGTGATGGCACATGGGTAAATTGGTGATGGGAAGCCCACAGGGATTGCAACTGAGATGGAAAAATGCACAAAATGATGTAAAAATAAACCATTATATTATTTAAAAAAAAAAAAAAGCAATGAGTCCTTTCCTGTAGAAAGGAATCTAAATCTTCCTGACCTCCAGTTCTCTTAACTGTACCTTATTATGAGGATTTAATGAGATAATGTAAGTTCAATTATCTAAATGGACACCTGGTACTTACTGAAAGGAATCTATCACTGTTAGCTGGCATTACATTATAACTTTATGGCTTCATTAAAAAAAAAAAACAACAGTGTATTTTCTTTAGTGCCATTGATGACTCATTTGTTCCAGAGCAGGGGTAACTAAGAATATTTAAAGAAACAGATTTTTCAGAGTATTATTTGTAACTGTTAAGTGTTACAGATGTTAACTCTCACTTGTTCAGATCATTGTCTGTTTGGATGGCTTTAACAAGAATACCATAGAAGGTCTGATTTTTAAGCAATAGATGTCTCCTACTTTTGGAGACTGGTAAGGGCCAGGGCCAGGCGCAGCGAGAGTGTTCCCGAGGGGATGGCTGTCCTCTCCATCGCCTTACACGGCACAAAGGACACACAGACTCCCGAGCCTTTCTCTTTTTGTTACTAAGCCCTGTTATCATTATTACTAGTATTACTTAAAATTAAGTACCATTGTTGTATATCCTGGTTAATTTTTTGACAACAGGATTTCTCTCTTCAGGTACAGCCACGACAGCTCCCCCACACACCAAAGCACCTGAAATCTCTTCTTTTGAGGACACTCACCTATTTATGAGGACACCGCCCTCACAATCTAATCATCTCCCAAAGGCCCACCTCTCAGGACCATCACACTGGGGATTAGTCTTTAGCACATGAGATTCTTTTTTGGGGGGTGATGGAAGAGGTTAGTGGGGAGCAGAGTACAAACACTCAGTTGGCGTGTTCGTTACTGTTTACTGAGCTCCTACCCTATGTGCAGTGCGGAGCTAGCTCCTTTGGAAGAATACAAGGTAACAATCCTGTTTCCGTGAGCTGAAGCGAAAAAAAGTGGCATGTCTTTATTATAGACAAAGCCACAAGTTTATCTTTGGCTCAGAAGTGTTACTGATTTTTTCTTTAAAGAAGCATGAGACCCAGAAATGAGTGGACACACCATTTTCTTCATTTACAGTGCTCTGTGGAGATGTGACTCTTTCAAACAGCAGTGTGAACAGAGAGATAAAACAGCAGTGTGAACTAGTGGGCAACTAGGTAGTGCTATAGAGCAGAAGTGACTTAGAGTTTTCAAGAAGAGAAAAATTAAAATGGAGTGGAGGGGTGAAGTGAGATCTGAGGGAAGCAGTAGTAGACCTGCGGTCTAGTTTGGTAGATAAGTAGGGAGAGTGTTTCTACAAAGAAATAAGCCCGAGCAAAAGCCAGGGGCGTGTTTGTAGTTCGGGGGAGGGCAGTACAGAAACCTAGGCCCAGGTTTACAACAAGCAGGAGAGTGCCAGCTTGCATGGGGCCACCTCTTTGGGCACTGGGGGTGCTGGGCCGAGCACATGCTGGGTAGAGAACATCCTGCCTGCTCCTGGGGCGGGAAGCCAACAGCACTTCCCATCAGAGACACCAGGCGTGTGGGGGCTGGAGTTTGCTTTTGTGCGTGTGTGAGGCCTTATTTAAGTAACCCCCTAGGACTTTGATTCATAAATCTCATCTGAATGTTCTTAAAATAGCTGCAGTGCTACAACTGAAAATGGCACAAAATGATGTAAAAATAAACTATTATATATGTATATATAAAAAAAAATAGCCGCAATGCTAGGGTTGTACTTAGCACTTAAATGCAAACTTTCGTTTTTTTCCGACTCAAGATGTTCTCAGTCATGCATGCACGCACCTTGTGCTCTCTGCGATAATGGCCGGCTCTCTCTGTGCATTGTTGCCTGGCGAGCTTGGTGCCAGAGTGCAGCAGTAGGTAATCTGTCCTGTGGCAGGATTCGTCTTCTGACTGAGAAGTAATGAAGAAACTCACTAAAAGAGGAGGTGGGACTGGAAGGGGCGGGGAGGACAACTCTGAGAAGTGTAGGCCAACTCCATGCAGTAGAACTTCCTGCAGTGATGGATGTGCTCTGCTTGTTTTGATAAGTGTGCTCCGGGAGCTGCCCGAGGCTGTTGAGATTTGAAAAGTGGCTAGTGCAGCTGAGGAACAAAATTTTTAATGCAAGCGGCCGCAGGCGACTCGGGACCATCTTACTGGACAGTGCTGATATAGGAGGTAGAATCAGTAGGCTTCGGCAGGCTGTGGTTATTGATGGAGGAGACAGGAGGGTACCGATGCAAAGTGGAAACCGTGGAGTCTCAGAACTCCTGCTTCAAGGGGCAGTGGTAATGCTTCTGGTGCAGGGAGCAAGAGTTGGGGAGTTAGCTCCTGGGTCCCCTATTCAGGTCTCAGAAATGACCAAGTGGCATAGGGCCTGGCCAGTCGGAGGTGTGTCTCTGTTGGGTGGGGGTAGTGACGCTTGGGAGGATTCATGGTTCTTCTGTTGTATTTGTTTAGTATCTGTGCTATCAAAATGTGTCTCTGAAAAGAGTCTTTTCTTCCTACTCAATCTTATTCTCTCTTTTTTAAAATCAGGTATCAAATTGTAGTGGAAATAATCCAGGCAACTACAATTAGCAGCTTTCCCCAGCTGAAGAGGCACAAGGGTAAGAACGACTTATTTTCTCCAGTTCCCTACTTGAGAGGCTCTGGATCCAGCGCCAGTCGTCTCTGTCCTGGCAGCTCTGGCACATGCCAGCATCTTCTGGGTTACATTTGAATGGTCCCAGTTCATTTATTTTTTACATTTCACATTCATTGAAAGAATAGTGCCACAGCATTAAAGAATGTAAACATTACTTCATCTTCACAAGAACCTTTGTATTTCTGTCTTACAGAATGTAGGCATCTGTAGCCATCATTTTTGGATTAAAATCATTGGCTACATAGTGCATCTATCCAGATTTTAAACTGAACATGACTTTATCATTTTATTATATTAAAATTAATCTTAATAAAAGTATTACTTATCCTTAATACTTTCATATTGAAGCATACTTTTTATTGAAGTGTAATGTAAATAACATTATTTTGGTTTCAGGCTTACAACAATGGTTCGATATTTGTATATTTTGTGAAGTGGTTGTCACAATCATTCTACCATTTTTCCTTAGCAGTATCTGATCATTGATTGTCATTGTGCTGTACATTACACCCCCTGGACTTACTTATTTTGTAACAGAAGTCTGTACTTTTTTTTTTGCCCCCTCCCTGAAAGTTTGTAATTTTTAATCCCTTTCATCCATTTCACCCCTGCCCTGCAAACCCTCTGTGTGAGGGTTGAAATGGTGAGAGACAGAGCTATATTTATATTATACAAGTAACAAAGTAAAAAGAAGTGAATTTGTGAGGGAATCCATGAACAGCTGTGGCTGGGTTTGATTTTTGAGGCAGAGAGTCTCTTCCATAAAGTCCAGGCCTCTGCTGCTCGTGTATGTAGCGCCTGCTTGAAATAACCTGAGGCTTGTGGATGGGAAGAAGTGATTTTTTTTTATAACAGTTTATTTTTACATCATTTTGTACATTTTTTTCCCCATCTCAATTGTAATCCCCGCAGGTTTCCCGTCACCAAGTCACCTGTGTGCCATCACCATAATCCCGTGCACTTCCCCCCCC
>NW_004567115.1:38415399-38586123 GCF_000260355.1 Condylura cristata | reverse complement strand
TCTGCAAATAAGGATAGTTTTACTTCTGGGAAGAAGTGATTTTTCAGGAGTGCTGTAGGTGCCATAAAGGGTCTCTCTGATGGAGACATTGAAATCAGGGGAGGTACAAGGATCTCTGACATGGAGCACCGGCATTCACTGGTTGGGCCTTCTGGATTTGGGATGGCAGAGGATAGAGAAGTGTCCCATTAGCATTTCTAAGCTGGGACTTACACCATGGAGTAACCCTGAAGAGAAATGTTTCAAAGTTACTTGTTTAGCAGTAATACTGTGTGTGTGTGTGTGTGTGTGTGTGTTTGTTTTCCTGCTGAGTGTCAGCCAAGTATTTTTGCAGAGCAGTGATGCTATTCCTCCGTTACTAGAGGGGAAGAATGTGTTAACAGTCAGAAGTGACTTCCCCTTATAAGGCCAGCTGCTTTCTCACTGTTGCATGTAGATGGTTTCCATTTAAAACAACACAGTTGTTATACTTTAAAATGCAGATACTTTTTAAAAGAAAATGGTAAATTTGCATTCCCCATTTTCCTTACTTTTCCTCTTAATCTTCAGTGACAACCTGAGTTTTAAAGAAGCAGTCCTTGTTTCTGTGACATGGGGAGCGCTGACCTGTGACTGAATGTTTGTTCCCCAGCCCACCATTCATTTATAGAAATCCTCACACATAAAGAAGATGTTATTAGAAGGGGAGGCCTTTGAGGCACTTAATTCGTAAGGGTGGAGCCCTCATGAATGGGTGCAAAACTGGTCAAAGGTCCCTAGACTCCTCTACCCTGGGAGCCCTCAGTGAGGAGGTGACCACCTGCCACCTGGAAGAGCCTTTACCAGAGCTGCGCCAGGCTGGCACCCTGTACTTGGCCTGCCAGGCCCCAGATTGTGAGATCAAGGTCTATTGTTTGTGGCTACCAGTCTTTGGTGTTGTGTTAAAGCTACCTGCTCAGGGAAGGCTCTGGCTGAGAACAGGAGCTCGAGGCATGGGACAGATGCTAAAATTTCCCTGTAGTTTGCTGAGAATAAGCTCGGTATTTCAGCTCCATTTAAAGCTTGCTTTTCTGCTGTTCTGAACCCTAAAGTGTTATAGAGAACATTCAGCTGACTACAGTAAAGGACTTGATGTTGATTTGTCTGGCAGAACCTGCTTATACATAAATAGCACACACGTGGGGTTCACTCACAGTGTAGACGGGGAAGATTTTGTGCATTTTGTTTTCTTTAGGACATAATGTTTCAAGAATTGAATGTAATAAGTAGAACTGTTGAAGAACTTTAAAATACATTGAGTATGTGTGCATACTCGGAGCTGTTTGTTAAAAGAACCGTAATTCCATTAGTTGTTTTTTTTTTTTTTAAAGATCTGATTTAGTCCCTTTTAATCACGTACTTTGATGTGATCTGATCTCCTGTCACTGCAATGTGGTCCAAACCATTTCTAACTTAGGATGGGTTAAACTTACAAATGCTCCAGGCTGGTCCCCTGCCGTTGTTTTAGACACTTGTCAGGGTTTCTCTCTGCCCAGCCCTACGTCTGTGAGAACTTCAGCCTCCAGCAACTGCTGTCCCTTCTGCCGTGTCATTCCTCAACCCTTTGACGGACTAAGAAAGGGCTCAGGACACTGAGTTACACTCTCATAACTTTTTATGTCCCACCTCTCTTCCCCAAGACAACTTTAATCACCATTTAGTCTAACACCTGTGTTTTCTACAGGTGACGTTCAGGTCTGGAGATGTTAGATAATGTACCAACAGTGTAGTGAGTTACGCTCAAGTCTGCAACTTTAACCCAGTCTTTTGATTTTTGGTCTTCGCCTCTTTCCACTGTACTGCCGGTTCATACGGTTAAATGGTATGAGGTTCACATGCAAGGCTTGCAAATTAAAGAGGCCAGACCTGTGTTTTGCAAGATGTAGCTCATAGTTGTTCAACTCATACTTCTAATTTGGAAGCAGAGCTCTGCTTGTCATTTAACCTGTCGGCTTCATTGATATGACATTATTGTTTTAAAGATATACTGAAACATGTTGGACAGAGATTAACAGAGATCCTGGAAGTTTCAGCACTTGAGACTTTCCGAGGCCCAGCACACAAGGTGTGTTCCGTAGGCTCTTTGGCTGGGTGTGTCGGGCCTGTGCACACTGGCATCCCCCGTGCAGAGTGAGTGGCTGTGGCGGTAACTCCTGCTGGGATTTCTGCTTACTTCTCAAATCTACTTTCTGCTAAAGTGGAGTGACACTTTAGGCTATGAAACTTCAAGAGTTTGATAAAAGAATCTCATTTGTTCTTTTCAAAAAGAACATACTGGCCTCAGTTGGAAAAGTAAGGTAAATACTTTTTTGTTCCTGGGTGTAGCTTTCAAGGTGATTTTCAGGTAATTCTGAAGAAGTTTATGATGATTAGTAACTGCTGAGAGTTGCTATTAGCTCCATGTTACGAAGTCAAGCACCATTTCTCTTTTTGAATCTTGACTTTTCTCTAAGTAAACATGTAGCTGTTTCCCGAACCCTCCTCTTAAGGGAGTTTACTAAAACTTCTCTTAAGGTACAAGAAAGAACCAGAAGCATGGTAGACTGTCTGTGTGGATGTGTGGCTTTGAATCAGAATTCAAAGGTAGAGACCTAGAAGGCATCCAGGTGGAAGAAAGAGAAATAAGGTACATGTGAAAAAGGAAGAAATGCTGTGAGAGTCATTAGGAAGCTCCATTAGAGAGAGTACAAGGACTGTAGGTTTGCCGGATGCTGACCAGAGGGAGAGGAGAGTAGCGGGATAAAAAAAAAAAAAAAAAAAAGCTTATTCAAAGAAATGATAGCTAAGAATTCCCCAAATCTGGGGAAGGAGCTGTCCATGAAGCTAACAGAACACCTGGTTCTCTAAATGCACAGCGGCCCAAAGGCTGGAGGCCTGACATTTTCTCATAGGGAACTCTCTGAATTCCTTACCTCATTTCTTGGGGGACAGATGAAAAGCTGGGGGATGTACAGAGATCCACAGATGGGAGGTACAGGAGTGCAGCCTCTGTCACAGATTGAGGTTGCGCCCCTTTATCAGTGAGCCGCAGAGGGACAGGGACATGCACCGTGCTGAGAGGCGTCCCTGGGTGACACATCTGGAGAAGGGGGGGCTGCTGGTTTCTAGTGTGGGGACCTGAGATGCTGCTAAACACTCGCAAATACACAGAGTAGACCCACAACAGAGAATCCCCACCCTACACTGCCATTAGTGCTGAGGTTACCACACCCTCTTCTGTGCACTTAGTGAATGCTCTTAGGATATGCATGGAACTTGATAGTGTGCTATGAGAGAAGAAAAATACTGTTGACATTCTCTAATACCTGGAAGTGTAATTGTGTCATTTTAATCCAGTCATACTTGTGATTTCTCTGGGGTCATTAGTTTGCATTATCACTTACCTATTCTCCTTTCTTCACCTCATTAAAAAATACCTGAATGTGTTTTCACTTCACTTGCTTAGCCAAAGGGCAGTTCGATACTGTTCCTAGGTCCACTGTGTCCTTAGGCAAAAGGGTTCTCCTAAGGTTCAACCCAAGTGTCTTTTTCAGAAAACAAACCCGTTTTCTTTTGCTGTCAGCTCAGCAGTACCGATAGTGCCTAGGAGGAAAGGCAGTACGGAGTCCTAGTGAACTGCGCCTTGGTGTTCATCTTGGCGGGCGACAATTTACAGAGCACTGCCACCCGGTGTTCACTGCCACTGTTCATTGTCAAGACCTTCTTTTAAAATCTAGATTCAAGGTGAGAGTAACCCGATGGCCCCTGCTGTGCGGCACCACAAGGCTCTGTAGAGAGGCAGCCTAATGAATCCGCCAGAGCTGGGCGACATCCACTTGCTTCGACTTTTCTTGCTCTGAATACTTCTGGGTGAATGGATGTTGGGGTCACAAAGGAGTGTGTTCACCTGCATCACTGCGGAGCGGCAGTTAGTTGTTCAGTGCTGAATGTGGCATTCGTTTTGTGAGGCAAAAATAACAAAATCCTCTAAGCAACAAGCTGCTGTTGCATTCGTGAGCAACAAGCTTTGTCATCAGACAATGGCTCTGTATTGGCCTGCGACAAACAGAATGTGTTCATGTGAGCAGGTGACAGTCCAGCAGAACGCGACTGTGTGCACTCAGCCTTGCAGCTGGGCTTTAGGGAAAGGTTTATCTCCTTTCTTTCTCCCTTCTCTTTGGGCCTTACTTCTAGTTGTTGTGCTTTTATAAAGACTTGTAGGCAGTCTTAGGAGAGGCAGAATTTGGCTATTGGTAAATTATGTCAGTTTCCACCTGTATTTGTCTCTCTCTCTCTCTCTCATAGCTGTCTTTAACCCAAATCAAAGTTGTAGGTTTATTTTTATAAAAGAATGTGGTTTTTTTTGGTCCCCAAGTAAAAGGGTAATTTGAATGCTAAAACAAACAAAACAAAACAAAACAAAAATTAGAGCTTAAGGGTAAGCATTAAAAACATTTACTAAAAAGAATTACTGAAAAATTCTTCCAAGCACGTATTTCTGCAGGCACAAACACACAGATAACGTCCTAGTTTGTAGTAGGCTGACTTGAGGGCATATTATATTTATCTTTATCCTCCCACCAAAGGGATTCCAATGAATATACTGTTTTTTTTTTTCTTTGAGGTGAAGGCTGAGGTCAGTGTCTCTCTGTCAGGCAAGCAGAGGACAAAGTGAGAAACCATTATTGAATTCAAATAGAAGTACTTCGCCTTAAACTCATACAGTGATGTATGTCAATTATTTCTCAAAAAAGTTGGTGCTGGGGGGGAAATCTCAGCACACATAAGGAAAACACCTGTAATAAGTGACAGGTATCACAGAGGCCGTCTTGATCTGAAGTCAGCCTGAGACAAGCCTCAGAAAAGCTGCTTCTGAAAGATAAAAGTTGAGGTTTTTTAAATTAATTTACTGAGCCGGCACTGCGGGCCTTTCAGTTCCTCCCAAGCACTGTCCCGTGTCTGGCCGCAGGGTTTTCATTTCATACTTGCTGTTCTGTCTTCACGTTCCACCTGACATTCATTTTGTTTGAATGTGGCTCCTTTGGGCAAACCTGGCTTAGAATCACCTATTAAGCAATTCGGAGGAACCTGCACATTTTCTTTATCTCTCAGCTTATATTGTAATTGCTCTCACTAACTGGAATCCTCTCTTCTAGCTTTTAAGTTCTATGAAATAAAAAAAATTCATCTTAAACCCCGAGCCCCAGGGCCTGACACATAGTGAGCTCCACACATACTTTAAACAACTATGTATATTCACATACATATAAAGATACTAAATTGTGCGCACATTGATGTGAGTATATATATGCAGAAGAGTTTTTTTTTTCTTTTTTAAAGATTGATTTATTTATGCATACAGAACTGGGGTACCAACCAGAGTGCAGGGGTGGTGAGAGGATGCACCTGAGACAGAGTGGGGAGCTAACAGGCAGAAATACACTGCTGAGGGAGCAGCGGGCAAGACAGGAGAAGTCTGCTGCGCCATGTGGGTCACGTCCAGGGCTGGGTCGGGGATCAAACTTGCACTGAAGTGGCTGTGATGAGCTTGCAGTGCTGCGCCCTAACCCCTAAGGCTACCAGGGAGGGCCAGAAGAGGTTTTTTTTATGGAAATTGACCTTACATATACCAGTAAGTGTATATCATGAATTGATACACGTCTGTATTGTGAATGTCAGCCATTCTAGGGTTGGCTAGCACTTCTGTCTTGTTACAACACCCCCATGCGTGTGTGGAGGGATGAGATTTAGGGTATACTCTTTTAGCATCATTCACGTGTGTAGTGCAGTGTTACCTGCGATCACCATGCAGTACACTAGGTCCCTAGGGCTTGCTCAGCTGGTAGTTGGAAGTTTCCACTCTTTGACTTACATCTCCCCGTGACTCCACCACCACCTCCTTCTCCTCCCGTGCCAACCACCCTCCTGCTCACCATGAAGGGTGAATTCAGTTTCAGATTCCACATGTAGTTGAGATCATACAGCGCTTGTCTTTCTCAGCCTGACTTATTAGCAGAGCATTTTGCCTTCAAGATATGTCTGTGTTGTGGGGAGGTGGTTTTTTTTTTTTTTTAAGTTTTATACATTAAGATTTCTCAAGTGGTAATTTAAAAATTCTTTTGACATTATTTCTGTTTGAGAGTACGTGTATGTGTCGAACATGAACCCCACTCCAGTCTGTTCTTCATCATGCACCACTCACTCGTGTCTTCTGACCTGGTGCTGTCCCTTCCTCTCATTACAGGTAAAGAAACCGCTGCAATGAAAGCTGATCTCCTGAGAGCCAGAAATATGAAAAGGTACATTAACCAGTTGACTGTAGCAAAGAAGCAGTGTGAGAAGAGGATCCGAATCCTAGGAGGCCCTGCCTATGACCAGCAAGACGATGGGACCTTGGATGAAGGGGAAGGGCTGCAAAGCCAGAAGGTCGGACTTTGTGATTCTTCTCTGACCATTTCACCTTTTCATGAGCATTGGTATAGTCACGGTTTAACTTAAGGCATATTTTCCAGGTCGTAGACGCCTGTGCTGCTTTTATAAATCATAGCGCTATAATATTTGGTGTGGTAGGTAGGCTTGGGCATGATGTGTGTGCACTTGTATGTGCACACCCTCCCACCCTTGCTCTCTCACCATCCTAGAGAGGCATATTTAAATTTCAAGGGCCCAATCAAGTGCCTATTACCAACTGGGTGGAAGTAGCCATCTGTAAAGTAGGAAGTATCTTCTAAGTTTTATTTAGTTTTGACCACAGTGCTACAAAATCTGAACTCTATGAAATATGTTGTCTATACCCCCATTTTTCAGATGAAGAATTGGGTTGGGTTTTAAGTAAATTGCCTGAGAGAGATAGAACTAGAAAGAAACCAGATCTTACTGAAACTATAACATGTTACTGACTGTTTTTGTACAAAAAATCTTTGGACTGTGTTCGTATGAGTCCTTAAGTCACAGAGCGTAGGAATATCTTCTGGCTCCACCTCAGCACCTTTCCAAATCCACGTAGACCACTTTTGTCCGAGAACCCCACGCAGAGCTGGCTGTACCTCCTGGAGCAGGACTTCAAGGCCAGCTCTGAATTCCTGTTTTATAAGGTGGCACTTAGCCACAAAAGAAGCCAGTGTCATGTAACCGAACCCTAGCGACAGCCTTTAACCTGATTTCTCACCTGCCCTTCATCTTTTCCTGTTTAGTTCTCGGCTTGAGTTAGATGCCTGTCTGGACTTTCCCCTTCTTCTCTGTTCCAGTAAAGAGCTTTGACCTTTTCACTTGTCCTGGCTACTCCCACTAGCGTCTCTTTGGGAAAGTGGAGGTTCCACCGGGGACCGCAAGCCAAGTCTTGTAGCATCTGGCTCCAGCAGGGTAAAAGCAGCACTGAGTAGCTGCTATTTCATAAAGGGCCCCAACCACTAGAGAGCTGGTCATGTTGTTGTCTCCCGTGTGTACCTTCCTGGGATTTTGGCTTTGTATTCCAAACTGAAAACGATCTATTGGAGAGTATTGGCAAGGCAGTGGAGTTGACAAGTCCAGTATTGCCCATTTTCTTCCTCCTCCTCTGCTTCTGGCTTCCCGAATATATTTCTAGCCATAGATTAGGTCCTCTTCTGTGTTCATTTATTTGTTCAACAGACATTATTGGGATTCTACAGCCCCTCGGTTACAGTGCTTAGTTACTAGGGTACAAAATTAATTAGGACAGAATCTCTGCTCTCAGGTCTCCTACAATAATAGAATAAAGAGGTAAGTGACCCAGTAAAGGTGTGAGAGATACACCTACATGACTTGCTACAAGGTCAAAAGATGTTATGGTAGAGAGAAACCAAGAAAGATAAAGGAAGCTCATTTTAGGGGAATTCAACAAGTTTTCTGGCAGTGTCTACTAAAAGTATTGTTAATCTGGGTCTCGCTCCTTTTCTGACTCATTTCAACCAGATGTTTAGTAAAGGTTAAACTCATGATTTTTCTAACAGTTTATCTTCAGAGTAGAGACACTTCCTCTATAGTTTCTCAAGCTGGAAGTTTCAGATATTACAAAATTCCATTATTGGTTATAGCTTGCTATTGTAGAGATGGGACTTTGGCTAGCTTGGGATCATTCTGATATCTTCATAAATAGTAGAGCACTTTTGCTATATCCTAAAAATATCTGAGTCCTGAGAATCTCCACTAATTTTATTTTAGTATGTAATCTTCAAAGTTAGATGGACGTCACCGATCTAATCCTTTCATCCATATTTACTCATGTGGAAAGTAACTTCTTTAATAAAGGTGCAGAAAGAAAAAGAAATTTAGTTCTTATCTGCCTGGACTTTTGGCATCTGTCAATCATCTTATCTTTTCTTAGGGAAGATCCCAGTTCAGGCTCTATGATTAGGTTTTTGCTGTTGTCTGTTGTGATTCACAACAACTAATTTAAGTCACAACGGCCCATAAAGTAGATGGCACTCGCCTCATTCTACAGGTGAGAAACTGAAGCGCAGGGGGGGTGGAGTGGCAGAGCTCAGAGGACTAGAAAGTCACAGCCGAGATTCAAACCTAAGTGGGTCTGGCACCAGCACCAGGTGTAAAATTGTTTGTAGACTTCTTCAGGTATATAAAATAGGAGAGAAAGCAAAATGCCAACGCCTCCTGGACGATTACTAAAACAGTGATACTGAATATGTACATTTTGAATATTCAGTAAACCTTATTTCATTTAAAATTTAGGAAAGTGAGAAAAATATATTGCTTATGATCCTAAAATGTGAGACATGAATGTTGAAATTAA
Source organism: Condylura cristata (assembly GCF_000260355.1). NCBI lineage: Eukaryota > Metazoa > Chordata > Mammalia > Eulipotyphla > Talpidae > Condylura > Condylura cristata. The sequence continues at coordinate 38,577,359 of NW_004567115.1, read as the reverse complement.
TTCATGGAAGTTAAAGAAACTGATAGTTAAAATTTGATGTTTTAAAAACTTAAAACCCCTTAACAGATTCTTCAGTTTGAAGATATCTTAACCAACACTTCCTATCGAGACCACTTTCGAATGTACATGGAAAGGATGGACAAGAGAGCTCTGATTAGTTTTTGGGAGGCTGTGGAACATTTAAAGAGTGCGAACAAGGTAGGATGTCGGCTGAAAGGAATGTTTATCACCGACTAATGAACACTTTCTTGTTAAGCAGTAAAACTAATATATGTATAATTAACATGATCTAGTATATTATTGGTATTATGTTTTGGTTCATAATGGTAAAAACTAGAAATTTAATTTTGCAAAAGATGCTTTTGAATATGTTTTCATGGGGGGAAATTTATAAATATACCAACAGATTGAATTTAGTTTCAGGTAGTTATTTTTTAATGCTTTTTAAGAATGCATGTACTTACCCAAATTGCTATTGTAATAAATTGATCCTGTCACCTATACCTCAGTTTCATAACCCCTTGACATTTATAACATCACACATTTTTTGAAGTACTGTTCTTTTATTTCACTTAAAATATGATTAAAGAACACCAGAACATTCTGATTATAGATGCATCTTACCATAAAGAGCCCAACAATAAGGACTTTATTTTGCACTTGGCAAGTTCTGAATATATATTTAACCAATAATTAAGGAATGAGAAATACACACACACACACACATATCTAGAAACACCCATGGCATGTATAACATTTATTTTGAGAGTCCTACTCAAATAAGCACAATGAGCACTGTGTACATTGAATTAGTCATTTGCACTGTATATGAATGTCGCCAGTACTGGATACCAGTTTCACAATATGTCATAAGTCATAAACTGGGATACCTATGGAATTAATACAATCTCACAATATTTTAAAATCTTAACTTTTCATATTTAACTTATAAGCCACAAATCACCTCACTTTATTTTGTATTTGCCAACTTTATTTTCCTCATTGATTCCACATGGCTTTTGGCTGCTTTAGAATATTATTACAATCCAGTATAGAGACTTTTCCTAAACTACCCCAAAAACATTTCAAAAAATTTCAGTGGAGTAAGAGTGTCTTGCTGCTTCAAACAGCTGCCTGTCTTTTGGCCTGGCAACACTGACTTGAACGTACCAGTCTAATGTTTGTTGTTTGTTTGTTTTACCACTTTTGAAGACTTTCATAACATTCCTAGCATTAATGAGATAGAGGAAACTTAAAGATTATATAATCAGAAGAGATGTTTGCATTTCTAAAGTAGGCTGGCATGACATTAATGTAGTGTTTGAGACTAAACTATCCCATATAAGCTTGATCACAATGTAATACAGTCACTGTTCTGAAGAATGTATCTTAATAAGTTACACGGTTATTATATTGGCTTCTTTCTGGATTGAGAAATGGCGTTTCCAACTATATTGGATAGAAATGTCAATTTGAATTTACTTAATAAATTGTATTCCTATGAAACGGAGGTTTATGAAAAGGAATACATTGCACAGAGAATTGGTCTCATTCTTTTTTCCCTTTGGCATCTAAAAGAAATTACACTTGTTAAATCTTCAACATAAGTCGTTCATTTTAAAGAACTGTTTTTTCCTGGGTTTGTCCTTCCTTCCTCAGCACTGATTGTGCACACAAAAGCCAAAACCTCAGAAGCTCCAGGACCAGTGTTCATTTTGCTATTTTCTGTCCAGCTAAAATGCAGAGGATTCAGAGGAAAATAATGTTTCTCAGAGGTGATACCTATTTCATTTCTTTTTCTTCATCTTCCTATATTTTTCAGAATGAAATCCCACAATTAGTTGGTGAAATTTATCAGAATTTCTTTGTGGAGAGCAAAGAAATAGCTGTGGAAAAATCACTTTACAAAGAAATTCAGCAATGTCTTGTAGGAAATAAAGGCATTGAGGTGTTCTGCAAAATCCAAGGAGATGTTTACGAGACCCTGAAGGACAGGTATTACCCCTCGTTTATTGTCAGTGACCTCTACGAGAAGCTGATGATAAAAGAAGAAGAAAAACACTCCTCACACTTAGTTTCCAACAAGGATGAGATGGTGAGTTGCATTTAACTTTCTGTCCCCTTTCAGTGAATAAAGCTTGGATATGGGTAGATGTGTACATAGCGCAGAAGTGCATAGAAGGTGGTGTGTACCCTCATCTTTTACTATACAGGGCTTATAATTGTGTAGAACTTAATTATCTTTTTTGCTCTGGCATTACGGAGTTTTTTCATCCCTTCTTTGACCGTCAGACCAACTGACTTCTTCCCAGTAGTGAGGAGAAACCTCCCTGTTCTCTGCCTGCCTGAAATACCCTAAGTTTGACTCCTAGAAAGCTAGGGCAGAAACTGGGTGAGACACTTAACAGTCAAGCCAGGTAAGAGAATCTGAGCAGTAGTCCTCCTAGAGACGAGAAGAAGCATGGGGAAAAGTGAGGAAAGGAAGAGAATGTAGAAAGAGTTACAGACAGTATTTTAGAGTTTAAATAAACCAGGTGAAATTAGGAGATTCTAAATAAGCCTTGCTTTGCCCTACCTTAAGGCTGATTTCCTTCAAGATCAATTTGGGTAGCTCAGTCGCCATCTCTCATTTACTATTAATGACTTCAGTGAGTTTTATGATTTTTGAGGATACAAAGAAGAACAAAGTGTGGTTTATCATGATCTGATTTAAAAAGATCATAATTTATCTTGGATTCTTTCTTGCTGCCCATTTCATTGTCTCAAGCCCCTAGGAAGAAGCTCTCGCAGCACTGTTGTTAAACTCTGTGGTCTTTTGTTTAAGTTTGTCACTTGGTTCTTTATGTTTTCAGTGTATAAAATCACTGAATTTATTGACCCACAACTTACCCAATTTACCATTGAATTTTATTTTTGAGGTTAAGTTACTGTTTTAACAGTTTCTGTACAAAAAAAAAAAAGAAAATTGTTGATATATGAATTTTGTAAAAGGGGTTACGCAAAGGTATAAAGTTATTACTACCCAACAGATTAATGGGATGAGCATTTGGATTGACAGTTGATGTGAAAGGTAATAGTACACAAAATGGGACAGAGGCCATCTGCACTGAGGATTCAGACAAGACTGTAGGTGGTAACTGATCTTTGGAAAGCTCTTTTCTTTTTGTTCCAATAATCTCGCTTCTGGATGTGCATCCTAAAAAAATAACTCAAGGTAAAAAAAAATGTTACGCATCATAGAGTTCATGTTAATCGTATATCCGGGATAGCAAAAAGGCAGAATCATCTGCTGGCTAGAGCAGCAGCAGCAGTAAATCCAAACAAGTAGTGATACCTGATAAAAATCACAATTTTGGAGGCTCAAAATCTCTCAAAATACGCAGTAGTAGTGTATGTGATCTGAAAAAGGCAGACTCCCACCTGAATACTAAGAGAGAAATGTCTTAGGAGATGTGCCCACCCCACCCCTTTCGAGGTAGGCACAAATAAAGACTTTTTTACCTTTGATACTTTATTTCTTTTGGGAGAAAAATGCTAGTCTGCTGTTTGTTACAATCAACAAAAGTGAGAAGAAAAAGAGTCTGAAAGAAAGTTAGGCTGAACCACAGAAGGCAGTTCTCAGCAGCTCTTTCCCAGCGCCCTGCAGGCTGGTGCTCCGAGGAGCCTGGCTCATGGGCTCAGTGTTCACCTGTCCATATCTTCTCGTCTTCTAGTTCTTCGTGAACCTTAAATCACATTTAAGTGCTAAGAAGAGACCTAGCAAAATATATACTAAAAATACTTGCACTAGTGGGAATTGGGAAATTTTGTTTTAGAATTTGCATGAGCCTTTTTTTTATATCCTTAGGAGACTGACTCGAAGCCAGATGTCAGTGCCCTGTCAAAGAGGAGGCACAGAACAGTTGGGTTCTGTTAGGAGGATACCGGCTTTCCTTTGGATGCACACACATTTGGGAAATAAGGGTGTAGAATTCTACCACCGCCCCTTCACTGCTATTCACTGTTTATTTTTTCACTGCAGTTTCCAAATATTGAATGTAATTTTTCATGTTAATGAGAAAAATCCATTTTCTTTGCCTTTCTACTGTACATTGTTTTCTTAGTGGAGCCTAGACCTTTGGATCAGTATGTTATGATGGAGTTGAACCTGTAACAGATAATACTTGCTGCACAGAGTATTGCTGTAAGACCTACTGGCTCCTGTGCTTCCCTCCAGGGCCCAGGAGGTGAGGCTGGTGAGGAAGCTGTAGATGAAGGCACCAGTCAGCAAGCCAGCTTTGCTGTAAACAAACTACGAGAGCTAAATGAGAAGCTTGAATATAAAAGGCAAGCTCTAAATTCTATTCAAAATGCACCAAAACCTGACAAGAAGGTAACTCTTCTACTTTCAAGGTTGTCTTTGAAAGTTCCATGTTTCTAATTTGAGTTCTTGGTTTATGTTCAAGTGTCACACTTTCAAATTCTTACTGTAAGTTCCTTTGTTATTTCTTTGATTCTAAGGCAGAATTAGAAAAGCACTTGCTTTTAATCTCTTGAATGGGAGCCCTTCCCCAGTGACTCTGCCCTTACCTCGCTTGCCTACAGTCTGTGGTAAGGGCAGAACTTTCTTTTGTCCCAGCATCATTTCTGGACATGTATTGATAACTCAAGGACAATCTTTTTTTAAACCTATTTACTGCTACAAGTGCAATTTAGAGAATCTCACTGAATTATAGAAAAAAAATAGTCTTGCTAAAAGCCAGCAGAACTTAAAAGTCTGAAAATGTAAACAAGCATCTCACAAACATTTCTCAACCCCAAGTAGTGGTGTGATTTTCTGCTTTGTGTTTGTGCCTCCTTTGGAACCCAACAAGGAGACTTTCTCAGTCAGGTAGGACTGACGCTCGTTGGTCTGCCAGATTCGCCTCCTTTCATACTCTCTGAATGTGTGTTCAGAAACATAAGCGATGCATAGACATGATGCGAGCTGCTCACTGTGAAGAATCGAAGAGCTAGTCTAACGTTTACCCTTGGGGAGCAAGTGTTCTGACTGTGCACCAAAGCACACTCACCAGAGCATGAAACAGGTAGTCACAGCCCTCACTGATGCTGAAAGGCAGGACGATGGCAGAGGCGGGAGTGCTCCCTGCAGGCTGAGAGTGAAGGAGGCCTTGTAGACTTCGTGCTCAGGTGAGGTTGGTGCAAAGCTGCTGACCTCAGATTGCAGAGTTACATCACCCTGTAGGTTTTCTCATTGAAGGAGATGGTGAGTATGGCATATAAAAATATTCTTTGTTTTCTTTAGTTGTAGCAAAATAGACACAACATGAAAGTTACCACTTTAAGTTGTCCAGTTCTGCTTGATTAAGTCCATTCATATTGTTAACCATCATCCTGTCCCAGAATTCAGTTCATCTCATAAAACTGAAAGCTCTCTACCCATTGAACAACAATTCCCTACCCTACTCCCCAACCCCTGCCAGCCACTTTTCTGCTTTGTTTCTCACCAGTTTATCTGCTCTACATACCTCACGGTGGGATCCTTTGCTGTCCATTCATTGTTCCACTTAGCATGATGTGTTCAAGGTCTATCCGAATGGTCGTATATGTCACAGTTTCATTTTTAATGGCTGAGTAATACTCCACAGCATGTATGTGCACTTGTTCATCTATCCATCAGTGGCTGCTTGGTTTGCTTCTCCCTGTGGGCTACTGTGAATAATGCTTTTCCATGAACATGGTTGTACAAGTATCTTCAAGGTCCTGCTTTCACTTCTTTTGGGTATCTGCTCAGAAGTGTGATTGCTGTGTCAAGTAGTAGTTGTTTTCAACTTTTTTGAGCAATCTTCAGAGTGTTGTTTCAGCACAATTTTACCTTCTCACCAACACTTAGTATTTTCTGTATTATTTGTTGAAAATCTGCCCATTACCCTCTGATGGTGCTGACACCTATTTTATAAATATTTTGACCATTTTTTGCAAGGGTTTATTTCTTGGTTCTGTATTTTACTATATTAGTCTTATGTCTTCATGCCAGTACCATATTGTTTTGGTTTATATACTTTTGCAGTAAGTTTGAAGTCATGAAGTGTGAATCCTCTATTCATAATGACTTGGTTATCCAATCTAACTTGAGAGTTCATATAAATTTTATGATAACTTTTTTTATGCAGAAAAATCATTGGGATTCTGATAACGATTGCACTGAATCTGTAGGTTGCTTTATGTAGCACTAGTTATCTTAGCAATACTTAGTCTTCCAAAATAATGAACATGGGGTGTCTCTCCACTTGTTTATGTCTCCTTTAATTTCTTTCATCAGTGTTGATAGTTTTTAATTTGGGAATCTTTCACCTCTTTGTAATAAAATACAGTTTATGCTATCATAAATGGAATTGTTTTCTTAATTTTCTTTTTGGATTATCCATTGTTTTAGTATATAATTCAGTAGAATTTTGTGTGTTGATTTCATGTTTTATTGTCCTGAATTGCATGGAGTTTTAAATGGTTTTATAAATCTCAGGTTGTCTTCCTGTGACAGATTGTTTCCAAGCTGAAAGATGAAATAATTCTCATTGAGAAAGAACGAACGGACCTTCAGTTGCACATGGCAAGAACAGATTGGTGGTGTGACAACCTTGGCATGTGGAAAGCCTCCATCACCAGCGGGGAGGTAGGTTTGGCTGCTTTTCCTCTCAGCTGACTTCAGAAGTTTTACTTTGTTGGAGAAGATTTGGGCCTGGAGCACCAAGGTGCAAGATAGAAAGCCTGCATTTATTCTTTTAGACTCGGTCTGTTCTACTTTCCTTCCCCTTCGCTCTGGTTCGTCCACGACTGGACACTGTGTTAGGCTGCTCAGTATATAGAGCTGCTTTCTCCCCACTTCCGAGAGCAACTTGTCCTTGCTCTCTGAAGGCAACTTTGGGCCTTTGCTGGTGGCGCAGTGAGTTGAAGCACAGCACTATGGGGCTGTTGCAGCCAGCTGCTCCCCTCCTCAGCACTTCGTCGAGCCTGTTCCGCTTCCCATTCTGTCTCTGGTGTACCCTCTCAATCCCTGCACCTCTGACCTGTGCCCCAGTTCTGTATGCATAAGTAAATGGATCTTAAAAAAAAAAAAAAAAGAAAGCAGCTTTGGATAAGAATAATTAATGTCCTTGAATTACCAATTTATTTTTCCATAGAGAGTTGAAAAATGATGGAAAGCACTGTCTGGCTACTAATTGTTCCAGCTTGCTGATTTCAATAGCTCAAATCTCAGTGGCTCTAAGATCTTTAATAATGAATGTATTTTCTTTTGAACTAGAAAGTGTGTTGCTATTCTCTGAGGGATATGGGATAATAGTTTTCAGAATATATTGTACCCCTTTTCTTTTGTCTAAAGTAATTTCACGTAAGATACCCATAGGCATTTACATTTTCAGTATCGACAACCCCTTCCTTCCCACCTGCCCTAGTATCGCTCATGCCCACCATTTAGAACACAAATAGCAAGATCTTGAGTCATACAGTGCTAATCACTTTTGCCTCATCATTGTTTCAAGTGACTTGTCAGGGGCTAACTCCTTTCCTTTGCGCAGGCCTGTCTGACCACTTAACCCTTGCTCCTCTCTCCCTTCCCTGTGAGCCCAGCACAGGGACACTCTTCCTGGGGGAGGTGAATCTTAAATTCACCTCTGGGCTATGAGGTAAAACAAAAAGTTTGTTCTCCAAGAATCAGTCTGAAAGCACATTGTGTGGAATGTCACTGGGTACCCCTAGCACATCTTTGGCACTTGTCAGTGTTCCCATCTAGGTAAACTGCAGGGCAGTATGTTTTGCTTGAGGCCAGGTAGGAGGCAGTGATCAGGAAGGTTGCACTCAACCTTGGAATATCCTGTGTAAACCCTGGTGAATTGCAGATGAAATTATCTCAGAGTGGGAGTCTAGGGAGGCGGGGAGTAGACTCGGGGGTTTGTAATGCCAAAAGGGTAGTAGTGGAAGCCTGCGGGAGGGAAGGACTACAATACCTGTCACCTTCGCTGTTTTGCCTATAATTATTAAGTTCATCTTCCAAAGGCAAATTAAGGAAAGGAGGCATTTTGCACTGATAATTTGTTGTTACTCAGAAGCTTGCTGTGGCACCTTGGTTACCAAACAGATTAACAGAGGGGTCACCTGACTGCCAGAACCGACCAGCACTCCCCTGGGAAGGCGTGGAGGCGCAGTGCAGGGTGCCAGGCCCTCCTGAGCTCTGGTTCTGGCTGGCCACTTACCAGCACAGCCAGAGACCGCCCGGGCCCCACTTCTCCAGCCTCCAGAGAAGTCACGGGTCTACAGCGCTCAGTAACTCTCACCTCTCTTTCCTTTGCCTTCTTGCCGACTTTCAAGTTATGATCTAATCCATGCTTATGGTTTGTTGAATCCTAAAATTAAACATGGGAACCCTTCGTCCTTGTCTTAGAGGGGTTTTGATATATCTCACACCTGTTTTCTTGCCTTTAATGTGTTTCCCAGAGACAGGATAGAAAGTCTGCGATACTAGTTTTCTTTTGCTGTATAACTACAGCAATTGGCACAAATCTCATGACTTTGAGCTCCCACTAAGTGAGAAATCCAGCACTGTATGGCGAGGCCCTCTGTTTATCGTATCACACGGTGAAATCAGGACGTTGGCCAGACTGGGTTCTTGTCTGGAGATGGGGAAAAACCGACTTCCAAGTTCATTTCAGGCACTGGCAAAAACTGGGCTCTTGTGGTTGTAGAATGAGGCGTCTGTTCCCTGACCGTCAGTGGCCACTCTCACAGCCAGTACCTGTGCCACTCCTCCTCCAGCCTCCAGCCTCTAGGTGACCACAGTGTCAGAAGCTCGTACTTCCAGGCTCTCTGACCTCCCCTTCCCCTGTGAGCCCTCTGTTTGCCTGCAGAGGGCTCACACGACCAGGTCGCCCTGGCGCACAGCCTCCTGTTTCCAGGCCTATAACGCAGCCTGTCAGTGGCAGACCCCGCCCCAGCCCGGATCACGCAGGGCCACAAGCAGGCAGAGGGGATCGTGCCCGCCACAGCCACTCACTGTGTTTTGTTGTGTTGTTCTTTCTGTCAAGGTTACAGAAGAGAATGGTGAGCAGATGCCCTGTTACTTTGTCTTGGTAAGCCTACAAGAGGTTGGCGGAGTTGAAACCAAGAACTGGACAGTCCCCAGAAGGCTCAGTGAGTTTCAGAATTTACACCGGAAACTTAGTGAGGTATGAATACTTGTGGACACAAGATTTGGAATTAGTGATCAACAAGAGGTATAAGAGTTCATTCCTGTTTTCACACATAAAGATCAATATTTCGTTAAACACGGGCAAAGTGGCATTTTCAGCCTCACATTGGAAATTTACATATAGTCCAAGCTAGCTGGCTTTATGTACGTCCTTCAGGGCAGGTAGTTGTCTTATCTCTGTTATGAAATTGTGAATTGCTGTAGAGCCATGGAGCAGGAAGAGACCAGAAGGTCAGCTGGGTCCAGTGGTTTTGAAGCTTCCAGTTGTGACCCAATAGTGGAAATAATTAATGCTATCAATTAGGAGGTGCAGCAGTAGGAAGGGAATGTAATTCCTGGGTGTCCCCTCTGAGGTAGTGGAGTCAGTGAAGGTTCTGTTGAGAGCACAGGCCCTGAGCCCGCCTGCTCATGTCTGGGGCCTGGCTTTTCTGCCGACGAGCCATGCGACCTGGGAGTTGTCAGCGGCCTCTGGGCCTCTTTCATCGGTGAAGTACAAATACTGGTAGCACCTTCCTCATCTGCCTCATGGAGTTGTGAGAATTAAGGGGATTGGTGTTCACAGAGTACACATTGTGTGATTATCATTGTTCCATAGAACTTTCTTTTCAATTTTGTTGTGTGTATATAGTATACATAGGGATAAGTATTTGCATTCTGCATTGTGGGCAGCATGTATTTCCTACTACTATAGGCTTTGGTTTAAAATGTTTAAAAGCCACTATTCTAGATTGGTTCTTTCATTTAATAGATGAGAAGAACTGATCCCAGAAAGCTTAATTGGATTATCGTAGGATGTATACATAGTGGAAACGCCAAGATTAGAGTCCAGCCTGTCTGTCTTTAAGTTCCTTATTCTCCCATTGTTCTCAAGAATTGCATTTTCTCTAACTCTTCTGCTACTGGAGGTCATTGCTCTGTATTGCAGGAAAAATTCAGCCACGTCTATTCTCATAGGTTCCTTTTTTTCTTGCTCTGACAGAACTGGTGCTGACATAACCCTTGTTACCTTTTAGACCCCTCTTATGCAATGAAATATGTCTGTTTGCATTAGCTTTTTCTTTTAGGGTGATTTTTTAAAATCCTTTTAATATCTAACTTCAAATGCCGTAAGTTAGACTGGCTTTGAAGGATAGTGGTCGAAACAGTTATCATGCTACAGTGTTTTTCAGATGAGCTGTGGTCCACCCCGCAGTGTGGAAAGCAAACCAATTATTTTAATATAAGAATTTATTTTTCAAAAATTGTTGAGGAAAGTTAACACTACAGAAAAACACGTCATTTGCTCTGTCTTGAGAAGCCAGAAGAAGCAGAAGGAGAGAAAAATATATGTTGTGAATAAAACACACTTGAAAATTCAAAGCAATGACACTGAAGCATCAGAGGGGGAAAAAATCTCACAAAATTGCTTGTCTGGCACTGATCTCGTCCTCCGTCCCTCATCGTGTGGCCTGACTACTGGGTTCTCCTCTCACTCTGCATATTTCTTATTGTGAGTTTTCATTGTTTTTAAAGAACACTTCCTGTGGACAGCTGTGACAGGAAGCGCCTTTTCAGGTCTCTGGTGATTTTACTCTTTCCTTCTAGCGCTCTCTGTTTCAGTTCTCTAAAATTTCCCCTTGAGTTTGAGCCTTGCTCGTGTGTCCTCCTGGGTCAACGCCGCTTCACGCGTGGTGCCTCAGAGGTCTGCGTAGCTTTTCCTCTGCTACCACCCGAAGCACGGAGCTGAGGTGCTTGGCTGCTGTGACTTGCGTGTTCTGGTGGTTTAGAGGAAGTGGAATGCTCTCAGGCCAGCTCTGTCCCCCTTGCTTGTCCCTCCCAGTTGATGCCACTCAGCAGACTACCCCAACGAAGGCCAGGGTTTGGAAACAGGGCATGGTCTGGGTATCTGGACTCCACGGCCCCTTAGGGTCTGAGGGGCCGGCTGACAGAGTCCTGTGAGCGTTGGTGTAATAACAATGGACTTTATAGTCACATCGAGCTGAATTTTAATCCTGATCCTGGATTGATTCATAAGTAAAATTGGGATGGTAACAATTCTCATCACATAATGCTGTCACACATCCAAGCTTCTAGTGCAGTGTCTGGAAGGATGCCGGGCTGGCCACATAAAGGCCAGGCTATCATTATTGCCTACTAGTGTATTAATGTGTTTACATCATACAGTTTGCCAAGGAGAGACGCAGCTACAACCCCCTTGATTGTAGGTTGATCTTTGTTGTCGACTTTGGTAACTTTTCAGGGAGGTGTTATCACGCAAAACACATTCAAACGGAAAGACCCTTTTCTTGTGAAATAGTGTCTGCACCCAGGTACTGTGCTGTGTGTATCACCCAAATCCGTCTTACCAGCCAGCCTGGCATTTCCAAGCCCCTAGGCTCTTTCTATCACATGCCCCATTCCTGCAGATTCCTTCAGCCTGATTACAAAAGGTAGATTTTCCACTAATCTGAAAGGAAACTAGACTCCTGTATTTATTACACCCAAATAGCCAAGTTATGGAAACAGCCTAAGTGCCCAAATACAGACGTGTGGATCAAGAGGTGGGCTGCATACACAGAGATCAGACAAGGTAACTCCTGCCATTCATGGCCACATGGATGGAACTGAAAACGCCAAGTGAAATCAGCCAGGAGAAAGATAAACTGATGGTGCCTCTAGATGTGGAACACAGAGAACCCATACAAAAGGTAAAAGACAAGACAAATCTAAAACCTACCCTTGACAGCTGACCCTGGAACTGAGGCATCCAGAGCCGGAGGAGGACAGGAGGGAAAAGGGAGAACAGGGCGGGAGAGAGCTTGGTGGACAGTGGACGACAGTGGAGGACGGAGCATGGAGGATTGAACTTGTCCTGGGCGGGAGTGCTGTGGGGGAGCCCCCGTCCTCCCCGGCTGACAGCCACGTAAACCCATGGAGCTTCTGTTAAAAGAAAGTTTTAAAAATAATACCGAAAGGTAGGTTTCAAAGGTTTAAAATCTCAGAAGAATGTGTAAAGAAAGAGACTTGCTTTGTTATAATTCTGAATTTCTTTTAAGATTAAAATGTAATTGCAAGATACTAACCTGTAATTTCCCCCCCACAGTGTTTCCCTTCTTTAAAAAAAGTCCAGTTGCCTTCTCTCAGCAAGCTGCCTTTCAAATCCCTAGATCAAAAGTTTATGGAAAAGTCAAAGAAGCAGTTAAATAAGTTTTTACAGGTAAGCACGTGAAAAGTTTTGGCTTTGAGAGGAAAGTTTATTTTGGGTTACACTGTCTTCACTCCAAGAATTTCCTGTTCCTATGCTTCCTAACTCAAGCCAGAGTCTCAAAACACCTTTGCTTTTTTTTGTAACTAAAGTATACCGTCCACCCAGAAAGTGCCAATGTCACACATGTGCCGCTGTCTCCATTTCCCAGACCGAGCCCACTTTGCAGGTCGCACGCAGCCCAGAGGCAGACCACGCTCCTGCCCTCCGGCGGCTGCCCGTCCACTCCCTGCCAGAGCGGCCGAGACCCGGACTCCTGCAGCACAGATCCTGCCGTCGTTTCTGGCCGTCATATAAACAGAATCCTACAGCACAGACCGCTTGGCGTCCGACTTCTTTGGCTCAATGTCATCTTCATGAGATTCATTCATAGGCCGGTTTTCCTGGGGAGGAGGAGGGGTTCGTTTTCACTGTTGTGCAGGTTTTCCACTGGGTGAATGTACTACAGTCTGTTCATCTGATATTGGCTAGTTCCCAGTTTGAAACCATCATTGAGGGTGCTTCTAGTAACTTCCAGGACTTGATTTTTGGTGACTATTTAGGGTAATTCCTAGAGACTGGGGCTTTTCAGTTTTTCATGCTGGTTGTAGCATTCTCACAAGGCAGCATGTTAGCAAACACAAACTTTTTTTTTTTTAAAGATTTATTTATTCATATAGAACTGGGGTACAGGCCAGAGATGTGGAGGGTGAGAGGATTCACCAGAGCCAGAGAGGGGAGCAGAACAGGCAGATCAATGAATTACACTGCTGAGGGGGGCAGCATTACATGAATTACACTGCTGAGGGTCAGGAGAGGTCTGCCATGCCATGTGGTCACCTCCGGGGCAGGCGGGAATCGAACTCATGCAGAAGTGGCTTTAGCTTCTCAGTGCTGTGCTTTAACCTGCTGCTTGACCAGGGAGGGCCCACAAGCTGGTTTTTCTCTGCCTTTTCTTCTTAGCCATTCTGGAGCCTGTATGGTGGTGGCTCATTGTGGTTTTCATTTGCTTTTCCCTGTCACCAGTGAAGCTGAGCGCCTTCCTCACATGACTGCCATTTGCAGCTGTCTGTTGCAGTGTTTTCTGGCTGCTTGTGGCCCTCTTTTTTCCAGCGCATTGTATGAGTCCCACAGTGCTTAGACGCTCCTGTCGGGCCCTGTGGTGGGCAGGTATCTTCTCCTTTTCTGTGGATTGCCTCTTCATTCCTATTGATTTCTTTAAAAAAAAATTTTTTTTTTTATTTATTTGTGCATACGGAACTGAGGTACAGGCCAGAGGTGTGGAGGGTGAGAGGATTCACCAGAGACAGAGTGGGGAGCAGAACAGGCAGATCTACTGAAATACACTGCTGAGGGGAGCAGCGGGCGGGTCAGGAGAGGTCTGCTGTGCCCTGCGGGTCACCTCCCTGTGGCTGAGAATAGAACTCAGACTGCGGTGACTGCAGAGAGCTCCACAGTGCTGTGCTCTAACCTGTTCTCCACAGGGGAGAGCATGCTATTGGTTTCTTTTAATGAATAGAAGTTCTCAAATTTAATTTAGCCCAGTGTATCAATTTCTTTTCTTTATGATTAGTGACTGTGGTGCTTGTTAAGAAATCCAAGGTCCTGCAGATATTCTTATTGCCTCTAAATACTTTGCTTTCCTCCAGTCTGTGTTTAGAGAATAAGGCCAGATACAAAGGTATTTACCCCAGCAGCAACCTCTGCTTATTCCTTAGCTGGGCTCTCTGTGTTCTTAAACCACCAGAGCACTTATAGTTTTAGGGGGGTATGCATGTCTTTTGAGGTACTTTTTAGAATGAAGCAGAAGCTAGAGCTCCTTTTAATAAATGTAGTTTCCAGATTCTTAGTAAAGGCCAAGAATTTATTAAATAAAATTTATTAAATTATGTCCATTGAATCAGATGTAGTTACAGTTGATACATTGAAACCAGTGTTGCCTTGCAAGTATTGGTATGTTAGTCTGTCTTTTCTGTTCTCTGTTTCTCAACACACACACACACACACACACACACACACACACACACACACACAATTTCCCTCGGGAATGAAAATAATTATACTTTAGAAAATCTTTCCGAGTTTTATTATGGCAGAACTGGGGTAGAGAATCTTTAATGTTTAAATACGCTTATAGGAGAGAATTTTTTTGTTGTTGATTCAGAACAGGAAATATGACAAGTAAATAAACCAAGCATAGCGTTTAATTAAGTCATTCAGATGAGTAAAGATCTTACTTGTGAAACAGGTATTCATCCGGAATCCAGGGTTTTAAAGCCCCAGGTGTGTAGCTTTGGAATCCTCCAGTCGGCCTTGTTTCCTTCCAGCCTCTGCCATTGGGAAGGGTCTCAGTTATTTCTTGGGTTTCCCACCCTTCCGCCCCTCCTTTCCTGCTGCAGAAACTGTGCTTGGGCCTGGATTTAGGATGCAGGAAGGAGCCGTGTGTACCCTCAGTGGGTTGTGGGTGGTGTGAGCTGCTAGCGCAGAGGAGGCCACAGAGGAGGCCAGCCGAGGCCCTGAGCTCCTGGTGAAAGCGGATTATGCAGTGATGTCCGGCGCCTTTTGTGTGTCCGCCCCCCCCCCCCCCCCCCCTGCAAACACACACACACACACACACACACACGCCAGCCCTGCATCTCATTCCCATTCCCCCCCGCCATGATGCCTCCTGCTTTCATCGGAGAAAAAGAAATTAAAGCTTGATTAGGAAGCAAATCTTACTTCCATTTTACAAGTACAGAAGCATTCAAACAAGGCACTTCTTGTCCAGAAAACACTGATTACCCAGACCTATTTTTTTAAGTCTGTATTTTCCTGCCCTCAAAAATATTTGTATTTGACTTCCTCCCTCAGGGTCTGCTTCTAGCAGACACAGAAGTGTCATTTGTCTCATAATCAGGAGGCTTTTGAATGGAGATAAAAGTTTAAATGGCTTCCTCAAAGAATTCATTTGAAAGTGCCAAGTAACCCTTCAGTATGTTTGGTTGGGCTAGGGGGCCGGCCCAGAATACCAGCCCTCAGAGGGAAGGCTCAGGTGAGCACTCGCAGCTCTGGGTCCCTGAGGGCCTGCTGAGAATGCATGTGTGCTCTGCCACAGTCATCCCTTCTCCTCACTCACATCCTGCTTCATTGTCACATCCCACCGTCCCGGTCCTCACTCACGCTGGGGCTGGGACTGATGACGGTTCTCCGGGGGTGCCCTGTCCCCCTTCTGGGTACGCAGGCGCTGCTTGCTGCTCTGGGAACGCTTCCCGCCTCTCCCCACTCCCGCTGAACGCTCTTGGTTGCTGCCTGGAATAGACCCCACACTCCCAGCATCTGGGCGAGGGTGTTAGAAATGGGATTCCATTCTCAGAGACCATAAACATGATCAACCCCCAATTGTGCTTTGCCCTGCAGGTGCATAATCTCTGAGAACATGTCTCACTTTTCAAACTATTTTCCTTTGTAGTTGAATTTAGGCCAAATTATTGACCCTTCATGGCTTTCCTTCCTTACTGAGAGTTTGAAGTTACCAGTAGTATCTGTCATTTCCTATTATCTTATAAGATAGTGTTGAAATGTACATTGGTTAACTTAAAATGAGGTTGGGGGAGGCTGTCTCACTCCTAATTCACCCTCATGCACTAGTTAAAACAAACACTTAACACACTGAAAAAGGACCAGAGGCCTGCTTAGCGGGGCCCGGGCTAGGGAGGCGGCAGCCGGGGCTGCTCAGTGCCCTTGACCTCCTGCCCTGCTGGGCAGGACCCGCCCGCCCTCAGGCCAGTCTTGGGCAGGAAACATGAAGCTGAAGACCGCTGAAGGCCGGTGGTGCCCCTCACCTCTCGTCCCCAGTATGGTGGTCGTGCTGCTGTGGGCTCTCAGAGGTGCTTACTCTAGGGAGGGTCAGAGCAGAGGGCCGCTTCCAGCTGAAGGTTTCACCTGACCGTCATAGACCTGCTCCTCTGGGAGCTGGACACCAGCTATTACCCTGTTTCCGTCTTCAGAAGCACAGTCCGCTCCCCGGTGTCCCGTCCCATTCACAAAGGCGACGCTACTTCCCGTGTGTCATTTGTTCCAGAACCCTCTTGTCTTTTCACAAGAGACTTTCAGACCTTCTTGTGGGCATATTATTAATTTCACTGTCCTTTGCTAGGAGTTACGTGAACACAAACTTGATTTACATTCTCCCTTCCTCTCTCCTGTGGGTCAGATAAGTACACAGGAGCTTTAGGGACTTCTAATTTAAGAGGGATAAAAACAGTCATGTAATCACATAAACAGGTTCTCCTTGGAGGATGGCAGCACAGTGGCATGAGGCTCTTGCTGGCTGGATTGCCACCAGGATTCTTGGGCTTCTGGGTTGATGTCCAGAGTCTGAACATCACCAGGGAAGAGTGGCTGACTGGTGTCCTTGAGCGAAGTGCAAGTTGCTCAATAGTGAAAGTAAAGTTGGCTCGCTGGGCCCGTGGGTGCGCGACAGCCGTCTCGTGGCTCTCGTGGCTCTCACTGCACTCGTGGCCCTGAGCAGTGTGACCCGAGGGAGCTCTCTGTCGGCAGTAGAATGACTGGAGCACCCCACTTTAACCTACAGAGGACTGTGCGCCATTAAGGTCCTTGGGAATTGATACCTTTTATTCTGGGGAAGCTCTCTAGGTTCAGAACTACGATGAAAGTGACCCCCGGACCCGCAGTCTGCCTTGTGTGCCGTCACTTGTGCTGGCTCGCAGCGGCACCTTCCTTCCTTTCTTCCACAGCGCCTGCTCTCGGATGAAAGACTGTGTCAGAGCGAAGCCCTTTACGCCTTCTTGAGCCCTTCTCCTGACTACCTCAAGGTGATTGATGTGCAGGGGAAAAAACCCACTTTTTCACTCTCCTCGTTTCTGGAAAGACTTCCTCGGGACTTCTTCTCCCATCAGGAGGTGAGCTGGCTGGAGGTTGTACCTCGTCCCCCCCTTTATTTTGGGTAGCTTATTTCACCAGCTGTCTCTTTGAAGTAGCAGAGTTATTGAAAGTGCCTGTTGATGGTTAAGAGGCAAATACGACCCTTTCCAGGTAGTGTTGCTATTATATTTTGGGGCGCAGCCCTCCAAGCCCTTGGAAAGTGAAGGCACAAAAATGAAAAGACAAATAGCAAGGTAGGACGTGAAATCAGGGTGTACCTCTGGGCGCAGCCAGGTCGCCTTAGTCTGTGCGTTGCCCTCTTCCTTCCCAGCGTCTCTCCGACCTCCTTCCTTCATGGCCGCACCTGGACTTGCTGCCTGTGCTTGGCTAACTTAGCTCCCTAACTCCCATTTATTCCTGAACCCCTCGGAATTTCCAGTCTGGCTCACGCACCTTGCCCTGGCAAATTGCTCTGTGCCAGTGGCCAAGCCCACTGACTCCCTCTTCTTCACCAGCGTCGATGTTGCTGGACTTCTGACAAATCTGCGCAGTTTAGGGAACTCCCCCTGCCTCTCTGACTCTCACTCCTTCCTCTGCTAACACAGTCCCCCCAAAAATCCTGTTGTTAACTTTCTGCTTGGTCCTAGAATTTCGCCTTGACCTGTCTGCAGACGTTAGCATGAACTTTACCAGTGCTCCCCACCCCCGCCCCAGCCCACCCCACTGCCTCATGCTGCACCTCTCTGCCAAC
Source organism: Condylura cristata (assembly GCF_000260355.1). NCBI lineage: Eukaryota > Metazoa > Chordata > Mammalia > Eulipotyphla > Talpidae > Condylura > Condylura cristata. The sequence continues at coordinate 38,559,296 of NW_004567115.1, read as the reverse complement.
TTCTCTGGCTGGTGCAGAGAGCGCATGTGTGTTTGTCAGTCTCCCCAGGTAGCCCTGGGCCCACAATTGTGCCCTAGCCAGCTGCCTGAGTTTAGAGCTGAAATTTAAGGATAGGTAGGTCAGAAAATGAGAATAGCTTACACACAGACCAGAAGCTTGACTCAGCTTGCAAAATAACTAAATTACTTTAATATATACATATTTTCTTTATAAACTAGTAAATTTAAAATCACTTAAGTTAAAAAGACCTTTACTTTTAAAGCTCAGAGTGATTAGTAAACTAGTTCATTGTCTACTAATTCATTCCTTATTACTAATTTTTCAAAATTATTTTAAACATTGGATAATGCTTAAATTATTAAGTTAGGGTTAGATACTCTTTGCCCAGTTTATTGGAAATGCAGGAATTTCAGCAAGAGGAAAGTTGGATTATGTAAGATTGAAATTTGAACACATGGTTTGGAATTTATACTTGATGAAGGAAAACAACTTTGCCAACTTTTTTGAGTGAGTGGCCTGCTTCTTCTGTTCTTTCTGTGCCCAGGAGGAGACAGAGGAGGACAGTGACCTGTCGGACTATGGTGATGACGTGGATGGGAAGAAGGATTCCTTGGCTGAACCATGCTTCATGTTGATTGGGGAGATTTTTGAACTTCGGGGAAGTAAGTCTATTCATTATTATTGTTGGTATTTATTGCTTAAGGGGTTAGCTCAACATCCCTTTTTTCCTGAATCAGACGTGTATTCATATTCACTCATTCAGCAATTGCTTTTAAGGGCTAGTGAGATACTGGGCTAGGAGCTGAGGGTAGGATACAACTTTGAGGCAGCTATTCTGTCTACTCAGAGAGCACAGGGTATGATTCCCGCACCAAGGGTCTCTGAAGACAGAGTGCTTTTGGTTGCTAGCCTCATTGCTTGATTACCAAAGGTATACAAAACAAAAATGTCTCACAGCAGAGGAGAAAGAACCTTATTGAAGGTAAGGTTTGGGGATGGTTTAAGGCGGTTATGGCCAAGGACGGGTAGGTGCCACAAGCCTACTTCTGAGCCTCCTTTCTCCCCTGGGCAGGAGGGGTAAGGAGTGGGGAGATAGGGAAAGTTAGCCCTTGTGAGCTTTTGGCAACATCTGGAAACATTTTTAGTTGTCACAACTTTGTGGACACTGCAGCTGTCACCTTGTGCATAGACACCAGCGATGTACAAGATGGCCTCTTAGAACAGAGCTAACATTGCCCAGAACGACAGCAGTAGCGAGGTTGAGAAGTCCTGTCCGAGTCGTTCTTGAAGGAGATGGACCAACATAAGCAATAACAAAAGGAGGATCGAGTGACCGTTTTGTTAGGAATTGCAGAAGTGCCTGACCCCCACGCAGTGCTGGGGGGAAATTAAGCTACTATTTGGCCTGGTCTTGAGCTCTAAATTAGGACTCTGCCACACTTTCCACAGCTCCACAGCTCTCTTACTCATGGGGCCAGTGTGCTGAGTGGTACCTGGAACATCAGTACTAGCGAGAGGTGTGCCAGGTCCTAACCTCTTAGAGAAGGAAGCAAATGAGAAGAAGAAGAAAAATTGTAAGACACATCCACCCAACTAGAATGTTGCCCTAGGAGGGGGCTCTGTTCACTCAGAATAGCCCTCGTCTCACAGAGCGAAGGTGGTGGGCCTGGACTTGGTCCACTCTAGGGAGGGGTGGTATGCTCTTTCTTATTCATATTCCCTTAGGATGTTACTTATGTTTAGCAGATGGAAAAATCTCAAAGAACATGTCTTATGAGCATGTCTTTTCATCCGTAGCATCTGATACCGTGCATGATCCATCGTCAGTGATCCGCCAGTATCTGGATGGAGGCACTGATGTGGACAAGGCAAGAGTGTGCCAGAATTAGTTGTCTTGGTCACTGAATCTTTTCCTCTCCTAAATCAAAGCCAAAATAACAATATATCAATCAGAAACACTTTGGGGGGCTCTCCCTGGTGGTGCAACGGGTTAAAGCACCACACTATGAAGCTCTCCAGCCACCGCAGCATGAGTTCTGTCCCCGGCCCTGGAGGTGACCCACATGGCACAGCAGACCTCTCCTGACCCACCCACTGCTTCCTTCAGCAGTGTATTTCAGCAGATCTGCCTGTTGACTGCTCCCCACTCTGTCTCTGATGAATCCTCTCACCTACCACACCTCTGGCCTGTACCCCAGTTCTGTAAGCATAAATAAATAAACTGAAAAAAAAACCACTTTGGGAATATAGGGTTTAGATACAGCTTATAGAGAAGCAACACTATTTTATATATAGATTTGCAACATGAGGGTCCTATAAATGTAATTCACATTAAGGGATAGACACAGTTAAAGTCTGAAGTACAGACTGAGTTTTATATAAAAAGGTGTTCATTTTAATACAGTTGCATTGTGAAAAGTTGAAACTAAGCTAACATTCAGAAATGGGAGGGTAGCTTAAATTTAAAAGAAATACCTATATGATGGACTGTCATCCACATATTAAAGAATTAAAGATCTTTTTATATGAAAAAGCTGTAGCTGTTCCATAGTATAGTCATTTTAAGATAATACTGATACTTGACTTAATTCAGTGTAGGCTGAATAACTTTAGTCCTTAAGATCTGTAGTGGTTAACCTAGTTCATCATAGAATGAACAAACTAGTCCTCCTCCCAAAGTCTGACTTGCCTGCAATGAAATCTAGCCTTTTAGGCAACGACGACCCCTCCCAGTTTCCCACTGAGTTCATGAGAAAGAGGAGCACCACCTTCTCCTGCCAGCATGTTGTCTGTGATCCAAAGAGATGTAGATTCTAGGCAACGGGTCAGAGCCAGTCCCAGCAAGAGTAAGGTTCAAAATCCTGTCTTGCTGTGTGCATTTCTGCCATTCTCTGTCTGCAAGGAAGCATATTTGGTTTTGCTAGTGACATTTTAGAGTAGAATAAATAGAAAATCATTTGTAATGAGATGTGATATATTTGCCATCAGCAAAATCCTCATTTGTGCAGCTGCCTGTTTCTTTGAGCAGATGAGGCCTTGGAAGGAGTATTGGGGCTGTCTTGTGGGGGATGGAACTGGGGAAGGATAGAAAAAGTAGCAGAGTTAGGGGGTGTTAGTGATCAGAGAGAATTTGCGGCAAAACCATTTTTGGCTCCCGCTCTTGTTCATGTGCAGAAAGGAACCAGTAATACAACCTGGGAAAAAAAAAGTGTGACCAGTCCCACAGCTGTGAGGCCTTCTTTTGGAATTGCACAGGTACTCAGAACCTCTGGGTCTGCCCAGAAAGAAAGGCAGGGTGAAATTATCACTACTGACTGACAAGCTAAATGACAGTCCCAGAAGAGCAAGGCTGCAGGCTGGAAGCGCGCTTTGAGTTCTTCCCAAAATTGACAGCATTTTGAAGCAAGACTCAACTTTGTCTTGGAAGACCAATAACACGACTTTAACTGTGCATTAAGATCCAATCAAAAAGTTTGGCGTGACTCCAGTCTCTTAAACTCAGGCACCAAGTCTCTCTTAATTGTTGGTTTTGCTTGTGTGGATTCCCTTGTACCAGAGGCTACTTCCTGTCAGTTTTCTGACTGCAGGAAACTTGAGTTTCTGCCTTCATTACCACTGCAGTCAAGATGAATCTTGTTCTCTCGTGTGTCAGCAGCCAAACATGCTGCTGGGGAATGGAGGTGAATATGTAAGTGGAAAGTTTGGTTTAGATTCCAACTTGTGGACCTAAAATATCCTCACAGCGTTTTTTTTTTTCCTTTCTGATTTATATGCATATTCTATACCTATAAAAATGTCTTTATATTAATAATAAAGTTTAAGTTTGTAGAATCCTTCAGAGGGTCTTTCACATATCGCATTGACAATACCCTCCAAGCAAAATAGCTACCTGTCAGAACTGTCCTTTTCCAGATGAAGACACCTATACTCATAGTGGTTCTGCCCAGCTGCTCTTGCAGAGGTGTGGGAGAGAGAGGTCTCAGCTCCGCTCACCTCGGGTCCTTCACTGTTCGCCTTTCACCCCCACTGGCATAAACAGAGATAAGAGGATGCCACGATCTACAAACCACCACACGATCTACAAACCACCACTCTAGCGGGAGTAGTTAGAGCCATCAGTTCATTAATATTGCAAAATGTTTGTCAACATTTGGCCTCAGATATTTCTCATTTGGAGCAGTGTGTTGGGAAATTGAGCTCAGCTTGCCAGGCAGAAATCTATAAACCAGCACCTGCTCTGTCTGCAAGTCAAAAACAGGCATGTTGTCGGGAGCTCAGGGGCATGTGAAGTAAAGTGCTGTTTGCTAGCTCAGCTGTTGTTTATGCACTGAAAAGCTATAAAAACTCCTCTGATGCTAAGTAGAAGTTGAAAGTTTGAAGAATTTTCCTGGGCAGAGCCTGCTAACCTAGACCCAAGTTCTGCAGATGTCATAGCCCTGACGTGGTGTCAGGACTCAGTGAGTTAAGTGGTAAGATCTGTGCTTTGTGCAGCTGGAAAATGTCATATGTGATTTCCTGTGATAACATTTCCTTTGATTTATATTTTAGTGTTTAAATGGGTGAGAAGAACCTTAATTGCGCTTGTTCAAGTCACTTTTGGACGGACCATCAACAAGTGAGTTGCATGAAATAAAGGCAAATACTTTTTGCCTTTTTAGTCAAATGAACTTGCAGTGTATTAGCCAATGATCTCATTAACTGAAGTTACTTTCCTCTAAATCTTGTTTCTAATACGATCCTAAGATTAGATGGGGAAGCAGATTTCTTCAGTACAGTAAACTAAAGGCTAAAAGTTTGCGCTCGCTCTGGCATTCTAATCAATGAGATCTGAATGGAATTTTCTGAGCAATCTCTTTTCATCATGTTGACTAGATTATCTTGGGAATAATGTTGTTATGTTACATGGTGAAGACTAATTTAAAACCTAGACTGTTAGCCAAAACAAAAGTAGGATGAGCATCATATGTCATATCATATGGTATTTCTGCCTGTTAATATCTGAATGTCCGTCAGGGGTGTGTTAGTGGTATCATAGAACAGTATTATAAGCCATATGTAAACTACTTTAGATTAGCCACATACATAAAATTCAACTCTATTCTCTGTATTCTTCGAGAAAGAAACATTCTGACTTTTTCCACAATAGAAATGTTAGCCATCTACTAAAAGAAAAAAAATAATTATTTGTACAAAAATAAATTTTAAGACGAAATTATCAGATTTCTCCAAGTGGAAGATTGTCAAATATATGTAAAAGGTTAACATGCTAGTTTTATCTCATATCTTACAGGTTTTTATGAGAAACAAAGTAAAGAACATTATTCTATTTGATAACTTGGAAATGGAATATATTTTCTTGTGGTCAGAAAAAGTTTACTTCTATAAACTACGACTAATATCTAAGATTTTTTAAAGTGGTTTTAGAGCATTGCTTAGTTAGTACCACAACTTTTAACCAGAAGAATGGCCTGTTAAACTTGTTTCAGACTAAGGCATACTTCTTACCCTTAGCACTGACAACCCTAGACAAAGAAGCTTCCAAAATGACCCCATTTTTCTCAGACTTGTAATTTGTATTTCCCTTTTCAGGAAGTTTCCAGGTATTATGCACACTTTCCTTGCTCCATTAGGGTATTGGCTCTTAGTTATCAAATGTCAGCTGTGGTTTGTGAGTAGTGAGTGCTCGCCGTGATTGTCATGGGTCTCGAGGGAGGGCATCAAGTAGTGACTTTTCAGGCTGCACATTTCAGTGGGCTTTTTATTAGGTGGAGAAATTGTGGAGCACCTGGCGCTTTCCTGTTTTTACCGTTAGCCGATGGTGACACCATAAAATTGAGCAACAGTACAGTAGTGCCTCTTGCTTTGTACCAACTATGGTTTCACCAACCAGAATTGCCTCAGAAGCTCCCTCTACAGGTTTTGGCTGTTAGAAAGTCTAGACTTAAGTGGATCCAAAATGCTAGGATAATGGTCGTTGGTAAGTCATTTAACTAATCTTAGTTGTGAACTAATATTTTCTTGACTTTCCTTCATATAAGGCTAGTGAATAACACAAAACAAGATTATGGGGAAAAAATAAGATGCCTGTATTTTAATGGAGCTTTTTTTTAAGCAGGCAGACAGATGGACAGTGTCTCTTAAAGAAGTCCCATTAAATTAATAGAATTATTTTATTTGGTCTAGATATGAATCACACTATCCTAAGCAATATAGGGAAGTGTTTGAGCAGCCAAACATGCAGTTAATTACAAGTAATAAAGAACAGTTACAGTTTTGACTTGCAGTAGTGTTTAGACTCCGTGAGGGATTAGGATGTGCCAAGCACAGTCATGTGTGACTTGGCAGCAATTGGTCAGCCGTGGCCACGTGTACAGCAGTGGGCACTGTGGGCTGTGCCACGTAGCCCAGAGCAGGGGCCATGCCATCTAGGTGTGTGTATTTTACACTCTGATTTTTGTGCAAGGAAATCACCTAATGATGATGACTGTACGAGGCTTGAGAAACGTCTCAGCTACTGTTCTGAAAACCCGATGTTTAAGTTGTGAGCAATATCTTTAAATGACCTTTTGATTTATTATTGTTCATGACAATTCAGTTTGAGTTTCCAAGTCTGGAAACTCCTTTCTTTTTTCAGCAGAGAGACTTCTCCCAACATCACAAATACTCTTGGGCTCTTTGATCTGTTTGTGTCTTGACAGTAAAAATCCTGTACTTGGGGTCTCCCCGGTGGCCTAGGGCTTAAGTCCCAACGCTCTCACCCCTTTGGCCTGAGTTCCATCCCCAGCCAGGAGGTGACCCACATGGCGTGGCAGGCCTCTCCTGTCTCCCCTGCCACTCCCCTCAGCAGATCTACTGATTGTGCTCCCTACTCTGAATCCTCTCGCCTCCTGCACCTGTTGCCTATACCTCAGTTCTTCTATGCATAAATAAATCTTAAAAAAAAAAAAAAATCCTATACTTGGTTAACCTGATCATTGTCTAGTGAAATAGGGTTATGTCAGCCACCTTGGTCACCAGCTTAAAGCCATTATTTATGACTCTGGAAGTCACACGCCTCCCAGTTTTTACTTCCCTGGAAATTTGAAATTGGCCGTCTTGCCTTGCCTCTTTCCAGAGTCTTTCTCTTTGTGGTCAGATGGGGTTTACTGCTTCCCTCACCTCACAGGTGTGTGAGATGCTCCGCCCAGGTGCGAGTACTCCGCCCAGCATTACCTGCCAGAGCAGCACCGTGGGACAGGTAGTGAAATGATGTGATTCTTCCGCAAGGACTGCAGGGGCTGAGCCGGGCTTTTCAAACCACTTTTAACAGTCTTGAAATGGACTTGTGTTTTCAGTTCATACTATTTAATGGAGAATTTCTTATATAAGCACCAGAGAGTACTTGCAAGCTTCAAACAAATGAAATCCCCTTTCAGTTACTTTCTTGACAGACCGGAAGATTCACATGGCAGTCATTTAGAGGTTAGTGCCAGTGAAAATGTGGACACCAGGAATGAATAGTTCTCCATTATTTACCAAAACAAAAATAACTTTTAGAGACAGTGCTTAAAAATACAATTCCTGGCTTATTTGTCAAACATTTAGGTCAGGCTGTGTCTTAACCTACTTGCTGACAAATGAAATTTGAGGCAGTGTGTAAAATTTTTTAAAATCTTACCCAAAAAATACTTTTCTCTTCACAGACAAATCCGAGACACAGTGAACTGGATTTTCAGCGAGCAAATGTTGGTTTACTACATCAATGTTTTCCGGGATGCTTTTTGGCCAGATGGGAATTTGGCACCACCCCCCACAATCAGAAGCAAAGAACAAAGTCAGGAAACAAAACACAGAGCACAGCAAAAGCTACTAGAGAACATTCCAGGTGAGGCCTGAAAAGTACAGAGATAAAAGGGAATATTAACCCTATTAAGTTTTAAATCTCATTTAAAACTCTCAGGGAACACTATTTACAGAGAAAAATGATCACACCTTCTTTTCTTCTTAAATCATATCTTAGCCCCGCTAAGAAATTATACTGAGGATGTTAAATATCAACAGTAATGGACATTTATAATATTTTTTTATCACTAGAAAGATAAATTTTATGCTTTTAAAAGCCTATGGTGTTTAGAGAACATAATTTTGAATTGGATAGCACTATATTAAAATTATAATTTGTATAAATATGTTGAAAACTTCTAAATGTTTTTCTTTTTAAACATTTGAGAGAACAATCGCTGGTATTCCTTATGTCTCAGTACCTTTATTCATGGTGTATGTGTCATGTCATACCTCCCCCACTGAAGATGCAAGGTGCACTTGTCACAGAAGCAGCATGGAAAGTAAACTTAATTTTTTTTTTTTTTCAGATATGCTTCAGAGCCTCGTTGGACAACAAAATGCTCGTCATGGTATAATAAAAATATTCAACGCACTGCAAGAAACGAAAGCCAATAAGCATCTACTGTATGTGAGTAAATTAAAGCCTACAAAAAGACGAGCTATTTCTTCTGTTTAACATTTCTGTTTCTACATGGGGTAAATTTTAATTCTTCACATTCTTGATTATAACTGTGAAGCTACTTGTTTCATTTTTTGTTCATTCACTTACAAGAGATTAAAAGGAAGGGAAACTCACACCAGTCTCTTTGACTTAGGATACGTTATCACCTTTCTACGTGGTGACTTGGTTTTTCTATTTCAGCAAAGCAAAATGTTCCCCAGTCATCTGATGGCTATCTTCAGTATCATTGATGGTTTGATAAGGCTTCACAGGACACAAAATAAATCAGTTTGGTGCCAACTAATATTTATATAATGTTAATTCCATTTGTTTGAGAGTCACTTGTTCAGTGAAGATAAATTCAGACCTCACACTAGACTTTCCTCATAGACATGGATATTTTAGTAAAACTTTAGAGAAAACACTTTTTTCTACTTTTTTCTGCTTGTTTCTTAATCCAGGTGCTGATGGAACTGCTGCTAATTGAACTGTGCCCTGAGCTGAGAACTCATTTAGATCAACTAAAAGCTGGTCAAGTCTGAGGCTGCACAAATACACCACCAGAGAAATGTCTGTGTAATAATAGACATGAAACATTTTCCTCTTTTCCACAGAGGGCTTGACTGAAAACCATACTGATTTTTATTTTAGTTCCCTCTCTCTAGTTTTATGTGAAGCAAGCAGAATTGGGTGGGTAGGGGGTGGGACTTGATGCTGTCATAGACAACAACAATAAGAAAACCCTTCTGTTGATTGTTGTTTTTATTTTAACAATAATATAAATGCTCTAAAATTCAAAATGCTGATTGAAATACAAATGTTAATATGTGATAAGAACCTAGGAAATATTTTAAATATTTATGAGAATGGTTTTGTTTTAAAATGAACTATGAATATTGTACAGTTAATTTCCTCACTGAGGATTCAGACATTCCTATATTATTTCATGTGTTTGAAGAACTTTGTTGTGCAATGCTTTCTGTAAAGTTATTGTGAAAATTTTACTCTTTATTTTTACCAAAGATTTCCCCTAGTTTGAAGCATTTGAAGCAATAAAATGTGAAAACGATTCACAGGACTCTATTATGATGTTTAAGACACTTCTATCTCAAAAAAGGTTGAAATACTTCATCTAGCTCAAACGTTTGTCAAATACCTTTTATGGAAAACCTCAGCACTTCAGAACATTTGTAAGGAAATAGAAAATTTGTCAGCATTCTCTAGACATGGAATGTAAGTATGAAAAATAAGATTTAATGATGAGAAGAGTCAAATTTGTGCTTGAAATAATGCATATGGGATGTGGGGTGGAGCTGAACTTGGAAGCAAGAGTAAGATTGAGATACCAAAACCAGAAGAGGAGGAAAGTTTCTTCAGGGACATTAGGGACTTGACCATATCAAGTCTGTGGTTTTGTGGGGGCATTAAGTGAGATCCAGGATTCAGATTTTGTTTAACTATTAATAGTGGGGTTATAGACAAGATTTTCCTGGGATGCATCATCTGTTTTCACTGATAATAAAAATACTTTCTCTAACAGCTGCAAGTATGTGGAAAACAGAACAATAAGCAAAACTTCAGTTGGAAATCTGTGAAAGAAAATACCATATATTAAAGTGGCATTGATCTTACAATCGGATCATGCTTGCCAAGTTCTTGATATGAAACATAAGTTCTGAAAGATCTTGCTTAAATCTTCTTTTAGAAATGATCGCTGTGGTTTATAAAAACACATCAGTTTACTGTGTTTACAAAATAGGGATTGTGAAGTATCATTAACACATTTCATTTTCAATACCTGTTTCATAGATGTGTATCAACATACAGTCTTCTGTATATGGGGTCTGCAATTTTTTATTGTCAATGTTTGTCTTAAATGTCATTGATCTATGGAAAGCCTCTTGCTAATTTAATTTTACAATATATTGGTAGGTGATTTCATTGATATCTTTTTAGATTTTTATAATGTGTTGAAATATATAAAGTTTTAAAAATACATAAAATGAAGCACAAAGAAACATCTTGTTTTAATTGGATGTCTTATAAATATTCATCAGGAATATAGCAAATGTTTTACTCATTAAGGTCTTTTAGGGAAAGGGAAATATTCGAAGCAATTTCTTACATGCTTTTTTTTTTTTTGAGTTTATAAAAGTTGGCCAATTATATGTAAGAATCTCTGTTAAGAATATAAGCTATCCCAAAAGATTTATTGTATTCTTAGTTTTAATAACTGCAGAAGTACAAATGCTATATAAATTTATAAAAAAACATTATTTGAAATTTTCTTTAAATTTATTTGACTCATACATAGTTTTGTGATTTTTAAATGAAAATTACAAGTGACTGAACCAACAAATTAAGGTTAGAAATTTTTTATTCTTTATTCACAACATAAAAAAAATCAAAGAAATTTAAAGAATTAAATTTTCAAATTTAAAGTAAGCTTATAGCAGTTGTATTTCTAAAGCTATTAAACTAAAACACAAAGTATTTGGGCCATTTTGTATTTAAGAAAGGTAAAAAGTACTTGATTTTTGGAGTGGTTTTGAAAATTTGAAGTGGTCTTGGCTCAGAGTAGGATATCTGAGGACTCTTCTGACAATTTGAGCTGATCCTTGGTTACAAGCTGGAAAACTACAGTATACAAATTCAAGAGTGAAGGTATGTCATCGGAAAAATTCCCAGGGTAAGTTATACCAGAAAATAGCCAAACACATCTTCTATAAAATAAACACATTCTAGGGTTTTAGGATTGATGATCTTTGTTGAAATACATCATGGTCTAAATTCTTTGGTGAATGAGTAAAGAGTGAAGTTCATCTGCCAATGCAGGATTCAGACGACAGGCCTTAAAATCAAAGGAAAAGAGTCGGTTATTTAAATACAATTTGAATTGTTGTATGTTTTCGTTTTTAAAAATAATAAGATACAATAAGTAATAAACTTCAAGGGACTTTCTTAAGACACCTTTCTATTATGATTTCCTAGTGAGGAAAATCCAAGGTACCATATATAGACCCAAAATACATTATACTAAAACTAACCATGATGTTACCACTTGAGAGAAGTTTTTATCACTTCCAAGAAATAAAGGGAGTACACCAATAGCATTCAGTGTCATGAATTTTTGAAGTAAAATGTAAAGCAGGAACATCTGGCCTCAAACTAATTATTAACTCATGCAACTGGCAGCACCTATAATAATAACTTATTTCTAAATATGTAGTTTCATTATGAATAATGTGAATGTGCATGACTTCATAGACGTCAAGAACTGGGGAGACATCTGAGCTTATCAGTGCAGAAACTGTCCCCGTTAGACCCAGAGCAACTGGTCACTGGATATTTGCTTGTCTGCGTCTCAAGAAGTCATCAGCTTCTAGGGGAAACAGTTGTATTAGTTCTAAAACAGTTGTATTAGGAAGTTCTTTATACTCGGCTGGAATTTCCCACCATGTCCTTTAGAATGATCAAAGGGTGTGGGGGGCACTAACGCTGATTCCATAGAAACCAGAAGAGACAAAGCAGTTGACAGTCACCACCTGGATGGTGGCGGAGCTGGCGAGGCCTCGGGCTCCTGCATCAGGCTCGCTGTCTCTGCCAGTCTCGGCTCTTCCCATAACATACTCTTCCCTTCCCCACAAGCTTTTCTGTAATTCTGGTAAACACAGGACCCCTTGGATTAAGAGAAAAGTACACATGATTTATGCCATTAGTCTGTACTCACCAAGCTGTCTTTGGTTGTTACCAAACAGACCCATTTTTTGGTGGGATAACTGATGGCTTTTGCTTGGGGTCAGCTACCTTAAGGTCTGCGATCTCAAGGTTAGTTGTATTTGTGTACAGAGCTACTGTGTCCATGTATTAACATGAACAGATGCTCTGGAAAATGTAGTATCAACTAAATACTTTAGGGATCTTGGACTGGCCTGCACATTGGAATCCCTGTGCTTCGCAGATAACTTGTATCCCACTTTGGAGACTGGAGACCAGGATTCAGTGTTCTGAAATAGGGCCAAGGCTTTGAAAATTTTAAAAGATTGCAGGTAATATTAATACACAAGTTTGGAAACCATTTCTGTAACGTGATCAGATTCAAGCAAGAGACCAACTGCTCTCTTTGCCTGTTTTCTTGCTCTAAGAACAACAGTGTCACACAAGTTAGTGACAAAGCTCTGATATGGTACTTCATGGATATCATGGACCAGGGGTATACCATTTTTTGTTTGTTTTCCTTTTAAAAAATTTCACTTACAGATATTCATATTCAGTTATTTCCCCTTTTACTATCTGTTCTCTACTTTCTGAACAGTTGCTAAAGTTTAGATGTAAAAAGTGTTTGGGACCTAAACAAATTGACCCCATGGATTGAAATATGAAAAGGCTTAACTGATTACCCTCAAATTCATGAGTGTTTCTGGTAAGTGGAGATGTCAAGCATTAAAAAAAATCCATGTTTCAACTTGGATGGAGCTGGAAAAGATCATGCTTAGTGAGATAAGCCAGAAAGAGAAAGAAAAATACCGGATGGTTTCACTCATAGCAGGAGTATAATGGACCAGGCGAGAAAATAACAAAAATAATGAACAACCATATACCAGAGACATTTTGTAGGGGTGGAGTGGGGAATGGGATCAAAAACAGCAGGGTGAGGGAAATGCACCAGACTATGGTGATGGCACACTAGTGATTTGGTGATGGGAAACCCGCGGGGATTACAATCGGGATGGAAAAAAAATGTACAAAATGATGTAAAAATAAACTTTTGAATAATTAAAAAAAAATGATAATGATGAACAGCTATGTACCAGAGACATTTTGTAGGGGTGGAGTGGGGAATGGGATCAAAAACAGCAGGGTGAGGGAAATGCACCAGACTATGGTGATGGCACACTAGTGATTTGGTGATGGGAAGCCCAAGGGGATTGCAACTGAGATGGAAAAATGCACAAAATGATGTAAAAATAAACTATTTTATATATATATATATATATATAATCCATGTTTTTAGACTATATTACGTTAAGATCCTAGAGGGAAGATGGTCATGTTTCTGGGTGAAAAAGGTTGAAACCATTTTGCATTATGGTCTTGGTCTTGGGGCTTAGGCTGCAGATGGTAGCAGAGTGAGAGATGATAATTTGCGTCAGAATGGGACTGATCACCACAGCTTACTGTATTGCTCATAACAATCTGACGAGATTGTGAGCAAACAATCTGCATGTCTGACAATGTCTAGGCAAAAAGAGTATCTGCAGAGTGAAAAGGTGTGGGTCAAAACTTGAAGTCCAGAAATTGTTGTTTGGGTCAATTTATATGAGTTCTCAGGCTTACTTTAGAATAATAGAGTTTGGCTGTGGCTTCATCCTTTGTAGCACCCAAACCAAGCTGAAGACATCTTGCATGGTAGAATGATGCAATGGCCATGCCTCTGGTGATGAATTCGGGGAGACAGTCCGTGACCTTGGCTATCATAGGAATATCGTGAACCTCATCATAGTCAGCAATCCTGTTAGGATGTTAAATGGAGCAATTAAAAAGTATCAGTTATGGTTTACATTTTTGTGAAAGACATGTCCAGAAATTATCCTTGGGGCCCTCGCTGGTGGCGCAGCAGGTTAAAGCACAGCACTAAGAAGCTAAAGCCACTTCAGTGCGAGTTCAATCCCCTGCCAGGGAGCTGACCCACATGGCGCAGCAGACCTCTCCTGACTCATCTGCTGCTCCCCTCAGCAGTGTACTTTGTCAGTTGGTCTGTTCTGTTCCCCACTCTGTCTCTGGTGAAGCCTCTCACCACCCCTGTACCCCAGTTCAGTATGCATAAATAAATAAATCTTTAAAAGAAGTTATCCTTATTTTACAGCTTCCCTATGGTTATACTCATTAGGTTTGATAGTCCCCAGAGAACAAAAGAAAGCTCTCCTTTTTCTGGTAATGTTAATACTTTAAGCTTAATACTTTGCAGATTTAAAGCGTTTTCTCTTCCTTTGGATTGTTTATTAAATATTCACGTTAAATTTAGACTAGCGCCATAGGACCAGAAAACACAGTAAAAAGCTAGCATGCCTATCTGTTTTTAAAATTTGTCAGTAGAAATAAGTCATCCTTTATAAGCATCAGATAAATATGGAGAGTTGTGTGAAAATGAGATCCAATCAACTGTGTTAATTATATTACAGGAAGTAGGAATGTGACAGTCATGGAAGTTTCCAAAGATTTCAAAAACTGTCCAAAGTCTTGGTTTTAATGAGATGGGTACTTGGAGGTGGCGATTTTTTAAAAATGAATTTATTGTTATCAAAGTACCATTGTTCCACATCTTGCCACGTCGCCTGGGAGAAGGGGGCAGTAGAAGCAGCTCCTTTTTCTCTTTGTCTTCCTTTGTAGGTGGCGGCCACACTGGGCTGGGGAGAGGGGAGTCCGTGGGCCTGTTGGGGGCAGGTTATTGGGCAGGAAATACATAGAGTGGCCACTCCAGAGGACAGTGAGGTCTATTTTTCCTGGTTTGTTGCTTTTGTATGTTATGGGTAAATAAAAGTAAAAGAGGCTGACAACAGAGAGTTCTGTATATTTCATAACATGTTGGTGTTCCTTATTTATTCGTTTACAGTCCTTATCAAGCTATATTGCAATTGTGTCGTTACAGAACCTATGGCAGAGGAATGTAGCAACTAAGAACTAAACAGTCCTGATGTGTCAAGCTATGTTAAGTACTTTTTAGTCACTATTTTTATGATCCTGCTATACAAGTATAATGTTCCCCAAAGTCCAGAAACTTGCTTAAGGTCACTGAACTGGTATAGAGAACAAATAGCACTGACATCCTGGGTGCTAATGGCATAGAACTGTACTGCCCCATGATGTAACAGTTCTTTGTGACTATTTCAGTTAATTAAAATTCAGTGAAGTTTAAATTTTAGTCCTTATTTGCACTAGTCACCTTTCAAGTGCTCATCATTCCCAATTTGCAGCACATCTATGATCACAACCAGCATAGAACATACAGTAAGTTTTGTAAATACTCTCATCCAGCTTATTCACCTTTTGGAAAATGCAACGCACTTCGTAAAAAATTTCATCTTATAGTAATACTCCACGAGAGTCCCTTGAGCATAGACATTTCCACGTTCTGCTGCTTCCCTTAAGCAGTGCAGTGCAGCGTCGGTATCCTGGTGGGTGCCTTGTCCATACAGGTACATGAGCCCCAGCGCACCCTGGGACTCCAAATTTCCATTGCCACACGCTTCTGAATGCCAGTAAAAAGCCTCAAAAAAAAATGTTTCATATAATTTATTAGAAGATGAAATTATAAAGGAATAATACTGAGAAGAAAGAAAACATCTTTACAGAACAGTACTAGTAATTATCTCTAAGAAATAGTCCTAGTTCCGGGAGTGCATTTCAGGCCAGCCCAGCTTCACAGGCTTCCAGGAATGCGCAGGTGCCCACCTGCTGCCAACCTGCAGCACAGGGGAGGTCACCTCTAGAGAATTTGCTGTCTCAGGTTACAGGATTTGCATATTTTGCCAAGGAATTTTTAAGAAAATGGGCAATTAGGAATTGCTGTGTGGAAGACTAGGATGCAGCTCTGTAATGAGGCACAGTGGGGAGAAGAGCTTCGGATGTCGGGGAGTGATAGCCAGACCTTCGAGTGGATCTCGGAGATGGCAGCTGCCATGATCAAAAGCACCGAGGATTAAAAGCTGATTGTGATCTCAAGCATATTTGTTTAATCTCAGCTACACCCGAATTTGAGCTCCAAGAAGTACTTCCAGCCTCTGAGGAGGAACCTCTTAGCCCTGCACTTCCTTCTTTCTAAAGGATTTCTTGGAAATGTTGCAATGGTGAAATGATGATTAGACACAGTACATTTCTGTGAAAAATCTTAAAATGGGCTCAATTTTTAATAGTATGTTCTACTTGGTATCATTTTTTTGTTTCCTCAAATTGAATGTCATAGCCCTCTTGAAATGATGTGGCTTTAATTTTAGGACTCTCCCTCTGATGACAGCTTTTATGGTATAGTACGGTTGCATGTGTAGCTTTTTTATTGAGACACAGTCAACATAGGACATTGCTAGTTTCAGGTGTACAAACAAGTGGGTATCTTTTAATAGAATACAAAATGTTCTTACACTGAGGAATGAGAACAGCTGTGAGATTCAAAAATGTCAGTTTCCTCTGTTTTAAAGAAAACATGAGATGTTGAAAACTAGCCACTTAACTACTCATCCCTTCAAAAACGAATTAGTACAACAAATACTAGTACAATGCTTATATTAACAAAAGAAGTTACCTTTTGTAACTCTTTAGGCTCCTTCGTGGAATAATACAATCCCAGGATGCTTTGAGCCTTCACACTTGCTTTTGGATTTCCGTTGTCTGCAGCAAAAAGCCACAGTCTAAAAGAGAATGGCGAAGCAAGTTTTTTTGTTTGTTTTCAACACTTGATTTAAACAAAATTTCTTGTCTGGGGTAAGATTACCTTTCTGCTTCCTCTTCTGATCGATCGACGCCTTTCCCTTCATAATAAGCTCTTCCAAGGTTGTAAGCAGCCGCAAAGTGTAAGTGTCTTGCTTTGGGACATGGAGATTCAATAATTTTCTTCATATATTCCACTCCTTTTTCCTTCCACAAAGGAAATGAAGAAACAAAAAGCCCTGGTTTTCAGTTTTACCCAGTAAAACATTCATCTTCTGCTATCATGGGTGACTCCATGACTGCCTGAAGGGAAGGTTGCCCTCTACTCAGTGGGAAACACCCCTCTCCTCAGGGGATGCCCCCAGTCCTGGGACAACGGCCTTTCCCTCATTGTATAGTTTCCAGACTTTCACTTTTGTCTCAAAATGGGTTTCTTTTAGCCTCTCAACCCTCCCAGTATAATTGTTATTCTAAATCAAGCATAATTCTCAAAATGTATGGCAAAGTGCAGAAATCTGGTTAACTTACTAGCATTTTTAGAGTCAATTCAATTTATGTATGCTCTAAACCCCTAAATACAAAGTGATACTACAATCACTGTTTTTGTCACATATCTTTAGAAGGGATTAAGAGGGCTATGTATACACACACACACATACACACACACCCACAGGTATGTAGATACATGAATTTGTTACTTATTTGCCATTACAAATTTTCCCATCACCATTTCCTATAGATTTGAAATGACAATTTTATGATGTACTAAATACCCCACATCTAATGAGGTCTGTTCTGGGTCTCTGTTCTTTTGATCTGTCTATTCTGGGGGAAAAATCACATTGTTTTCAGCATGGCAGGTTTACACGTGGCTATTTAGCCATAGTGTGCGCTCCTCCCTGTGCGTTCATTAGAACGAAGCTGGTGATTGCCTATTTGTTCTGATCTATCAGTTCTCCGGTCAGCTTTTGCAGTGTCATGAAAAATCTTGTAGGAAATTTGAGTCTAATTGTACTTAACAGGTGAAGTGGAATCTGGAGAGAGGTTAGTGCTAAGACAGACAAGAAGCATCTCTGGAAACCAGAGGACTGACTGGGAACAGCGCTGCTGCCTGCTGAGCCATAGAAGCTGAATTCCTTAAAGTGCTAAATTCATTCTACTGACTGCTGCCTTATGCGATGGATGGGTGAGCCAAGAGAAGCTGCAACGAGCGGACTTGTCTTCAATACAGCCTTATCTCAGTCAAAAAGTGCTTCATTCATTTTCTCCCTCAGTGCTATTCCCAGTTTCCATCTGTAGCTTCCCCAGATGTTGGGGCCCATGAGCGAGATTATTCCCTCTATGGGCTGATGATGACCTTTGTGTTTTCCATGAAGTAAACCAAGTTTAAGTCTACCACATGAAGCATATAATTCAGCTGGACTCAGCCAAATCAATGTCAAGAGTAATAACAAAAGTGATGGAAATTCAAAATGTCGTTCTTCTCTTCACTCTGGGTACATTTTCTGTTGAATTAAAAAGGAAACTTTGGATACTGTTATTTTTATGTTTTGCTCTGCTGGCCTCTGTATGTAATTACTTTCAAGCTATTCGCTTTTGGAATTGCTGCAGGATCCACCAGTTTCCCTGGTCCCTACTCCATGTCCTTAACAGCTGGTCTAGTTTCTTGCCTGGTCCATTCCTTTGCCCTCTGTAACACCCAGCAGGTAACTACCTGTTTCTCAGCCTGCTCCCTACACTCAAGTAGCTGGTTGTGGTTGGAGAAACAGCCTTGGGAGCAGTTAAACAATTCAACTTTCGACCACAAATTTCATCACGAGCTTTCAACTCTGGTAAGCAGCTTTATTGATTTGTCTCATAAATTAGCTCTACTAACTGGGAAGAGAAGACACATTTTAAACTTTCTCCTGTCTATTCTCAGCTCATAGCTTTACCTTTTAAAATTCTTTAAATGTATATTTTTATAAAAAATGTGCAGCGGTTCATGAATGCATGTATCTTTGTGCAGTCATTGCTCATTTTCTCGGTGTTGCGGCTATTTTAGTGCCTGTGCTGTGAAGCAGGTGCGTGGCCGCCCTTTCATTTCACTGTGAAATGGATGGGCCCAAAGAAACCACAGCCATGGGTCTGCCTGACTCACCAGTTTTGTTCCTTGCTGCTCAACCTTGCATTTCATCTTACCAAGATGCTGTGATATTTTTAATCAAGAGAAACTCCCTTGAGTCCAGATACCTTCCAGTTATCATATATTTGTTCCACTTTATAGCAAAACTTAGTGCTTATCTCTACTTCCTCACCCTCCACACAGCTACTCAACCCACTTCAGTCCTGGTCCCTGATGACATCGCTGAAAATGCTTTTGTCATGGTTTCCAATAAAAATCTCATTGTGTCCACTAGTGATTGCTGTTTTCCAGTCTACTCATCTCTCATAAGATCCTGAGACAGGTGACCGCTCCTTCCTTCTTGATGCAATTTCATCAGGTCAGTCCTGACTTTTCCTCCATCCTCCCTGACTGTGCTCTGCATGCTCCTTTCCTGGCTAGTTCTTCCCTCCTGGTAACTAAATATTGGAGGGCGGCTGTCTCTGTGCTTGGCTTGCTTCTCTTTATTTGCATTCAGCAGCCTTATCCAACCTAGTGCTTAACTGCCACTGCTCCACAGACAGGCCTCCCTTATTTCTCCAGTCCTAGCCTCATCTCTACTTGACAGGCACTTCAAATGTAACATTGAAATGTCAGCATTTAGCTTTCCCTCTCATAGCCCAGGTCTGCTCCTAATTCATTCCATTTTTATTAAATGGCACTATCATCCTCTCGAGTCATTTAAAGAATCATCTTTGGCCCTTCCTGTGGTGCAGTGGGTTGAAGCACAACTCTATGAAGCTATCACGGCCACTGCAACATGAGTTCAATCCCTGGCCAGGGAGCTGACCCACATGGCATGGCAGAGCCCTCCTGTCCCACCTGCTGCTCCCCTCAGCAGTGTGGTTCAGTACATCTGCCTGTTCTGCTCCCCACTCTGTCTCTGGCGAATCCTCTCACCCCCCACACCTCTGACCTGTACCTAGTCCTGTATGCATAAATAAATCTTTTTTAAAAATCATCCTTGATTCTTCCCCATCCGTGTGCTCCCAGTCCATCAGAAAGTTCTGTATCTTAAATTGGTCCATTGTTCTCTGTTCCACTATTTTACCTTCAGTTAAAACTTCTTTTTAATGGAGAGACTGCAATAACTCTCATGGGACTTCCTGTATCTACTCTTGCTTTTATTTCAACCCATTCTTCACACAACAAAGTGGTTTTTTAAAATGTAAATTATATTTTTCGCTTCATTGTTGTGCCTTACCACCACATTGAGAATACAATCCAGACGTTTGGCCCTGCTGCCAAAACCCACGTGGTTTGGCCCCTATCACGGGTTTGACTACATACACTCCAACTGTGCGATCCTTCATTCTCCTCAGGCATTAGCACTATACATGGTGGCTCTTCCTTGTTCAGTCCTTGTTTAAATGTCAAAGGATGGAATGATGTGAGTAAGAAAACTAATCCCAGAGCCAAAGGCTTCAGATTACTCTTTCAGGATGATCAATGACCAGGAAATCGGTAGAGGTTGGAAACAAGAAATTGGTACAACGAATTTCAAATTAGGTACGTTGAAAGGGTGGAGAAGAGATAATAGGGAGTGAACTGGGGACTACCATCTCCATCTTTGAGCACTGTGGTATGCTGGGATGCTGGAAAGAGGGTTGTTTGTGGGGCACCCAACTTCCTGGTGAAGGGAGTAGGCTGAGACTATTTACCATATGAACGGTTTAGGAGGAGGGAATCAGTGAGAGATGGTGAGGAAACAATATAATATGGAGTCAGGAAGAGATGAGAAGACATGTTGTGTGTTGGCCAAAGATGATACAGCAGAGAAGCTGGGTGGGCCCAAGGAAATCAAGATTATTCTATATGGCAAAAAATACTGGGGATAGATTTGAAATATATTCAGGATACAATACGAGTAGGTCATTGTGAATGTGAAAGACTTGCTGTTTGTGAAAGGACTCCTGAGTTGGCCTCTTAATTTTAAATGACTGTTCCTAACTTTTAAGTAGACATACTTCCTAAAACTGTTTTCTTTAAAATGCTTTTATTATGCATAGATACTGTTTATAAAATGCCATTTTAATATATACTGGAGCCATTATATGGTTTCCCTTATTCAAGCTATTAAAGTAGTGTTTTCATAGATTTTCCTATGTTGAATTATTAATTTCTGTAGTTATTACTGCTTGTGATATTTTTTTGAGTGTTTTTTTTTTAAAGATTTATTTATTTGTGCATACAGAACTGGGGTGCAGGCCAGAGGCTCAGGGGTGGTGAGAGGCTTCACCAGAGACAGAGTGGGGAGCAGAACAGGCAGATGGACGAAGTACACTGCTGAGGGGAGCAGCGGGCAGGTCAGGAGAGGTCTGCCCCGCCATGTGGTCACCTCCGGGGCAGGCGGGGATCGAACTCATGCAGAAGTGGCTTTTTTTTAGATTCTCAGTGCTGTGCTTCAACCCGCTGCGCCACCAGGGAGGGCCTGCTTGTGATATTTTAATGTATTATTGATTTTGCAACAAAGGCAAATATTTCATTATGTTAACAGCTGTCACTAAAATTGTAAGTGAGGGATGCTCTTTCTCTAGGAATGTTTTTTAAAGATACCCTGTGAAGTGAGACCCCAATAACATTGTCAGCAGGGCCACCACGTTAATCAGTGAACACTTAACGAGCATTTACTGGAGTGTGTGACACTGTTCTAGGTTCCAAGAATATTCAGTAGAACGAGATTGGGGGGGGGTGGTCCCACTTTTGTGGAGCTCGCATTCCAATTATATATATATATATAAAAGTAACCAAGACAATCATAACTGGTGCTATTTTGATAATACAGCCACTGAAAACCTCTCAGAGGAAATACCACTGGAGCAGAGGCCTGAATTAAAGGAAGGCAAATGAAGCGATAATGAGACTACTTTGTATAAAAAAATGTAATCAATTTATTTTTGAATCAGATAAAGAGAGGGTAGAGGGAAATGACGCAGAAAGGGGGGAGGGTGGGGCCGGTAATCAGCACTTTTGGGAAGAATCAAGCTGAGGTTGTCTGGCCAGGAAGACATACTCCACAGAGGGTAACAAAAGTGACTGATAAGAAAGTTGACGTTTTTCACAATGTGGAGTCTATTGTGATCCTCTCAGAGACTCTTACATTTTATTTTTTATAGTGGTAATATTTGTTTACAACAATGTAAGACCCCTACATTTTTAGCAGAAGCAATGCAATAAGCAAAACCCTGTTTCATGAGATCAAGGAGAATAGACTGAGACTTGTCCTGTGGCGGAGAAAGAAAGTCACAAATATGAAAGAGCAGAAAATATAAACTGGCAAGAAGAAAAAATCAGAGGTGACAGAACATAAGCCACTTAAAGAATTTGGGTTGATTTTGAAAGTTCTAATGAGATTGGAGGCATGAGGGAAAACTTAACACAATTTATACAAATCTTAAGGAATGCATGGATTTTTCACCTACAATTTATATTGCCAAGGGTCGATAACAGTGACTTTCTTGGTGCTCAAACAGAGGCATGCATTGCTCAATGATGGATACACTCTCAGATCTCGCATCATTAGGTAATTTTCTCACATGAACACCAGTGAATGAGTATCATTACACAAAGTCTACTACGCACATAAGATGGTGTTGCCTACTAGGATCTCCTTGATACAGGTGGCCTGCCACTGACTGAAATGGTAAGTGAAATGTGACTGTATGTACATGAGTAATTTGGTGACTCAGTCTTAAAGTCTTAAATTTTTGTATTAGGAATTCTACTGTGTAGATGCTATGTAGTTTATAAAATCTAACCTCTATACTAAAAATGATGTGATTGTACTAATATTTCAATTTAATTCATTGTCAATTTATTTTTAGTACATTTCCTTTTGTTGTCTGAGGCCATGATCTTGGGCATGTTTAGGCTCAGTATCATGGTTTTTATATGCAGCAGAGTTTATACACTTCTAAAAAGTTTGTACACTTCTATGGGACTGGATGAGCAAGCAGAGAAGGCAACAAAGGACAGAAAAGGGATGAGGTCTAGGTTTTGGAAAGAGAAGAAAAAACCAGCAGAGGTGACTTGAGTGGCTGTGAAGAGGCAGCATAAAATTGTGGTAGTCATGGGCGGTGTTAGAATATGTGTCGAGTATGAGAGAATCACATGAAGTACATCTTAGACACTAAGAGAAGGGAGGGTGTCTCCAAGAGAATGCGTCCAGTGTTAATTTGAACTAAGGAAAGGCATGTGGTAATGGGGTCAACATATTTCTAATTTTTTAATGAGTTAATCTATAACACATTAAATTATCTTGGTTTTAAAGAAAATATTCACTTTTTTGTCATTTGTTCACTTCATCATGGGATTGACACAAGCTATGCAACTTTTGTCGCCAGACACAGCATGGATGGAGGGGAAATGCTCTCAAAAATCAGAATTTCCACGCTAACTTATGTTATTACCTCCCTTTTTTGTATAAACATAATATCAAAATATTCTGAGCAATCCAGTTGGCAACTGGATTGCCTCAGCCTCATAAGGTGCTGCCTGGCCCAGACATGCAAGCACTGCACCAAGAAGAGAAATTCCTCTTGAAGTCAAAAGTGATCTTACAATTGGCTGGTTAATAAAAGCAATTGGCTATTACAGCAAAGTCAATATTGAGGCAGTACTGGAATATATTCTTTTACTGCCCGGAAGGAGGAGAACCCAAATCTCACCACTCTGCTATCCCCCATAGCCTTCTATTCAGTTTCTAAAGAACCACTCAAATGTTCTACTATCTAGTCTTTAGATACTAAAGAAATTCACCAAAGTCTCCTTTTCAGGGCTAATTAAGTTTTTTACTGTCTAGACTTCAAGGAAATTCACTTAAACTTTCTAACTAGTTTTCAAAGAACTTTACTGTATTTCCTTTTGTAATTTGATTTGCAAGAAAATTTCCTCTTCCTGCTCTCACTTTACTTTACCCCTAGGATATCTCAATGAGAATGAAAGCCATTAAGTTGCAGGTAAGGTTGAAGGGACTTTATTTTGGTTAATCTTCACTGTGGTATATATAGTAATATTAGTCTTAAATTTTGTAAATCTGTGTACCTGTTTTAACTTTGATAGATTGATTTTTTAAATGTTAAGATTGATTTTTTAAATGTTATAATCTCAACTAAAGGTCAGTATGACCCTAGACTATTCTTAGAGAAAAGGTGATCGTGATCTCAGCCCATTTCATATGCTAATGTCATCCTACTGCCTGCTGGAAATGTATAAAATAAACCTCTGCTGAAGGCAGAGCAGGAAGACTTGCACACAACTCTGATTCCTGCATCTTCCTCAAGACTGCTCCCCTTTTTCCTCTTTCCCCCCTTTTCCCCTTTTTTTCTAGGAATCTCCACTTGCCAATGTGCTCCCACCTTAAGACCCTGCCTGTTCTGCTCCCCAACAACCCGTGATTGGGGTCAGTCTCCGACATGGGATGTTATGATTATGAAAGATTAAAAAATTATAATTTCAAGAATCGAAAGTATAACCCTTGTTAACTTTTTCTAAGATAAAATCAGGGAAGAAAACAGTGGATACTTATCACGAGTACCCTGTGTGAGGTTTTTTTCTTTTCTTTTTTTTAGAGATTTATTTATTTATGCTTATAGAACTGGGGTACAGGCCAAACGTGTGGTAGGTGAGAGGATTCACCAGAGACAGAACAGAACAGGCAGGTCTACTGAAATACACTGCTGAGGGCAACAGTGGACAGATCTTGAGAGGTCTGCCATGCCATGTGGGTCAGCTCCCTGGCTGGGGATCGAATTCATGCTGCAGTGGCTTCTGAGAGCTTCATAGTGCCGTGCTTTAACCTGTTGAGCCACCAGGGAGAGCCCTTATGTGAGGTATTTTTCAACATTTTTCAACTTCATTACAACTATGTGATTTCAGTCAGTGGGTTTTTTTATATGCTGACACCCATGAGTCTAACTGGTAATGTTTCCTTAAATCATGGCACTTAGAAAAGCCATGAGGCATCGTCTGGCTCACCTCAATCAGTTAACAAAGGCAGCCTTTGCCACGTGGGATGGTAGACATAGCTCTAACTTACCTATTCCCGCTTCATGAGGGAGGAGACTAATGCTGAGATTAGTAATTTTCATAACATCGTACTGCTAACAAGTGGTCAAGGCAAGAGTTGAAAGCCTGTGTACCTCATATTTGGGGATTTTGAATAGGCCATGATGAATAGGACAGCTTCACTAGTGAACACAGAAAACTATACTTTTTTTCTTTGCATGGAACATACATGAAAGAATACACCTTAAAATATAGCTATGTTCTTATATTTTATAGAATTTACAGTGATTTTTTTTCATATTTTCTGACTTTTCTCCACGTTCATGTAACTTTGAGATAATTTTTAAAAATAAAGGAAATGTTCTAAAACAAATCTTACTAACAGCTAATGGTAGCAAGTATTGCAAAAAAAATTTTTGTTTTTCACATAAATATAAAATTGACTATTCTTTATAAAGTGCTAAAAGATATGCTGTTCTTGAAATATAAGGACAGTTATATCATTAAAAATAATTTTTATGTATCAAATGATCCATTAACAATGAAATCTTATATTTTGTGAACAAAACAATAACTTACAGCGTATGTAGTTGTGCCCAGCCCATCATAATACATTACTCCTAGCTGGTAAATTGCTTGATGATCACTTCCCTTGATTTCTTCAAACTGTTCTAATGCTTCTTCATACCATCCCTATAAACTCCAGAAGAGAGTGAGTTGTTCTTACTATGATCGCAAAATAATCCCGAATGTTTAATTCCCTGTTAAATCTGATTTAGGAGCATCAAATAAAATAGGCACCCCTCCCCCCCCAAAAAAAAAGCAACAAACTTTTTGGAATTTGCAAACAACTAATTGACAACAATCAACAGTATGAAATAAAATAGTCTTAAATATGGCAACTGAGGGAAGTGACCAGAGGAACGGAGGAGAGGCCCGTTGGCTATTACCAAGCCTCTCTCTGAGTGGTAACCTAACCCTACGCTCAGCCCAGACTGCTGTACCACCTGATAGCCCATGATGTGACTATCAGGTTATCCACAATTACTAAATATCTACTGTTACTTGGGCTCATGACTGCCCATTTTTCAGTTTTCCAACTAAAGAGAAGACATGGAAAAGCAATTACCAATTCAAACCTACATGGTAGGTGCCAGTCGAGATGCCTCAGCAATTGCGTGGTCTAATAACAAATATGTTAAGGTAGAAGGGACTAACATGGGGCTTACCTATTAACCCACCAAGGGAATGCCTGCCATTATAAATGAGTCACTCAGTAGAGGAAAAGAAAGTCTCTACTGAAATAGGTAGTTGTTGCTAGGAAGAGCAGGACAGAGGAAAAATAACTTATGGAAAACAAAATAATTTCTCTTTCCGAAAACTGTAATTAATAAAATTAGTAAAAGCACAAAAATACCAACAAGTGCTTATTTTAAGAACACACAACAATGAATGGATGAGTTTCATTTGCCTTTTTGACTAATGTTTGCCCAGGCTGTAGGAGAGCTAGAAGTCAGTATATTCTATACAGAAGAGAAAGGAGGAGGGTGTTTAGCTTCCATGACTTTAAATACCATAACTTTGCTGGAAAATCTTAAATATAAATTACCAGCCCAGCCCTTCAGATCTGGGCTTTCACATGTGAATTTGTACTTTGAACCCATCCCCTTGAATGAATAATGGGCATCTCAAACACAGCATGTTTGAACTGAATTCTGATCATCCCCTCCAAACGCATTCCTCCCTTCTTCCCCGTTTTTTTCAGTCCATGGTGCCATTATTTATGCCTCCAAAATAAAGCCAGGCTTCAGCCCCACTGCACTCTGGTCAAGGTCTCTCACCTGAACAAGTGCAACTTCCCCCTGAGCTGGCCCTGGTTCCAGGCTTGCATCTAATTCATTTATTGCACGCTCAAAGTCCTTCAATAGCTTCCATTACATCTTAAAGCTCATGTAGAGCCATTCTCTGCCTTATTATCAATCACATTGGCTTCTCAATTCTAGAACTCATACCCTCCTGACTTGTTGCAGCTGTTTTCCCCTGTACCTCTGTGCACTTCCCCTCGGCTGTTTGCATTGTTCACTGTTCTTCAAATGTTAACGCCCTATCTCTAGTCAGCCTCTATACCAGTACTCAGTTAATTGCTTTCATAGTGCTTCTCCTTATTTGTAATTATATGTTAACTTACTTGCTACTAGACTATAAACTTTAGGAAATGGGTGGCATGCTAGTTACCTCATTCACAAACAATGCTTAGCATAAAAATAGCAAACACTTATAAAGCACTTGTGAGAGATCAGGCTCCGTTGGTAAGTATTTTGGTAATTAGGATATCCTCACCACAGCTCTATGAAACATATTATTACACCTTTTTTACAAATAAGGAAAATGAATTATTAAGAAGTGTGTCCATGGCTACACAGTTAACAAGCAATAGAACCAAATCTGAGCCAAATTTGAACCCATCCTCAAAAGCGAGGGATTGCTCTTACCCATCATGCTATGCTCAGAGTGACACAGGAGAGATGCATGTTGGGTTCTCATGAGCAGCATGAGTGAAGGTGCCAGCAAAAAATTGGAGAATAAGTGGAATGGACTTGCCCAAATTTTATGCAGTGGATGAGAGGGTGTGGGACAATGCTTTCCTTTCCACATCTCTTGGGATTCACTGAAGAATTGAACTGTGTTACTGAAAGTGGAGCAATCTTTTGAGTAGTCCCTCCCAGGTCTCCCCCCGAAGAATATTCGACATAATGTGGATAAAGAGGCCACCCCCTTATTCACTCTATAGGGAAACATATAGAACTGTCTGCATGTGCTACAGAAAACTCAAGAGCCTCAATTGGTTCCTTACATGAAAATACTGTATGAATATTTGTATAATATTTTCAATATTAAATATTTGTAGCAAAAATATAAAATTTACAGACTTAATGTATAGAGCAAAAGTGGATTTTATACCAAATGACTCCTGTAAAAGACATTTATCAGAGTACTTTCATCAAGAAATTTCAAATACTGCCTTAAACTAGTACCAGTGTATCATAATTAAAACCGTAAATATATCTATGGAATTTGACAGAATTCCCCCGGTATAATGTGAGGAGCACTATAGGACGTTTTGCTATGAGAATCTAACAGCAGCATTATAGGGAATGAAAACAAAAATAGGGTACCTCTTCAAAATATAATTGACCTCGTAGAAAATATGCCATAGCATCCCCTCTTTTTATTCTTTCCTTCAAGAGCTGCAACGCCTTATCCACCAAACTAGCATGACTGTAACGATCTGATTAAAAAAAAAAAAGGTAAGGAACTCCATCTTTAATCAAACATACTATTTTCTTCTAAAATTAAATTATATAGAATTAATTGAACATAAAAACTAGCTTCTTTCCTAGTTCTCATTCCTAAATCTTGGCCTCCTTGGCTCAGGGAAAAAGAATTACAAAACAAGCAACCCCATTGTCACAATAACTAATGCTGTGCGTTGTATAATCAAGGAATATTTGTTGATTAGTTTTCCAGTTGACTATGTTTATTGCTACCCGGCAGGAATTCTGGCAATGATGTCTGTGTGTAGTTCTTTGGCAAAGCTGTCCTATGGTGAGTGAAATTCTTCATTTACACCTTCATTAAAGCCACTCTAAGCATGCGTCAGCTACCTCCAATTTAACTTTTTAAATCTAATTAAAAAAAAAAAAGCTTTAAATTGTATTAGCATGACATTCACTTTAACAAAAGTGTCACCTAGCCTCTCTTTTCCAGAAGGGGAAAAGCACTTCTCTGATATACATAATAAACTTTGGTGTAAATATTGTACCAGTATTTTCCTTTTTCCACTGGAAGAGTTTTTGGTTCTTAGCAGTATGCTGAGATAATGAAGCATAGTAGGGACTCTTGGGCAACTTTTCACTGGTCAACTTCATCCTCTTTCCACTGTGTGTGTTCTGTAAACAAAACAAGACATAAAGTGGGAGAAATATCTTCCTCCAGAAAGGTGCAGAGGAGACTTCATTCCCAAACTTGCTATAAAAAGCAACCTCCCTTCATTGCCTAGTAATAAGATACCAAACTTTCAACTCTGGGATGTGAATATTCTTTCCTGGGAAACTGGGACCAGCACAGCTATGAGAGAAACTCAGCCATCCTCCACGCCTGTCTCCACAGCGAGGGAGTTAGTGTCTCTGGCAGTGAGCTCACACGCTGCAATGGGACACATCACCCGGCACAATCACTGCCCCTGTGGAACTGGTGAGGCTGCCACAGACAGTTCTTACACATGCTGGTGGCTTCCTGTGGCCTTGTACCTGAAGCTCACCCCAGTCATCCATTTTTAATGGAAGCACCTGTCTGTCATACCTAGGAATCCACTTTATTTTGCTTGTGCTCCATTTTATCTCCCCATCTATATTGGGTTGCCATGTTAGAAGACGGATCCCAGTTGAATGGAAAATCAGAGCCTTCATATAAAATGTAGAGGCCACCTAATTTGAGATGAAGGAGTCCAGGTTGGCCTAGGCTGAGCGTAGTGAGATAGCAAACTGAGTTGTTGCTATGCTTTTTGTTGATTCCTTGGCATTCTGTTGTTAACAGCTGACTGTCACCAATGAGGGACAAGCTTCCAGTAAAGGTTCCTGATTGGTGGTGACAAGAAGAACTCAAAAGAACTTTAGTGTGATTGGAAAACTACATTATACAATTATAAGAAACTATCTAGGAGATCAAATTTTATCATTAATGAAGTACAGAAAAGGAAGATAATGTAGTCTAGGGAAAAAATTCACTGAGTTATCTTTGTGGTTTTGGAAGTCATTTGTTGAAAAGTCAATTTCCTCATCTGTAACTTGGACTCTTAAGTAGTTTGAACTAGTTCAGCATGTTCCTGAGTCTATAAAATTATTCTATGTAAAAATTTCTAATGAGTTTTAAGGCGAAGCTGTATTAGGCACAGTATTTAGAAGAAAACAACCTACATAGGATGATGTAGCCAGCAAGCACTATGAGTTTACTCAGAAGCAATGTAAAAGTGTTTTCATTGACAACATTAACCCCAGGGTGCTACTAGCTCCAAACAGGCTAAAAAACTTGACATATTCTAGGTCATCTGAGAGGAAACAAATCAGAAGACATGACCTTACCTCCTCTACACTCATTTTGCCCACAGCACTTAGACCTTCACACTCTTTTTGTTGTCAGCTTCAAAGTTGGAGAGGGTCTAGAAAATGTAAACAAAGAATTATTGAGCTCTTTCTAAATGCGACTTTTCTTTGTTCTAAGTGTTTACAGACAACTAAGAGAACATGAAATAGGGACTATTTGGGGGGCCCATTTAATGTATGAGAAAACAGGAGCAGTGAAGAAATTAAGGAAATTTCTGAGGCGACAGTGAGGAAGTGGGGCCCCCACACTTCATTATTATTCTACACTGCTCTCCTGTAAGAAGATAAATCAAAATTTAGAAGTTTATAATTTTAAAAAATAAGAACTAAAGAACATTGGTATATGTCTATTTCTGCCAAATCTTTGATTAGATGTGAATCACTATGTGAAATATACCAGCTGTTTGTATAACATGAGGTAACTAGAAAATTCTGTATAGGCATCAATTATACACATCTGAAAGAAATCTACGATTTTAAAGGGAAGGGAACGCTGATGGTACCCTGTCCAGATCTTCTTTACCAGTTAATTTTCCAGAACTTCTAAAACATATACTACACAATATGACACCAGTAGTCTTTGTTTTATTCTAGATTTCAACTAGAATACTTCTTCTCTGACCATACTTTCTCCCTGTTTAGCCCTAAATTGAAATCTGTATCTTCCCTGCACAAGACACAACTTACCCTCAAGCGCTTTAATATTCAGCTTTCAATCCTACCCCACATACCTCAGGCCTGCACCGTGGGTGTTTATTTTGCTCCCCATTGCTTTTTCTAAATCAGTTTTTTAAGAATGATTTATTTACTTATGCTTACAAGAATTGGGGTACAGTCCAAAGGTGCAAGGGGTTGGGGGAGAGGATTCACCTGAGACAGAATGGGGAGCAGAACAGGCAGACAGACTGAAATATACTGCTGAGGGGAGCAGCAGGCAGGACTGCTGTGCCATGTGGGTCACCTCCCTGGCGAGGGATTGAACTTGTGCTGCAGTGGCTGCAGAGAGCTTCATAGTGCTGCGCTTTAACCTACTGCACCACCAGGGAGGGCCCTAAATCACTCTTCCTCCTCAGTACTTCACAGTCTCTAATCTTTGAACCTGAAGTCACCTGACTACTCCAGCACCACACACAGGTTTGCAGGTCCCTTTGACACAGGCCTCACTCCCAGGCTAGCACCTGCTCCTCTCACCACTATAACTACAAGAGCATTAGTTCTTTTGTACCAATTAGCTTTTAGAAATCCAGAAAACAAATATCTAATCAACAGCTAAAATTCACTTCATTTACTTCTGGATTTGTGTGAATCCCTTCAGGAAAGGGCCAGGTACACTCACTGCCTGAAAAGGCTTCCACAAAACAACACCAGGACCGTGAGGCCTATGAATCCCACGTGATGGCACTAAGATTCTGAAAAATAGGTCCTTTTAAAGCTACTTCATTTGGAGAAGAATAAAATACAAAGCTATTAGAGCTCTCCCACCCAGTACTTAGATTTTCTGCTAGTAAAAGACATCCTGTCTTCTCCCATACCGTACCCATCATTTCAGAACCTGATGTTCTAAATGTACCGCACACCCGAAAGGGAGGGCATGGGAGAAAGTAACTGGTTTTAAATAAACAAATGGTCCTAGAGCAGAAGGGAAAAAGATAAAGAAAAAATAGAAAACCAGTGTCCCATTCAGTATTGTCTTTTGAGAGCTCAGTAATATTTATCATATGCCCCTAAGTTTTCATGACATGTGTATGCTTTGTGCCTCCAGTTAGGATATGGTATTGTTTTTCATGTTTACCATTAGGTGAGCATAGCCAAAGGAACAACAATAATAAATACAAGTATTGGTACTTTTGACCAGGAACTGATGACAGGAACTTCAATGTTGAGCCTCAATTTGTAAGAAATGTTAAGTAAATATTTATTATTTTAGTATTGTGTTAGATTACTAATTCACAGAAAAATACTTAGAAATATCAGCAAATATAATTAATAACAAAGCCTCAGTCAAAAGCTAGGTGAAATATGTAGGGTTCTATTTTTACAGTCTAGTATCTGAAACTTTAGGGCCAGATATATGTTAAAATTCAGAATGTTTGCATTTTGTGAAGGTCATAACATACATGAATATCATTACATATTGCATATGTATACTCTAGTGGAGGACACCCTTGGTGTGGTCTAGGATAATATACTTTCACCATAATAATATTTTTACAGTCAAATGTATTATTTTTCACACTATATGGATTAATACACACTAAAGCTAGTTTCACATAAATGTAGGTCAGATGACCTTGATAAGATATTGTGTCCCTGTAAATTTCTCAAAATCTGTAATATAATTATGAAATTACAAATTTTTTGTTATCCACAGGTGTCCAGAGAAAATGTACTTTATCATCATCTACAACTGTCTTGCTCTTCCCTGTAACTTCTTTACATTGCTGTATAATTGAGGCAATTTTGACTTAATAATTAAAATATTTCATTTTCTTTCCACTAAAATAATTGAAACATTCTATCTTTGGTATCTAGGATTATGAGGAGAATATAGGATTCCTCTTGGCTGTAGGAGTAGATGCTTGGGATCCTGAATGAGCTCCGCAAAAGGCATGGTGGTGGTCCTGGGGTGCCTGGCCTCAGAGGCTTTCTTGAAGGTAACACGCTGACGCCCAGTGCTCAGGCTCAAGGTCTTTAACATTTACCAGAGTTAGCTTTTCACCTCTCATCCTGACGCCAGGTCTTTGCTAGTTGTTTGTTGCCTTTAGCAGTTCAGTCCAGGGACTGAACTGAGCCCATGAACTCTCATGTGCCAAGAACCATCCCTAATCCAGGAGCACCACCTCAGGCCATCACCCCGCTTCCCAGTTATGCTGTGGGGAGTGTGGTGCAAACAAGAGTCTGTGGTTCTTTCAGAGACTTGTAGCCTTCAACTAGAGCTGGAGAAGCAAGCCACTGGATCTGAACTTTGTCCTGCTTGTCAGAATGTCTCTCCGCCAGTCTCTCAACCTAGGCTCTGAGGCAGGGAGGGAACAAACCCTTGGAATATAACTTCCTCACTCCACAGCTCTCACTCTTTTCCTCCAGAGTCCCATGGAGCTGGAAGGGGTGGCGTGACACATTAGGGACAAGGAAACAGATGTGGTAGTCACATGGATAGCCAGAGCCACACGGATAGCCAGGTACTTGGAATGTCCCTGTAGTATGAAGAGAAGCCTTACGTTAATTTGAATATCCCTAGGCTCTGTGGCACAGCTAGAAACAAGAGTGACAAGGTGTTATCTATGTGACAGGAAGCCAGTAATTGCCTAATGTAAGCCTGCTGAGCAGATCTTGTTTTAAAGGAAAAGGGTGAAATGTGGGTGCATGTTCATGGCATAAATGGCCCATTGAGTATGTTAACTGCAATGCAAATGTGTAGAGCTTTAAGAATTGTAATACCTAGTATTAGTTAGGAATTCCTGAAAAAAAAAAAGAACAGCTGTATAAACTTGAAGCTTAATATAAATGCTTTAAAGAAAGTGCTCACCTAACTGATAAACATGAGATAAGGGAAACTGACAATATGAACCTGTGTTCTTATATATATATATGTATATATATATATATCTCAGACATTCTTTAAATACCATAAGGCATGAGGAAGAGTTTAAATATAAAAATACAAAACACAAAAATGATTCTATATGTGTTTGAAATAAATGTATTTACATTTAGTCAAGTATGCATATGAATGAAAATGTTTAAAACTACCCCTTGGATCCGATCATAAGTACAGTAATATAAATTTATTATTGTGTAATTTTTTGGTGGCTTTATTACAAATAAACACTGTAGCCAAAATTAGAATTGAAAGTCGACTTTAGAGGGCAATCAGCTTGTCCTCTAAAAGCATAATAGTAAACATCTATTTTTCCACCCAACATTTAAAAGTATCAGTATATAGAAAGGGACTCACTTATAATTTTAAGGAAAGAAAATAGATGGTTAAAGCTTTAGTTTTTAGGTTAATTTGAACAAGGCGTTTTTCGGAGGGCAGATGTAACAGGGTGTAAAGTCTAGATTAGTTGTAAAGTCCAGATGTAACAGGGTGGTTCCCAGGAAAAGAGGCGGTTCCAGAGACGAGACATGTGGTCACTGACTGCCCTTATGTCCACGTATTTCTACATTTTTACTAGAAGGAATGACAAGGTGTCGCCAGAGCATCGTCAACCCTGCCCACCGGGGAGGAGCCCCATAGGGCCTAAAAAACCACAGCCTGGCCCTTGACTTAGTCAGGAGCTCTCCCCACCAAGTGTGAGGTCAAAAGCGCTTTATGCCAAAGCAAGCTCTCCTTCACTGACTTGGGCTCCCGACCTCTCCCCAGGCAACAAGACCAGCATTGTGCTTTAATCGATCGCCATTAGGGAGCGTTTCCAATTGTTGCCCCTTTTTAAAAAAGGGTTCTTCAACTTGGCCATGGCATAATCTTGAACCCCAAAGGGTCTAGCATGAGATTTTGTGGCCGGGGTGGGTGGTCCCTGTGGTGACACCTATCTCCCTTTAGATGATCATTAACTGCCCCTCCAAGCCTCCAGCTCCTTTTCCTTGGAGAAGTCCAAGGCGAGCCTGGGTTTTGAACTGCAGGCAGAAGTAGCTCATTCCTCAGCGGCTAGGGGTGGAGGAAGCGGCGGATCCCCGCACCGCCCGAGGCTGCTTCTGCAGGGTTTGACGCTGGAATGCTCAGGCAAGCTCCTCCGTTTCCTGGTTACGTGCGTGCGAGCAGAAGCCAAAACCTCGGGCCGCGACGCCCGCTTCCCTGAGGGACTGAAAGGCAGAGCACGCTGGAGTGAGACGTGTGGAACAGAGCGCGGCTCATGGCGGCGCCAGAGCGCCCAGCCTCAGGCCGCCCGCCCTCCCTCGGCGCCCGTCGGCCTCCTCAGCTCCCGCGAACGTCTGTCTTGGAGGCGGCTTGGGCTCCGCCCCCAGGGGGAGGGCCTAGCGCTCCGAGCTGGCCAATGGGCTGGCAGACTCGGGCCGTCGCCCCGCCCCACCCGCTGTCTCCCGGGGTTCCCCTGACCACGTGTCAGTGTTTGTGTACGTGCGGCTGCTACTGGGCGGGGAAAGGCCCCCGAAGCCAAGGGTTGGGCTGCTGGGGCCCGGCCAGAACTGGGGCGCGGCGGTGGGGGCCCGCCCGACTGCCTGGATGAGCTTTAAATTCTCCCATACTTGGGCGGGTTGAGCTATCGTACCTGCCGGTCTCCCGCGATTGCCGCCGCTCTGCGCTCCCGCGCACGCCCGTCTTCGGCTTCTGGGGAAAGATGCTGTTGCTGGATTGCAATCCAGAGGTGAGACTCAGGCCCGCCCCCCACCCCTTAACACCCCCTTCCCTGCAGCCCTAAGCTTGCGGGTGTCTCTTCTTGGGAGTGCCGGAGAGGGTAACAGTGGACTGGTCAGTGGGCACTGCCGAGTCAAGCTCCTTCAGAACTGTAAAGTTTGGGGAGTGGGGGAAGACTTTCAACCCCGGGAGGACTTGGGACAAAGGGGTGGATTGCTGGAGCTGTTCTCTTCTCCCAGGTGGACAGTCTGCAGCACTTGCTGGAGGCTGGGACCTCGGTCAATGCTCCCCCGGACCCCTGCGAGCAGTCGCCTATCCACTTGGCCGCAGGTGGGGGCCTGGCTTGCTTGCTTCTTTGGCAGCTGCAAATGGGCGCTGACCTCAACCAACAGGTAACTAGGTAACGGATTGTTGCTCTGTGCAACCCTCTTCTCCACCCCAAGTCCACACAAGCATTTCATGAGTGACAAAATGTTTCAGTTGTTATAAACAAGTCTTTGGCAGTGATGGACAAAGTAATAATTTTTTTTTCTAGTAGCCACCTTATTGTAAAAAAATGGAACATGAAATTGATTTGAGTAATTTAACTCAATTTATTCACATTTCAATATAAAGCATTTTTACATTTTCTCAATTTGGTATTTTACACTTACAGCACTTCAGTTCACACTGGCCACATTTCCGGTGCTCATTAGCTGTATGATGGACAGCACACATCTGTTTATTTCGAAAGGAACAGTTATCACAGTTGCAAAATTAAG
This sequence comes from Condylura cristata, assembly GCF_000260355.1. Classification (NCBI taxonomy): domain Eukaryota; kingdom Metazoa; phylum Chordata; class Mammalia; order Eulipotyphla; family Talpidae; genus Condylura; species Condylura cristata. The sequence goes on along the minus strand of NW_004567115.1, from coordinate 38,523,001 downwards.
ACTCTCAATAAAACAATTGAAATAACTTGTCAGGCACTCCCATACCATTAGTTTCCTACAGAAGTTTCTTAGAGTAGCTTGAATCTTCCATTGAGTAGTCAAATACAGTGAATTTTAGTTTGTAAGTTGCTTTTCTTCTGTAGTTACTTAGCTTTTCCATGTAAAATTTCACTTAATGCATATGGAAGTGTCCATACACATTTCTATGTAAACTTTGGGTTTAACTGCACACTAAAAGTTAACTTTATTTAAAAAATACAAACTTTTGAAAATTTTATTCCAGTAAATGCAGTCCCAGCTGGCCTCCTCAAGTACTTTTTAGGTATCACCCATCAACCTACACAAGAAAGTGTTTGGGGAGAAACTATAATGTGCTTTCTTATCCTTAAGGATGTTTTAGGAGAAGCTCCCTTACACAAGGCAGCAAAAGTTGGAAGCCTGGAGTGCCTTAGCCTCCTTGTAGCCTGTGATGCCCAAATTGAGTAAGTATAAATGAGCAGCTTCAAATTCTTTCCATTTTCTTCCCTTAAATCGGCCAGCCTCTTAAAGTGTAACTACGTATGTTTTTAAGAATGCCATTCTCTTCTGATCTGCCCACACCCACTCTGAGTGTGTGCTTTCATCTACAATAGTTTCTAGTTAGAAAAAAAATTCTTGCTTAATAATTCTGTGTTATCATTTATGTTAATTGAATCTGATAAATAAAGAAATGAATCCTAACAACCAGAGGTACAATTCTGATCACCTGTTATGGCACAATGACACTTTAGTTTGGGTTAAGGAAAGTCCTGCTATAGAAATGCTCCTTGAGGGCCTTTCAGTATTTATTTGTTGCACTGAACATAGAATGTCCTACCCTTTCATTCATTCAAAACTGGGGCACCCAATCTGTGCTGGACCCTGCTAGCCACCGAGGATACACTAAACAAAAGTGGGCCTTCTGCATACTTCCTTTCCTCTTCCTCTTCTGTCCTGCCACCAACACTCCTGTTAGGAGATTATTTTTCAAAAAAAGCAAAATAATTGTCAATTTTTCTTTGATTCAATGTTTATCTTAAATTCAGCTTATGTAATAAGAATGGGCAAACTGCTGAAGACCTTGCGTGGTCATGTGGATATCCAGAATGTGCCAAGTTTCTTACAACAATTAAATGTATGCAGACAGTAAAGTCAAGTGAACGAGATTATGTTCCAGTGCTCAGACAGAAACGCAGTTTTGGAAATGTGGAACATACAAATGGGAAAAAGAAGTGTTGGTAAGTAACTCAGTTCTTTCCTTCTCCTGCTAGGAACCTTTATTTAGCATAGGACTTATTATTTTACTTAAATACTGGTAGTCTTATTTCTAATATATCTTTTAATCTTAATATACTTTAACACTGGTTATATTAAAATTAGATTTACAATTACTAGATTCTAGAGATCAAAAATTGTCCTGCAAAATGGGAGGTTGGGAAGAAAACTTACAACAAAAGTTTTTAATGTTGGTGATTTTTACAAACAGATGTCCGTTTGGTTATGAAGAGGTCTGAAGAAGGCTGCAGATTCTACTGCTCAGGTAGAAGCTATGGCTTTTGGTTTGCCAGTAGTGTCTCAACTCCTTCTAAGAAGGAGGAAAACTTTCTTCTAAGAGAAGATAACATTTAATACATGTATTTACATGCCTGTAATATTTTCACTGGACATGCTTTGTCTTTTATTAAAGGAATATCTAAAGATTAAATTCTTTGTATTTGTTCTTTATTGAGGTAACACTGGTTTACAACACTGTATGTGATTTAGGGGACAGGATCACGTCAGATGTATGTTATCACACTGTCCTCTAAGCACCAAAGTACCCAGAGTCCTTAATTCATGGCCAGTGGGCCTGTTTCTCCCTTTCTGAGCAGTATTTACAACCTTTGGGAAAAAATCATAAGCAATTAACTATACCCAGTACTTGATTTGAAATTAAACTTTTCATTAGCAAAGTTATAGTACAATAATACCATAGTCTTTTAATACTTTAAATTATGCTTGGTCGCTGAGGAAGACATAAGTTATAGTAAGCATCCTTGTTCCAAAAGTCTGGACTTTTCCATCCACACCAGCCCTGGATTTGGGGAAGAGAAAGGAAAACATTTTACAAAGTTACAGAACTGCATGATTAATAAGGCTGTATACTTACAACCCTTAGGGTCTTATAATACCCACATAATTCAAAACTTTGAATTACTATGCAGCAGAAAAATAACTTACTTGATTTCATTTCAGATAGACTTTTAAACTTTTAATTTGTTAGTATTTCATTATAGACATTTTAAATAAAAGGATCTTCTTTATAGTACCTGAAATACATTTTATTGATTCCAGGATGTAAAACTGCACAGTTCTGGCAATGTGGTAGCTTAACTGGCAGTCTGTTTTTCTTAGCAGTCCACAGAAACTACTGTGTACCATGCAGTGACTCCCAGCTGTGAGCAAATATGGTGAGAAATATGAGTTTATCCTTTTAGTTGTATCCTGTCCCCTCTCACTTTCCTCAGGTTTTAAGCATTCCTCTTTCCAGTCTTCATATCAGTATTAATCCTTTCCCTAGCAGAGAAAATCACTTCCAAACAAAACCTCATCATGAATATAAGTCTATCAAATTTTCCTAGGACATTAATTTATATCTGTTTGTGTTATACCCTACAGAAATGATATGCACTGAGAAATCTTTGTGAGGACGCTAGCTAAGACTCCTAAAAGACACCTGAGTCACAAGCAGTGGTCTTATCCCTTTAACTAACTTAGAGGCTGCTGAGTATTCTGACAAGGACCTAAGACCGAGGAGTGAGAGCTGAGTGGAGTGGCTTTTTTTTCATTTTACAAGAGGAAGACACATTGTTAAAATTCAAATATCAAAGTTAAAAAAAGTCTCCTTACCAGTTTTACTCCTGTGTCCCCACGTAACTACTATGGAGTCTGACTTTTTTTTTGAGACTTGTTTCTATACATAAATTCCTATTCATTATCTAATTTTTCAGCAAAATTTTCTCTAACATTAATGTTGAAAACCTGTTTCTTAATGATAAACAGAAAAGTCTTACAGTATCCCTGTGACCTTTTCACGATCCTTTTCACATGTGAAGGCCTTCTCCAGGTAACTAGACTCAATTTTTTCTTTTTTACAGAGAAGTGGGTAGAGAGAGGGCACCAGAAACTGTAGTGATACTTTTTCCTTTGAGATGACTGATGTGGGAACTTCAGACAGGAGAGCTCAGTAAGAAAACAGAGTGATCAGGCAAGGGCAGAACTTCCCCTGAGGCTCCTGAGGTTGAGTTAATGCCTGTATCCTTGCAAAATTCCTATGTTGAAACCTAATCCCCACTGCTGGTATTGGCAGTAGGGCTTTTGGGAGGTGATTGCCTTATGAAGGCAGAGCCCTCATAGACGAGATTTGCACCCTCACTAAAATGGCCCCAACACACGCCCTTCACGAGTGAAGGCAGTGGAAAATTCCACTGTCTAAGAACTAGCAGGTGGTCTGAATTCTGCAGGTGCCTTGATTTTGGCCTTCCCAGTCTCCAGATCAATGAGAGAGAAATTTCTGGTATTCATAAACCATCCAGTGAGTGGTATTCTGTGACACTAACCCAAACAGACAGAAACAGTACCCTGGACCCTGGCTTGAATGAAGAGCCCACAGTTCTGATGGCCAGCCCTGGCGTCACAGTGTCTGTGTGCACGAACAGAGCAGAGGACTTGGTGTAGCTGCGAGGTCCTACAGAAATAAACCAGCCGAGTACGAGTCTCCAAGTAACCTGGGATAATGCTTTACTAAGCTACTTCGAAAAATCCTATGTATATAATCCTTGTACAGCAAAATCCCTAAAGTCAGTCAAAAATAAGTAATTTTGTTATCTATATATTACTTCTCCAGTTAAGATAATGAAGTGTGGCCCTCCCTGGTGGCGCAGCGGGTTAAGGCACTGCACTGAGAAGCTAAAGCCACTTCCGCATGAGTTCGATCCCCGCCTGCCCCGGAGGTGACCACATGGTGTGGCAGACCTCTCCTGGCCCGCCCGCTGCTCCCCTCAGCAGTGTACTTCGTCTATCTGCCTGTTCTGCTCCCCGCTCTGTCTCTGGTGAAGCCTCTCACCCTCCACATCTCTGGCCTGTACCCCAGTTCTGTATGAATAAATAAAAAAAAATTAAAAAAAAAAAAAAAAGATAATGAAGTGTTCCCACGGGCCTTTACGATAAAATCTAGCAGTGCCGTCTCCATTCATGTATCTAGCAGTGCCGTCTCCATTCATGTTCGGCTCCTGTCTGGCTCACAACCACTGCTCCTCTGACTTGGCTACTGCCTAGCCCTGGAGCCACACCGCTTCAGGGAGCTCTGCTCTGCTCACGGGGTAAGTTCAGGAGACCCTCACCACAGCCTCACAATAACTCCGGATGGTGAGGGTCCATCACCCCAGCTAAGACTCTTCCTATTACAGTTTGTTTGGTATCGTTTGGTCCTAGGTTCTCTGCCTTATGTGTAAATTTGTGTTAAACAGGTACTTACCTTCTCCAAAATAACCTGCAGATCTTCAGCACCGGTGTAATGTGGATCTAAAATCAGAAATTTTATCTGCCCTGTGATCTCATTCCATGCAACTCCCAGGATTGTGTGGGCCAAAACGCCACCTCCTATAGAAGAGGAGATATAAAATACGAGAGGGTATAAGGGAATCTCAACTTCCTACTTAACTTAAATTTTACAAGATTATTTTGGCAATTAATTGATCTAACAGCATTAAGAGGGACTAGCCTACTTTGTAAAAGACCACAGGCAGTGTCAAATATACTCTGAAAAAATAAAATTACATCTTTAAAACATGAAAGATACAACCATATCCATAACTGTGTAATGTTCACATTGTACTCCACTTCCACAGTATTGCCAATTACTGGAGCTGGATTTAGAAGGGCCATAGCTGGCCCCACCCCTCTCAAGAGAGGAGCATTCAGTGCTGTGATACCTCCCTCGGAGTCCCGGCTCCGATGATTCAGTCCATCTACTTCCTTCCTTCTGATGTTTTGCTGAAATCTGCCTACCTCCATTTCTTACACACTAGTGTTTTTTTTGCATGGTTTCACAAGTCTTGTCCTTCAGAGAATCATGAAGCTTTAGATGAGCTAATACAATCCTCTTATTTTACAATTAAAAGTCAAAGGTTAAGCAGTTTGCACAATGTCACACAAGCAGCCAAGACAGTGCCAGTCGTAATTTGTGATGTTCTGCAGAGCGGCCCCTGCCTCTTTTCCATACTTGTCTCAATTCTTCAAATGTATGACCACAGTTACCATTTCTCTTCTTAACCTGACTTCTTCTGGTTACTATAATCTTTTCTCTAACCTCCCCATCACCTTGGAAATTAAAAACTCAGAGGTCATTTTGTATGATAGAAAATTTAATTTAAAAATTACTAATATCATGTGATATTAAATATTTACATTAATGATAAGTAGTACTACTCTTCACTTTATCAAAGAGCCCAAGATGTGCAAAACACTTTACCGATCATTACTGGAGTTCCTTCACTCCGGAAATGGTTAGCCAGTTCCCGTCCTTGAGAAGCCATTTCAGAACCTTGGCTAGAAAGAAACCACTTTTGATTAGATGTGCTGTTTCTAACACTATGGTCAAATAACCAGCTTGGGAGCCAATGTTTTTGACCTTTTCAATATATTAGAAAACATATACTTTTTAAAATTTTGCTACTATTTTTATTTATTAAATTTATTTATTTTCTTTCATAGTTGTTAACTTTTGGACAGTATTTGATTTTTCTCCTCAAGTGTAGTCCCCGTAGTTCTCCCACCACCAAAGCACCCACGATTCATCACCACGGCCCCTTGTTCTCCTCCCCACCCTGAAAAGCATATACATTTAAACAAAATTAAGTGGCAGGGAACTGACAAAGAGAACAATCTGAAGCAACATAACTATGTAAGGGCATGAAGTGTGCTAATTCTTTGTTTTTGGGATTGCACAGAAGACCCTGGGATTTTAAAAATGAGGTTGGAATTGGTCACCTTGATGCCTGGTAAGTCTTTTCTGGATGTATTTAATTATCAGAAAAATATATTTTAAAGTCCTAAATTGTCTTCCTGCTCTACCAGAGTGAGTATGTATTTCCTCATCTTTAATGCCCAAACTATAGAGATTTCAGATCTAAGAGATAGTCTGTGAAGTTAATGTAAAAACTCTAAAACACTTACAAGTACAACATACTATTTTTAGAAACTATGTTAATGTCCTATATAATTTGTTCTCATGATGAGAAAAAAAAGGGCAGTTAAAGGGAAGATATTTTTTTGAATGGAGGTGCCAGGCAATATTAAACCTGAGCTTTTCCTAAATAAGGAGTATATTTTTACATTCCAAAACTTCCACTTTTAAATCTGTCTGGTCCACTACTTAACCTATTATCATTTGTTAGTATTGATTACACAGCTAATACAAGTTGCAACTGTGAAAGTGGATGTATCAAATTCCTTAGACAAGAAAATAATCTTTTTCTAGTTGTTGAGGTTGTCGTAATAAATGATTCATTATAAAATAAAGTTCATAAATAGGGAGTAACTGGATATGGGCATAGAAAACAATTTTATTTAACTTATATTTGCTTATATTTTGTTATTAGAATTATGATTGAATTATACTGGAAAAGTAAACTGAAAATCTTATTCAAATGTACTGGTTTAAAACCCTAAGGACAGAAAGAGCAGAAGTAAACATAAAGGTTGGTTATAGATGAACATTTGATTTTTTCCATTCAAGATTTTTTTGCACGTAAGAAAGTAGAGACTGCATAACTTCACTCAAAGTTTCCAAGTTTTCCTCTTCCAGGCTAAAATTAGGCTTTTTCAATATACATATCTACTGCAAATTTTTTAAAAAAAGTTTATTCAAGAACTAAATGGCCTCCTAAAAAATAACCAAAAATACTTTAGAGTCAAGAAGAGATTTTGAAAGCACAGATAATGTAGAAGAGAAAGGGATAAAAACATGAAGGGGGATATGTAATTTTCCATTACCAATAAAAATGATAAACTCACTTTTAAATGATTTAAAGTGTCCTTACCTGACAAACAATATTTTTGAAGTTACGCCAATCAATTGGTTTAGTACCAGCTGTACCTCGATAGAGCCAATCCATTGTCGAGATCCAACAAATGTCGCTGGCTTGTCCCCTGCATCAACTAGAGCCTTTATATATATTTAAAAATACAAAAAATTCATACACAAGACAGCTGTTAAAAATTACATTTTGGGCATTTCCCCTGATTACCAATATTTTTCCTTGAAACAAAAGTAAATCTATATCACAGAATAATAATTGCTATTAACAGCATATTAAGGGCTAATGAAATCTACAACTGGTTGTAATCTAAAATGGTACCTGCTGGATCTCTCTGTGTGTTGGGATGGCTCTTTCTGTATAGCCCTGATGTTTGAACCAAGAGCAGATGGTCTGCAGAGACCGGTAAGCACAGCCCCAGCCACTGTCATCTATCCGATCCTGCATGTAATGATGATAACCATAGATGCCCTGGACCAGTTGGATCTGTATAAGAAACATGATCAAATATTAAATTTAGATGTACATATTCTACGCATTCATATCTGAGGCATTCTGACTGTCTTCAGAACTAAATTGTTATTTTAGTTCCCTATAAAAAAGCCTTTACAGAAATACTGTTTAATATTATACTCTTGTAAGTTTTTATTAAATGTCTAAAGTCCTTATCAAAGCTTACAGGCCTGCCAAGTCCTGCCTTCTGGATTCCTCTGCAACTTCTTCTACCCTTTTCCCCTGGTCCTCATTCTCCTCTAGGTTTCGATAGGCCAGGGTAGTTGGATCTCAAGGCCTTTTGGATCTCTCTTCCTGGAACACTCATTCCCCCCATAATCTAACAGCCTGCACCCTTACTTTACTCAGCCAGTCTCCTGATCATCCAACCTTAAAGGGCATCTTTACTCTTGCACACCTACTTTCTGCTCTGGCTATCGCTCTCTCATCCTGCTTAATTTTTTCAAAGAATTTACCATTAGCTGATACATTACTATTTTTTATACGTGTCCACCTGTTCTAATATGTAAGTTCAATATGTGTATGCACTATGTCCTATTTATTTTTGGTGCCAATTTCTTTAGCAAGCTTTTGTAACAGTTTAGAGTCCACAACTATTGTTGAATGAATAATGAGTGAAGGAAGAAAGAAATAAAGGAATGAAAAAATGATGGATTTAAATAATGGGAGATATAAAAGATGTTTTTGCAATTGTGTAAATCTGCCATGAATACGGTCCAGAAATTGTTTTACAGGTGAGTTTTACTAAGTGATCAAAAAAAGATCAGGTCAATCTTACAAAAACTCCTCTAGAAAAAAAAAAAAAAAAGGAACACTCCCTAGATCTTTTATATTACTGACATACAAATTAAGAACAGTATGAGAAAATTATAAGCCAGTATCATCATGAACATAGATGTAAAAATTTTAACAAAATATTTACAAACTAAATCTAGCAGATAATAATAATAAAATCAATCATAACCAAATTTGGTTCCATCTCATGAATGCAAATCTATTACCATTTGGAGATTTATGATGAAGTATTTGGGGATAAGTAGCAAGGCTCTGTAATTTTCTTAAGACTCAAGGGGTAAAAAAAAGAAATGAAGCATACAGACATTTGTTGCACACATGCAAAAGATTTGTACAAAAATGCCTAACAACCTGGGGGAAAAATGTATAAAGAGGTAAATCTACAGCAATAAAGAGAACTGATGTATATTTGGATACTATGTGAGGAGAGATCTTAGATGCATAACCATGAAGAAACAAGGTGTAGATTATAAACAATTTATAATTTTATAAGACTGAAAATCAAACAAAGCTACATTGTTGGGAGAATATATGTGTAGATGGTTAAACTATTTTTAAAAGAGGAAATGAATGAATGATGAACATACTCAGTATAATAGTCCCTCTTGGGGCCTGGCAGAGGCGGAGGAACCCAGAAGCAAGGAACACACAGGTCAGTAATGCTAATTCTTAAGTTGGGCAGGAAGCTTCCCAGTGTTCATCTCATTGCTATGCCTTACAATTTATACATTATCTATGCAAGTCAAATAGCATAACATTAAAAATTGTTTCTTGCATTTTTGTAATATGAACCTATTTCACTGTCAAAACTCAATCAGCATTCATTTAGTACCTTCAGAGTACTGAAAGGGGTGGTAAATTATGTCTTAGGGATAAAGTACTTCATAAAGCAATCAAATCAATCAAAAATACACTGGGTACAAATGTAAAAATAACTAATGACAACGATCAGTTGATACCCACAAATAGTTAAACTCACCACACCAGTCTCTATGTTAGGTGGATTGAGATAAGTGTGTGGATTTCTAATGTAACCATCTTTGTATGGTTCATCTGGAAAGTGATAAGCATTAGACCTTCTGAAATATGGTCTATTATGAGGCAGATTGAAGCGATCATGTAGCTCCTAAATGAAATCAGAATCAAGAGAAATTAATGATTTGCATTTCGATTCAATAGCTATAAGACATAGGAAGTTAACTATAAAAGTTACCAAATGTACATACAATTCAATTTACTAAGATCAAAGAAGGTAAGCTTTAACTTAGAACTAAATAAGCCTTAATTTTGCTTATTTAAGTGTATGGATGGAAACTGGAAGGGAAAATAGAAAAATAAAATGTATTAGAGTGAGAGAAATGAAATAACTTAAAATTATTTATTGTAGCAGTTTGTAAAATACTTGCAGTCTGAAGATTCATTTTTGAAAGTCTTACAAGTAAATTATAACTAACAACAATATAAATATATGTAAGTATTTTGAAAAGTCATGTTTAAAGATCTTAACAAATATAAAAGTAAATAACATAGTAGAAATTGAAGGCATGAAACCAACCAATATGGCGTGAAAATAAAAATGTACATAAATATGTTTAAAATGCAATATTTTTTCAATTGTATAAAAATAGCTACTTTGAAAAGTTTGACAATTTCTTCTTCCTGTCTTCTATATCCTAGCAATTTGAACAATCATAAGTTTGAATAGCCGCTGCTGCTTCTATAAATCAATTTACACTTAAAAACGATTACAGCATTCTACTGCTTCACAAAGGCAGAAAGCAGGAAGATGTTCCTTTGGGGCAAGTTGATGGGTGCTAAGCAAGGCCACACCTCAAATATATGTGCTCCAATTCCAGTCAATTTGTCAAAAACTCTGATTTCCTTAAATGCTGACCATGTTTTGTTCAAAATGTCTCTAGTAAACCCAAACAACTCTGGGAGGTAGGGAATGGAATATTACTACAAATCCCAATCAGAATTAGCACATGGTCTATTTTCCTTCCCTAACTGTAATTTGTCTCTGAAAAATCTAGAAACAATGGAAGGGAAAAGGGATTTACTCTAGGCATGTAGGCATATTTTATTTGTATATTTAATTACGGAAAATAAAAATATTTCATAGCACATATACACCACCTCGAGCATATGAAACGAAAATGCCTCATGGTTTAGCATATTTTTCTTTGGTACTTATAAAAGATCGTGAGAACAGAAGTTAAATTATATATGCAAAACTAGTAGGATGCTTTCATACTTTTAATCACAGGTTCCATTTATTACAAATATCTAATTAAAAACAAAATGAATAACGGTCATTATATTTTTCCTAAAAATAAATGAACTGCTTTTTACCTTCCTATAGGCCTGCAGCTGCCCATCTGGGATTCCTGATGGATAGGAAATGGTTACAAGACTTTTTTCTCCTGGTAATAAAAAGTGCAGTGGTTCAGGGACTACAATAGATGTTCCTTTCATGTACTTAAAAATGCACTTCTCCATGTCAGTTAGTTGATTTAGAATTGCATCAACTAGAAGTTTACGAACTCTGTGGGGGGAAATGTACAAGTGTGTTAACAAAAGTTATAATGGCAATGATGAATGTGTAGCAAAAATAGATCCTAAATCTAGTAAAAGAATTCTACTGGGCCAGTAAAGTAAACTGCATATTTCCTCTGTGTACAAAACAGGACAATAGCATAGCATCCAAACACCAACAGCTTTAGCACGCTACCCTACTTCCTTTAAATAAACAATCACAAGTCACAGCAAAAAACCACATGCCTGGATATCTTATTTAAAAATGGGCTCTGATGACCTTGGGGAGGGTGCTCATTTCAATGTATAGTGGCACTGGGAGCTACTTACTTTCCCCATGCTTCTTCGGGTGCAACAGATATAACTGCATCGACTGGTAAAGTCATATTAACATAGTGGTGTCCTCCACTTTCCCTTTCGATGACTGGGGTTACAGCTGCCAGAGAGGTTGACATTTCCAGCATGAGGTCTATATTTACTACTTGCTGCTTTACGACAAACAGTAATAAGTCAACTTGTGGTATACGGAACAATAGACATGAAGGCTAAGTAAAAGGATTTTATAAAACTGTATTACAGTGGATTGCTTATGAATTCTTCCATGATTCAAAATAACCAGAAAAATGAAGAGTGAGTGATGAATAAAGATGAAAGCAAACTGACCATTAGCGATGAATGCTAAAGTTGGTGCAAGTACACCAGGGTTCATTATCTAGTCACTCCATTTTTGCAGACAAGATAAAAACAACCAAGGATCAAAGGATTTTTTTAAAATATCTGACACTAAACCCTTCTAATCTAAAGCTATAAAGTAATATAAAGTAATGTAAGTATCCAAGTTTATCAAGTTTGAATTTGATAGTGTAGGAAAATCTGTGGGAGGTAATCACTCTTACTGGTTTAAAAAAACAGAACCAAGAACAGTATGAGGTAAATCAAGTACTATTTCTGTTTCACTCAGTGTGTGTCACTGTTGTGTTTCAGAGTGACATCTAAAATTTATATTTAAGTAAATCACTCAAATTGTGAGGGCAAAGAAAGCATTCCTGTTCCCCCAAAAACAACAACTGTAAAACTGGCAGGTCATTTAATCTTTCTGGACAGCAGTGATCTGATCTGAAAACATGACATAGTGGGACTAAATTATCTTTATGCTCTCACTCAACTTCAAATTCATGGATTTAAAATTTTTACCACTAGGTAGACAGATGATTTGCTTACCATGTCTGATGACTTTTTGTCTTTCTTTTTCATGAATTTTCGTTTTGTATCTTCTTCCTGCTCAAATCTAAAATTTTAGCCCATGAAGATGTTTATAATGTAAAATTTTGTTTTGAAAACATTTCTAGCAATCTTTAATAATTATACTCACTGAATAAAGCGCATTATGTTCTTACAAGCAGAACTATCAGTCAGCTCTCCTGAAATGGTGTTTACATCGCTGTTAGGCCAGATGTACACCGAGCTGTGGCAAATTCTGAACACAAGTGCATCGGAACAAAGCTTTTTTGAGAGGTCACTCAACACATGTTTTAGAGCTTCCCTGATGAAAACTTCTAAATGAAAATGTAAAAAGAAGTCAGTAAGAACAAATTTATAACATGAATTCTTCCAAACACAAAGTAGATCATAGTAAAACTGACTCTAAAATATCCATTCCCCAGAATCAATAACGTCAAAGTTTTGTTTTTTTTTTTAAACAGCTTATTGAGATACAGCTTAGGCTGTAAAATTAATTCTTTCAGTGGTATAATTCACAACTTTTGGTATATTGGTAAGGTTTTATGAGTATCACTATCTAATTGCAGTCCTGTAATTAGTATTTGTGGGGTGTTTTCATCACCCCAAAAGAAACCCCATACCTATCAGTGATCGATGGCAATTATTAATCTACTTTTTGTCTATAGGTCTGCCTACTCTGAACACTTCACAGCAAACCACACGGTAGGTGGTCTTTTGTCCTGGCTTCTTTTACTCAGTATAATCTTTTCAAGATTCATCTGTATCTTTGCAAGAATCATATTTTGTTTCTTTTTTGTGGGCAAATAATATTTCATTGTATGAATATAAACATCCTTTGTAAGGTTGGCCATTTATAGGTTGATATTGATTTTGGGTTGTTGCTACTTTTTGGCTAACATGAGTCACATTTGCTAAGACCATTTGAGTACCAGTTATTGGACAGATATGTTTTTAACTCTCTTGGGTGATCCCCTATAGCCATGTGAAGAATGGCTGGGTGACATGGTAAATATGTTGAACTTTTTAAGCAACTGCCAATTGAGTTTCTAAAGTAGCTACCTCATTTTATATTTCCAGCATTGTATGGAGATTCTAACTACTTTCAAAATACCAAATTAGCAATAAATACCAAGTTAACAATAAAACCGTTGAATGAAATTTCTTTGTAGTTCTTTTCCTTCTTGAACTATACTGCACTGAGGCTGTATTCTAAAGTGACAGTAGTTTTTCTGTGTGGTATGTCATCAACCCAATATATGTTTGGATTAATTTTTAAATATTTCAATCTCAAATAAAACAAATCTAAAACTCCTCACATGCCTGCTCTGGCAGTCTTTACCCTTTCTCTGGCAGTAGCTCAACTCAGAAGAGGAAAGCATTTTAGAAATCAGTTTATATAAACTCTACTGATTTTTTTCCCCATAGAGTTCTATATTCCAAAACAACATAACAAAATAACATTCCAGAGATTGCTCTGGAGACTCACAGCAACCTTCTAATTTTCACAAAGGAATTCCACCGACTAGTAGTGAAGCCAGAACATGGCATCTAAATTTAAACCCTGGATACTTTTTCTCTTTCTCAGTTCCATTTGCAAAATGAAGAGACCAATGGTACATTTTAACATCAATGTTGTAATCAGAAAAGAGTGTTTTGGCAGACATACCATTAGCAGTAGCTAGTTGAAAAGCCAGATCAAGGCCTCCTCTTATTCTGAAGAGTATATCCATAGTCTCTGAAGTCACCTATGACAAATACAATAAATTTGTGTTTATTTTCTATTGTAAAACAAAACACACTCATAGTAATTATAATCTAAATTTAGGTTTAGGCCTTAAGTAAGTTTGACACTTTAAATTACTTCATGACCAAAATCCTGGTATGGGCCACAAAATACCCTAAATTCTAAATCAAGGATTCTCAAACTTTATTCTATATTGAAATCACCTAAGGAGCTTAAAACATGGATACTTGAAAAAAAAAAATATGGATACCTGGACTACACCACAGGGAATATGATTAAATGATGTAGGGTAGGCACAGGAGGTTAAAGCGCAGCACTGCAAGCTAGCCACAGCTTCTTCAGTGCAAGTTTGATCCCAACCTGGAGGTGACCTACATGGCACAGTGGTCTTCTCCTGTCTCACCCGCTGTTCCCCACTCTCCCTGGTAAATCCTCTCACTGCCCCTGCACCTCTGGCTTGTACCCCAGTTCTGTATGCATACATAAAACAAATCTTTAAAAGCTACCTCTACTTTTTTCCCTGTATCAGTAATTATAATGGGAAAGGTTGGGGCTCACTGCCCTAAGACAAGATTTCCTTGTCTTGACATGAGTATATTAATGGTAAAGAAACAGTTTAACAATGTGACAAGAACACTGCCTAATATAATAGCAGCAGGTGGTCAAGATAATAAGAGGAACCCAATGTATGAATGCTGGTAGGAGTATCAATTGGTGTAGCTCTTCATAGGACAGCATGGTAATAAACATTAAAAGCTTCATAATCAAATTCTTGGCCTAGTGAGTCTGTATTCAGAAATTTAGTCTAAGGAGATGAGCAAAGCACACAAAGATTCAAGCAGAAGGCTAGTGACCTAAATGTCAACAAGAGATCTTACATACAAGTATTATGCAGTCACAAAACAAACAAAAAATACCACACACAGAAGCTTTAGAAGCATACTTAATGGACTAAAAAATGCTTGAACTTATAAAGGAGAAAAAGTACCTGTAAAATAGAATATTATTGGTCAGCTATTTCTAATCTGGGTCCATATTTCTGATATCTGATGATGTGTCATTTTAAAGTGGGGAGGGAGAAAGAAGAGGGAGAGACTCTTAGGTTCTCAACCAGGCTACATAGCAAAACTTTATTTGAAACAAGTAAGTACTAAGGTGTACAGAACTCTTAAAATGTAACTGATTGGACATACACTGGTGCAGATCCTCAGAACATTATGAAGTAGGTATCATTAATACTTTCTCACAACTTCCTTGTCAGACTTTAAGGCTGACTTCTTTTACTTATTCCATAAATTGACAATTGTTGAAAGGCCATGCCCTTTGTCTCAATTCTACTTCAGGGGACTTATTCTAAGTAAATAATCAAGAAAATTCAGACATAAAATTTAGCTTTAATGTTGTTCACATAGCATATTGTTGTTCATCATAGCCAATAAAGAAAAAAAGAGAGAGAAAAGAAGATGCTGACCTAAACAGTAATCAAAAAGAAGTTGGTTAAATCAAGACCAACTCTACCACACAAAACACTACATTCATTTGAATAAAGAATATTTAACACATGAAAGGAACTGAAGAATGTAAAAGTTAAAAAGGCAGATGAGCAAAAATTCTGCACAATTTTAATCACTCAAGACTATTTTTTTCTTCTGCAAAGCTGGGGGAAAATGCAATGTCACAGTGTTGTTGTGAAAACCCCATTAGAGATACTACATAAAAGCTCTAGAATCTCCCTAAGTTTCAGATTAAAGTCCTTTAATGAATTAAAGTCCTTGCTGAAGAAATAATCAGCTGAGGGGTTAGTAGGTATGCGCATTAACAACTCCAAAGGAAAGATGGAGGTGAAAAGCCTATTCTAGCCAGGTGTATCAGATGGGTAAAATTTCTTAAAAGATCACTTGGAGACTATTTCAGGTGGATATTACCTGATGGAAGGCCAGGACCTTAAGAGTTGAGAGGGACAATAAATAGCCACTTAGAAGAAGAGGCCAGAGGGCTTATTTATAATCAGATACTGGATTGTTCAGAAAAGGTAGATGCCAACGATAATATACAGGTTGGGGTATAGACACAGCAGGTGTCATTTACTGAGATGGAGTTCATGGGAAGAAGAGCAGGTGTGGCATTAAAAGAGGTGGAAATGATGTTAGTTTTGATCTTCCTTCGTTTGAAATACACACGAGCTATCCAAACGGAAGAATAGTTAGATTTGTGTATGTGGAGAAAAGGTGTACTCGAGAGAAAGCAGAGTGTGTCAGGAAGTCTCCCTGAAGGACGACACATCTATTAAAAGGACTGGCGAACCTGGCCGTGCAGTTAGTCAGAGGGAAACCAGTTAGTCAGTGTGAAATCCCAGAGGCTAAGGGAGGTGAATATTTGAAGGAAAATACTCATATCTTTCTTAGCTCCAATGTCTCTTCAAAAATTGTGAGTGATCCCTCGTTTTGAAAATGCATTCGCAAAGATCGCATGTTCAAACACACATGGGCCTGGGTTTAAGGCTGTGTGGGCCAGTTTCAATTCCATCTCTTGCCCTAGATGGGATTGCGGCCCAGGAGAGGGTGGCCCAGATCACAGAATTCGCAGCTGCCACAGGGCTTCGACAAGATAAGCTTCTTTTAAGGCCTGTGAAGCCGTACTGGTGGCTGTGAGACTCCCAAGGGAATCTAAGGGGTCCAAGGCGCGCAGTACTCACCATGTCTGAGACGTGGCATTGACAGACACTCGCTGTAGTTCCTGAGGCCGGCCCGGAAGTGGCGTCATCGCGGGGCCGAGTTGTAGTCCTGGCTTCGCGGACTACAACTCCCAGCATGCCACGCAGCACTCATCCTAGTGCCTACCACTTATCTCTTCCAGGAGGGATCATGGGGCGGGAAGTAAGAGACGCGTACATTCTATTGGTTGAGCGTTCGCATTGTACAGCGACCCATAGGTCTTTGTGTGTGTCCCTCAGAGGTTCGAGCTCCTCGCGTAAGCTCCCCGGGTGTACTCAGAACGCCTTCGCTGGTCCCTGGGGCAACGCGTCACAATAAACACCTGCGGCACGGCGGAGGCTCGGGGAGGTCCTGGAGGACTTCGCGCGGGAAGAGCTGCGCGTGGGTGACTCGTAGACTTCGTTGCTCCCGCAGCCAAATAAGCGGGGACAAATTTATCTCCGAGGTCGCCCTGGGTGTTCTCCTGAGAGGTGACTTCGTACTCATGGACTCCAATGTCGCCAGGTGTTCCCTTTAGATACCCACCTACTTCTAGCCTTCGTGTACCTAATGGGAAATCTTTCGTTCTCACCACCCCAGCCACAAGTTTTGTCCCCCACCTTCACCTCCGCGCGGCACCTTACCACACCTTGCAAAAGGAACGGGCTTGGTTTACGTTCTTGTAACCCCCCTGGGTGCTCCCAGCGGACCTTGCCCGGAGGGGGAGTTTGCAAAATATGGGTTAAATAAATGAATTGATGGCTTTCTCAGTGTTGTTCCCGGAGAGTTAAGTAGTGCAGGAGGTCTAGGCAAGAGATTTCCGACCTCCTGCTCTCCCTCTGCGACTGTTGCGTGCCAGACACGCAGCTTCGTGGTAGTAGCGTGCTGGATCCAACAGGTGTGTGTGCTTGTGTGTGTGTGTGATTCATTCATACTCTCTCTCCCTTCTGTTTCCCTCCCCTCCCTCCCTCGCTCTTCCTCCCTATTTCCCATGATTCCTGTTAAATCATGAAGTAAATGCGCTATGATAGAATTAAAGAAATGATGAATGAGCTAATATTGAAACAGCTTGCTTTAAATGTAAGGCAAAGGCTTTAATTTGGTTTTACACTGGGCAGCATAAGTCACGGTTTATTTTATTCGTGAATATACTCCCAGTTTCTAGATCTAATTTGTGCTTATAAATAGTAGGATGCAATGGAGGCAAGTATTGTTAGCTTTTTAGTCCTCCTTTCTAGAACATACCTAATTCGAATAAACATGTAATAGTTGCTTGTTTAAAGTGTTGTTTCAAAAGAAAACTCACAGTTGCCATCTGCTCTTTTACAAATATTCTGAGTTGTTTGCATGTTTTGTTCTTGTTTTTTTGTTGCCTCACCAGCTGTGTTCCCCTACCCAGCTCTTTCTCAATGTCCTGATTTATATTTGTGCCCTTTTCCTGGACAGGGAATTCCTTTGAGTTTCTGCTCTTTTTGTCTTATGAAAACACCTGGCAGTATTATGGTGGTGATGGAACACGCCAGTATGTGAAAAGAGGTCACCAGCAGGTCTGGCACAGGTAGGCATTCCCTGATGCTGGGGGAATTCTGAAAAGGCTGATCCCCTGGTCCAGTCAGGAGCATCCCTGAAAGGTTTATTTTCAACATAAGGGGCCTTGAAGTATGTTTAGGTAACTTGATGTAACCTGAAAATGCCTACCTTAAATATAATTATAGCTTAAAAATCTACCTTTACATAGCACTTACAACTTAAACCCCACTGCATAGATGTACTTTCAACATTTACAACAGCTGAATGGGATGCAATAGATGCTGTCATATCTGTTTCTTTGTAATTCGTGGGCAGGCCACCAGGAACATCTAGAGGAAGGTGCATGGTGATATTTTGCATCTTGTTATTTTTCCTAGCCCCACAGAAAATATGGCACAGTTGTTTAATATTGATCATGTTATTTTCCCAGCTCCCCAGTATGGCATTATTGTCTTATACTGAATGTTAACTCTCAGATGGAAAGTAATTTGGACTAAAACTTATTAATCACTTTTCCCTTGAATTTTTCAATGTAAAGTAAGATTTTTTTTTTTTAATAAAAGAAGTAGTCCTCAGAAATCTTTTGAAGTGTAGAGAACACAGCCATAGGAAGCAACCATGCCTGCAGAAGGAGGAAAAACAGACATGGAGAGGATTGGCCTCTTCAGTGAGATGGAGTATATAACTGTTGGTGATAAGTATGTGTCACGATTTAATCGTAAGTATATTTGGTTTTATTTACAATCTTGTAGTGGATATTTTCTATATGGAATTTTGGATTTCATTATTGGTCCATATTTCAAAGTTGAATACATTTCTGAAATTTCAAGAGTTAAGAGAAAACTTAATTTTAGAGGAATAGGAATATTATTTTAATGGGTTTCCCTGGCCTGACATCAACATATCCTATTGAGAAGTAATTTTATTGCTTTCTAAAAGTGCCTGGCATTTTTCTCTATTTTGTTTTTAGTTTTTTTTTTCTTAGATGGCAGCAATCAGCTTTGCAAAGAGCCTTTGCATTTGCATCCAAAAGGCCACCCATTAGTTACATTTTTAAAAAACAAAATGCTCAATTAAAAGCTGAAGGATTTTTTTAAAAGAAGTGTCAAAAATAATAAATAGCTAAATTAAATATTTAAAATATCTCAGTTAAATTTTTGGCTATTCAATGATTTCCATGTAACAATGAGAAAGAATAAACTGATATGAAATATTTCTAAGATATATTGTTAATTAAAAAGATCAAAGTGCAGAATAGTACATGTAATATGCTATATATTAAAATGAAAAGTATGTTTATGAAAATCTCAATAGAATATGCCTCAACAATCACTGCCAAACAAAATTGATAGGGTTGTTTGTGGGAGATTAACTGATTGGACTAGTGGGATTGGAAGAATATGCTGTTTTATTTATTATGTGAATATGTTACCATTATAAAAGTAAGTTAAAATATCAGTGATTTAAATTCACTAGTAACCAGTTGAATTTTGGATTATTTGCATTGCAAAATGACCTCCATGTAACTGAAGGAGTTTCCAAATTGAGTTCTCCTAGATCCAAATTATTAAAGTAGTCCTTATTTATAAAAACAATTTGAAAAATATAGTGGGACTACTAGTAGTTCATTGTATAATATATAAGGTATTTATATGCTCTCCTGTAGGTAGACATTGGGTTATTTCCTGTTTTTGATTATTATGAATGAAGTTGCTATGAACATTTTTGCTCAAGTCATTTAGTGGGTATAGGTACTCAGGTCTCTTGAGGATAAACCCAGAGGGGAGCTGCTTCAAGTTGAGTTTGAAATAACTTTCTTTCAACCTAACCACACACACACACACACACGCACACGCACACGCACACACACCCCTAACCCCCAGCCCCCTGTATACTGACATCTCAGAAAAAGTGTTTCCCAGAATACAGATAGGGAAGCATTAAATTAGATGACCTTTAAGATTTCCTCTGGCTCTACAATTTAGTCTATAACCAAGTTTTTAATCTAAATATTAAAATATTTCAATGAATATTAGATGTTCTAGTGATGGCATCTTGTCTTATTTTCAATATAATCTTTAACACAGACCTTTCAGGAACATATTGAATGTGTTTTAGATCTCAAAAGTTGAAATTTTTCTAAGTTATTTGTTATGTTCCCCTAATTACAAAAATCAAACATTCCTAATTTTTTTTAATGTAATGTAATAGTTTATTTTTACATCATTTTGTGCCTTTTTCCATCTCACTTGTAATCCCCATGGACTTCCCATCACCATATCACCCGTGCGCCATCACCATAGTCCAGTGCATTTCCCTCCCCCACCACTGTTTTTGATCCCATTTCCCACTCCACCCCTATAAAATGTCTCTGGTATATAGCTGTTCATCATTATCAATATTTTTTCGTTATACTCCTGCTATGAGTAAAACCATCCTTTTTTTCCCTTTTCTTCTGTCTTATTTCACTAATCATGATCTTTTCCAGCTTCATCTATGTTGCTGCAAAAGGCATGTGTTTCTTTTTTTTTTGGTTGCTGAGTAATATTCCATTGTGTATAGGTACCATATTTTTTTAATCCAGTCATCCATTTTTGGGCATTTGGGCTGTTTCCATGTCTTTCCAATTGTAAATAAAGTAGTAATAAATATGGGGACGCAGGTATCTTTTTGAATCAGTGTTTTTGTGTCTTTTGGGTAGATACCTAGGAGTGGGATTGCTGGGTCATATGGAAGCTCCATGTGTAGCAGTTTGAGGAGCCTCCAGTTTTCCATAGTGGTTGTACTAGTTTACATTCCCACCAGCAGTGGAAGAGAGTTCCTTTTTCTCCACATCCTTGCCAACATATGTTGTTGCTAGTTGTTGTGAAGATGTGCCATTCTCACTGGGTTGAGGTGGTATCTCATTGTGGTTTTAATTTGCATCTCCCTTATTACAAGTGATGTTGAACATTTTTTCATATGTTTGTTGGCCATCTGCATGTCCTCTTTGGAGAAGTATCTTTTTAGCTCTTCTGCCCATTTCTTGATGGGGTTGTTTATTTTTATTGAGTTTCATCAGTTCTTTGTCTATCTTTGTGATCAATCCTTTATCGCTAGTTTTGTGTGAGAAAATTTTTTCCCAATCAGTGGGATGTCTCAAACATTCCTAATTTATTTTTAAAGGACCCTTTAATGAGGCTGCAAGCAAAAATAAACAGATGCTACCTGGGGGATCCAAAGCAATGTCAGATCTCCA
Source organism: Condylura cristata (assembly GCF_000260355.1). Lineage (NCBI taxonomy): Eukaryota > Metazoa > Chordata > Mammalia > Eulipotyphla > Talpidae > Condylura > Condylura cristata. Next base: position 38,501,614 of record NW_004567115.1, on the reverse strand, counting down.
GGCAGGTTATTTTGATCCCCATTTTGTAAGAATTTTTGAAGGTGAAAGCTATGTAAATATGAATCAAGTGAGGAGACAGCACATGATGCAAGAGGCCAAAAAAAATCTCGGCAAAGCCTTCCTCCCTAGTAGTGGAAATAAAAAGCCGTAAGTGTTTTGGGGGCTAAGTCTTAAATATATCTCCTGCATCTTTCTCTTTTTCCTAAATTGTTTTCAGATAGGACTTACTAATAAACAGTTCAGTTTTATTAAAAGTGTGTTCTATCTTATGTCACTGTTCTCCATTAGTTTATATTATAATAGCCAACTAAATAAAGAAAATTAATTTGATTGAAAACTCTACAGCCTGGGGAATAATTGCCTTGGGCCATTGTATCTTTGCCTTTGATTATTTTTTGTTTTAAAAAATATAAATAAAAAAATGAAATTAACAAGAAGCCTTTTTTTTTGACAAAAGTGATTTTAAAAATCAGTGAAAATACACTCATGGAATTTAATAATATTTTAATTGTGACAACTGTCAGTGTGAAGATTAATTTTTTAGTAATTTTAAATGATTATTTTAACAAGTAAAAACATCATATAGCTGGACACTATAATATGTTAATTCTTCAGAACCAACTTTCAGTTTAATATTATGATAGGTAAGGATTATTTGAAGTCTAATATTGTGTTTATTTGTAGTACTTTCTTAACATTTGTAAGGCTGTTATATTTTGTCAAAATTACTAAGTTTTTACAAAGAGTGAGAAATTGCTTCTTTTTTGTTGTAATCTTTTCCTACCTTGGATAGGTTTGAACTGCTTTTATTGTTATTTGAGCGTCTTCATTTTCTCTTTGGGTATAAATTCAAGTGTGTATTTTTAGTCACTAATTTCCTTCTTTTTCATGTAATAAATATATTTTACCCTTTAAATAATTTTTTATTCTCCCCCCACCCAGGGTAAATTTTTTCTTTTCATGGTAACAATTGGGAATTGCTTCCTTAACTAACTAGTTTATAATGTGCCTATTCATTTGTCAACCAAGAAATAATAAATTCTATAATCAGAACAGTTTTCCTGTCTTTTAAAGCTCACAGATATTGAAAGCTACCTGTAATTGAGTAGGGTATAGGAAATGTTTACAAAAAAGAGAGGGTGGTATTTACTTAACCCTGAATTATGGAGCAACCGGCTTTTAATAAATTCTAAATTTATTAAAATTTAAACATTAAGCATTACATACTGTTTTTAGTGCTTACATGAAATCACAGATTATGCCTATGCATAGTTCTTTTCTCAGTGATGTCATTTCTTAATTCCTTATTACATTTTAGAATTTAATAACATATACCATAAATAGCAATTAAGGAAGACATCTCCTAGTAGAATCTTTATTCATAGCCTGGAGTTTATAATTTTTTCTGCGCCCTCCCCTGAAGATAATAATTTTTTTTCCTTTTTACATCATTCTTCATTTTGTGCATTTTTTTCATCTCAATGAAGATAGTAATTAAAGTTGATCAATGTTCATGCCTTTCTTGTTTCAAAATTTTTAACTGAAGTGTGTAAACAGTGTCAAGTTTTGATTGTAGTGTTTCATTGGTCTTATAGACTATTTTCAGATTATTGAAATTTATTTCAGCGATAACTTAGAAATTAGAAAATATGACGGTGACTAACCATAGTTATGTGTTTTATCATGAAAATTTTAAGGAAAATATCTGTTAATGTAAAGTGCTGACTGATAAATGTTTTAATGATTAAATAAATACTGTGGGCCCCAAAATTTTGACATTAAAAATGAAGAAAACATTTGGTTAAATATTTTCCTATAGTAAGGGAGTAAGTGTAAACCAAAAAGAACAACATAAGCACTAAAATTCAGTGAAACCTACTTTCATTATCATGGAAACAATTCTTTTAAATATGTTTTAGTTTTAGTGGTTAATGATAGAGAAGAAATTAGCCATTTTCAACTAATTTACCATAAAGTGCCTAAAACCTCAATGAAAAAACACAAAAGTGGCTATTTTTTTGTTATAGCTAATTAACAGAAACTATTCTAACTTCCCAGAGATTATGAAGTAAATAGGTGATCATTTAAAATAAGAATAAAGTTAAAAAAACATTTCAAAATTAGTGACTTTGAAAACTGGGGAACATTAAATTAAAAGCTAACAAAAATTTTGTTTTACCCAAGTTAGGCAAGTCAATTCCATTGCATATACTTTACTGATTTATATTCAGTCATTTTTGAGGAATTATAAAGTAACACAAAATTTCTCATTTTAACCTGATTTTCTAATCATCTTTAAGATCTGGATTAGGAAGCTACTATGGAACCATAGGTGGCCCAGTTCCATTCTTCAGTGCACAGAAAAAGCCCAGAGTAAAATATGAGGCACCTGGAAAGAATTTATACACAAACCCAGGAAAGAAGGGAACCGGCTATGGGTAATATATTTTATTTTATTTTTAATTTTTAAAAAGACTTATTTATGCATACAGAGATGGGGTACAGGCCAGAGGTGTAGGGGCGGTGAGAGGATTCACCAGAGACAGAGCAGGTAGCAGAACAGGCAGATTGAGGAAGTACACTGCTGTGGGAGCAGCGGGCCAGACAAGAGAGGTCAGCCAGCCATGTGGGTCAGCTCTGTGGCAGGGATAGAACTCATGCTGAGGTGACTTTAGCTTCTTAGTGCTGCAGTTTAACCTGCTGTGCCACCAGGGAGGACCCGGTAATATATTTTAAATGCTTTTGTATAATTTCCTGATAAAATGAACCATAAAAGTTCTGCAACCTGAAGTCACCATTATTTTTCCCTTCTTAGCTATGCAAATATTACTATAGGTAAACAGTTTTCACACTCTGCAGATCTGTATGATGCACCAAAAGAAAATTATAAGGTAAAAATCATCTATTTTACTTTCTTTCAACTCTTTTTTTCACTGACTTAGAGAATTCACTTGTGATCTAGTTATAGCTTGGTTTTGTTTTATTGATTTGTATTATGAGGACAACAGAAGCCTAAAGTTGATCTTAAATCTCTGTATCTTTTCTACTTTATATAAGGTATCCAATAGTTAATATGGATTTATTCAGGTAATAAGTAGATCTCTCTACTTAAATTTATATACAAAATGAATATGCATAGTTGTTTTTCGAAAGTCAGGGTAACTTTTATATCATTCAAAACAATGTAACAAAGAAATGTTTAAAAATTAAACTACAGAGAATATACCAAAAAAGTCTTCAAATTAAAATTTAAAAGAAGATTTGACTCTAAAAGTTCTGTTTTTAGTAATTATAGCATATCATTTCAAACTGTTTGTAGAAAGAGAATGAAGAACACCTTCGTTTACTTAAAGGAACACCTTTCAAGTTAAATCTTTGCCCACGGGAATATTTCGACCCCAATCCTTATTTTACTGAGAATCCTTTACCACCAATTAAAAAACTAGAGACAAAAGAAACATCTGGACCTGCTTTTAAACCCTCTTCTCCTGGTAAAAAGGTAAGTTAAAAATTTTAGAGTGAAAAATTGTTAAGTTTTATTAATAAATTGCTTTTGAATTATTTTATTACCTTTGTAAAGAGTTCACTTTTGTTTGTATTCATACCAAGAATCACAAATAGTATTTTATAAAATTATGGCATCACAAAGTATGACTAGTGTTAAGGAATAATGAAATCTTGCAATAAAGTAATGTTTAATCATTTCAAATGTATTTGAATTGAAATAGATTTTATAAAGGCCTCTCTAGATTTTAGCTGTAGTTTTTATCAAAACTAGAAAAAGTGAGATCATGTATTAGTGTTTGTGATGGTGATTAAAGTGGAAGTTTACAAGTGTGAATAAAAGTAGAAACATTTTTCTATTTTGTAAATCTTACTTTATAATTTGTTTTTACTTACATTAATTGCCTGTTCATTTTTTCCTGTAGGTTTTCTATTAGGATATTGATTTGTAAGTTATTTGATATGAAGATACCATTTTGTCATTTGTATTGAAAATAACAAAATTTTATTTTGTGCTTTAATAATTTGATGTAATCAAATTTCTCAATCCTTTGTACTCAATTTTTTCATTCTCAGAATGGCTTAAACAATATTAGAAAAATTATTGATATCTTATTTTAGTCTTATCTTTTGGCATTTAAACCTTTGTCTAAAATGCATTTTTATGCAAAAAGTAAGGTAAGGCTATGCAAAAACTAAGCTAAGGGTACTTTTTTTTTGAGTTTTTTAAAATCCATTTTCTTATTGTGGGAGGTAACTGGGTGGAAGATGCATTCTATATCTTGATTGTGGCAATAGTTTCAAAGCTGTATGTATATTAAAAACTCAGAATTATAAACTTGATTTAAAAATTTTGTATATAATTTTTAAAGTTTTGTGGACTTGTTATGTTTTCCATAATTGGCATTAAAAACTTTTCTATTGAGATGACGTTTCATTATAACGTATTAAGTTTTAGGTGTGTGTCATTAGAACTCAACTTATACATATAGTATATTATTGTAGTCAATAAGAAGATACTAGAATCTTACTTACTGTAGCAGGTAGATTTCTTTGTTTTTCTATGCTTTGTTACAGATTAAATAGTACTAGAAATATCTGTTCCTTGAAGGTTTGAAAGAATTCTTATAGGAAATGTTTTCTATGCTTTCTTGCCTACTGTCTGTTTTCTGAGTAAACTTTGACATTTAATTTTCTTTGAAAATTATTAGTTTCATTCAGGTTTTCAAATGTATTGCATTAGCATTGAACTTTATAAAAATACTATAGTTTTTGCTATTCCAGATATGTATGGTTTTCTTTCATTCCTTTCTCACTGTAAATTATATATTTTTATCTATTTAATGAGTTTTTATAAAGTATCACCTGGAGAATTGGTTTATTTGTAATATGCATTTTTCTATTTTTTACCCATCTATTTTGTGTTATACATATTAATTTTACTTTTCTTAATATTTGTTGCTCTTCAAAATAGTTTGTGTCTTCAATCTAGAAAGCTTGAAAAGTCACAATCATAGTTTTCAGTTGAAGTTAAATTTTCACTGTAAGAGAAAGGATGCCTAATTAAATGCATTATTATGATTCTACAGTGTTTTCTAAGGCTAAAAAATTCATTAAGTCAATGTAAAAGGTCAAAGCAAATATTTATGTTTAGGTAAACAATATTTTTATTATGTGGGGAGAGTGGGGGAAATATTTTGAATTCTCTTCTAGGCTGCAAGTGTAGTAGGTCACATTTTTCTTGTTACTCCTTCTTTAAAAAAAATTTCCTCCACCACTGATTGATAATAAGCAAAATCATGTTATGCCAGGCTTGCTATTGGACAAACCTTACCCTTGTTCTCTTCCCCCATCCTCTGGTTCTGGGATGACCTTGGTCTCATACCCTCAGTACTAAACTTCCTTCCTCTCAACCAGGTGGTAACCTGATCAATAAACTTTCAATAAAGTACTAGTGATCGGCAATAATTTAGAATATTACTTTCCCTCAAACATTTGCATTCTAATAGAAAACTGCTGAAAATGCAGTTACTTGTGTAAACTTGGTAGTAAAGAAACTCTTTCCTGGTAACTTGGTATTTGAATTAAACAGGACATAGAAGTATAAAATCAACCCTGTAGACAATACACAGACATATATGAACAGCTCCATAATCTAATTTCATTAGAAGCATTTAACATTTTTTATCTGTAGGCTGGTGGAATGAAGGCAGGAACGTTTGACCCTTACCCTGCACATTCTGCTGACCCTTACATGGTTAAGTTGGACAATCAGATTGCCAGCAAAACTGTCAAGATATTTCATCCACCAGGTGGACCAAAAAGCAGACCAGTTGAAAGTATAATGACTTTGAATGTCAGAAGGTAGGAATATCTTACAATTAGCCCATAAACCAAGAAATATTGATATTTGACTTTTAGGTTTCGTAGGAAATGGCAGATTTAGGTGATTTTAGAAATCGCAGCTCCTTTTACCTTTTCTTGTAGAAGTTTTTTCTCATCTTCTGAAATTCCTAGTTGAGAACAAGTGTTATTGATATCAAACTATTTTGTCCATAATTTTAAAAGCAGATTTCAGTACCTTATTATGGTATGAGTCTTTGAGACTATTTCAATACTTACACATTGTTTAGTAGTATTTATTACCCTGCTTTTCAGAAGTAGTTTTGGACCCTTATCACCTTTATGTGGGCTCCTGGCTCTCAGTCAATTTGGAAATAATCTATGAAAACAGTAAATAGTCTGGGACCTCCCTGGTGTGCAGGGGTGAAAGCCTCAGTGCTATGGTGCTATCAGGCTGTCCACAGCCACTGCAGCATGAGTTCAATCCCCAGCCAGGGTATGCAGCAGACCTCCCCTGACCCACCTGCTGTTCCCCTCAGCAGTGTACTTCAGTAGATCTGCCTGTTCTACTCCCCAATCTGTTTCTGGTGAATCCTCACATACCCCCACACCTCTAGCCTACACCCCAGTTTTTGTATGCATAAATAATTAAAAATAAGCCTTTAAATAAATAAAGATTCTGGCCAATTAAAAATTGATAGCAATATCACTTAGATATTTTTTAGAGTTTGAATATTTCTTGAATATTAGAGTTTGAATATTTCTTAAGAGTTTGAAAAGTATATTATTAAACTATTTTCAAACTTTTAAACTTACCCAGGTTTTGAGTACTCTGAAAACTGAAAAGAAGTTCTTGGGAATTCAGAATATAAGTTCTGAAAATATTCAATATTGTGTGTGTGTGTATGTGTGTGCAAGATCATTAATAAGAATCTATTGGAGGGCTCCTCTAGTCATTGAAATTTTAATGCCAATTAAACTATTTTACATATTTCTAATTTCATTATAGTCATATGTGAGAAAAAGGACATGGAATTATTTTCTATATCATTTGTAATCACATTATCAGTAATTATAATACCAACACCACTATTATATCACAAAATAAGACTGCCCGTTATATGACAGTTATATAATTTAACTCTCATCCACAGAAATAACATTCTGCATTGGTAGAGTATTGAACTTGGAAATAATACCATATGGACTTTTATTCCATGCTTTTTAACAATTAACATTTGACAAGCTGCTTATTAGTGCTTTGTCCACCTTTACCTATGTAATAGAACAGATAGTAAACTTTAGAGTTTACTATATTTACCCTCAAACAGTTTTTTTCTTGGCTACCAAGGGAAGGGGGAATGGTGGTATGTTTCAGATTTTCTCTTTGTTCTTTTCTACCTGTAGAACAGACCTGAGAAAGTTCTGTGATACCATAGTATATGTTTGGAGCAAAGAAAAGAGTAACTACTCTTTTGAGAAAAATCAGAGGCTTATCTCTGTTAAATAATTTTGGATTTATTGAATTTATTGAAATGTCTCTTTTTATATTATCTCCAATATTATCACAAATCAAGTTGTAGTTTTTTTTTTTTTTAAGATTTTATTTATGCATACAGAAATGAAGTCCAGGCCGGAAGTACAGGGGTGGCGAGAGGATTCACCAGAGACAGAGTGGGAGCAGAACAGGTGGATAGATGAAGTACACTGCTGAGGGGAGCAGCGGGCTGGACAAGACAGGTCTGCTGTCCTGTGTGGGTCACCTCTAGGACAGGGATCGAATTGGCTTGGCGTAGCTTCACAGTGCAGCGCTCCAACCCGATGGCCACCAGGGAGGGCCAAGTTGTAGCCTCTTTTAGCCTAATTTTAAAACTATACACCTCTAGAAAGGAGTATTTAAAATTGGTTCCACAAGCCAATTTTGCCTTCTTAAATTACAGTTTAAAAGTATATATGACTTATATAAAGTGAAGTTTTTAATTTGGTGAGAGAATTTATTGCCTTTGGATTGTTAATATGTTTTAAAATAGTTTTGAATTTTCTTCTGCAAGTGTTTTGACAAGAATGTTCAGATATATTTACATTTACCTATAAAATTAAGTGTGCATTTGCTTTCCATTTTAGGGCACTAAATATGAAGAACTACAAGACTGCTTCAATACAGTCCTATTAGCATCTGGATGACAGAAGCTTTCTAGATCCCGACTATAGCAATTCATTATGAAGAGCTAATTATTTGGGGGAAAAAATAAGATGTAGAGGTAGCTTAAGCATTTAAATGAAATTTAAGCCTGCAACTCTATTAATATTTCTTGTCCTAATTCTAGTACTAAATGTTTGAACAGAATTTGTTAACAATTTAGTGTATGATGGTTGATTGTTGTTTAGGTCGGTTTCCAGGGAGAATATAATATTTAGAAACTTTATAAAATCTTGAAGTGTAGTCTGTCATTTGAAATTGACAGGCACAAAGACAGTTACTGATCTTGACATCTGGATGATTGGACAAAGTAAAATATTTACAAACCCAGTGGATATTAAGAAATACAGCGAGGGTTCTGAGGCTAAGAGGGAGGTGAGAAGAGCAGAAGCAGGAAGGCCACAGAGAGAAAAGATTTAGGGTGACTCAAGCCAGTGTGATGGTAGTGGCAATCTGTGATGGTAGTGGCAATCTTGGACAAGAGTTTGAAAAATTTTTTTCACATTGAATTGAAATTTATCTCCCTGAAGTTCTTACTCACTGGTCCTTGTTCTACTCAGAGATATAGACGACAAAACAACACTTTTATACAGGACCACTCTTCACATATTTGAAGGTAACTGTCGTTATTCTGGGTGTGTGAGTCAGCTTTTTCAGTTCCTTCACCCCTCAGTCCATTTACAACATGAAGTCTCCGCTCAGAAGGATAAGACTCACTGAAAGTACTATGTCTCACATGGTCTGATCAGCCCAGACTAGATCTCTATTCTCTTTTTAAATATAGTGTTCATACTACTGCAATCTGAGACCTCCACACACACTCCAGTCGATCTTACTTTTGTGATTTCAACTGTTACCTATGAGCTTTATCTCTAGCTTAAAATGTTCTCCTGAATTTGACTTGTATTTACAACTGCCTATAAGATCTTTTTCTGTTCTAAAAAATATTAACATAGACAGTTCCTATATATCGCCTCCAAAATGGTACCTACTGTTTTTGCTTATTAAATTACCTCCACCTTCATTACCCTTTCACAGTAAATTGTATTTTCATAAGTCAAGTGCCTTAAAATAAACCCTGAGACAATTCCAAACTGTCTCCCTTTGCCATAAAGTCCACTACTTTACTACTTTACAGACCCTGTAGTGGAATCCCACTTTCCTTATGATAAAGGCAAAAATTGATTCTGGGATTTAAAGATTCTTTGAGATTTGATTTCTTATTACTCTCCCTTGTACTTTTTTTTTTTTTTAAATAATTTTTTTTTTAAAGATTTATTTATTTATTCATACAGAACTGGGGTACAGGCCAGAGGCTCAGGGGCGGTGAGAGGCTTCACCAGAGACAGAGTGGGGAGCAGAACAGGCAGATCGACGAAGTACACTGCTGAGGGGAGCAGCGGGCGGGTCAGGAGAGGTCTGGCTCGCCATGTGGTCTCCTCCGGGGCAGGCGGCAGGCGGGAATCGAACTCATGCGGAAGTGGCTTCAGATTCTCAGTGCTGTGCTTTAACCCGCTGCGCCACCAGGGAGGGCCTCTCCCTTGTACTTTTAATTCCATCTAGGATAAATTTCACTTCTTAAAATGAGACACACACTGTCCTTTGCCGAGGAGGGATTTATACATTTTCTTTTGCTTGGCAAACTTCCAGTCATCCATCATCTTTGAAGGACAGGCTTCCCCAAGACGTTTGCACAGGATTTCCCAAGACAGGCTACTTGGGCAGGTGGGTTATTTTGTGCTGTGGTCAGTTGAGATGTACTGGTTCATGAGATACTTTTAATACTCTCTTAGCTACCTCAAAAATTGAGAATTGAGGATCTTACTCAGATTTAGGAATTAGGAAAAGGTTATTAACATAAATAACATTTCTATCTGAAAAAAATCTATTATATGGCAGGGCAAACATATAGTTGTAGAGTATTTGCTTTGTGTCACGTGGTCACCTGCTTGTGGGTCTCTTCCCCCTTAAAGTTCCAGGCCCCTGTTCCATTTCCCCCATTTTGCTTCATTGTTTTTGGAAGTCATATGTTTATGTAGATTCCCCATACATACATAATATTGTTTACCCCCCCATGAATCACTTTGATGTTAATACTACTGGCTTGCCGATGTTAATATCAATCAAAGACTTTGGAAGTAGGACTATCACTAGGAATAAAGGGTGTGACTTCCTAGTAATAAAGGGGTTAGTTTACCAACGGGATAATAGTATTGAGAGTTCATGAAACAACTGACAGAATGGTGAAAATGACTTTTATTCTCTTTTAGTAATTGCTAGAATGACTAGACAGATGATTAGTAAGGATATGAAGGATTTGATCAACAATGTCAACCACTTTAGTTGACATTAATAGAATACTTGCCTTAGTGAATACAAAAAAAGCATTTGAGAAAAGTTATTTTATACAGCAAGAAGTCTTAGAAGCTAGACATACTGTTTCCTCTGGAGATAGGGCAGGTATGCCAACTGTCCTGGATACCAGTAAAGGGAATGTTTCCATTGAAGCAAAGGGCAGGTGTGCACACTGCACTCCTCGCCCTAAGCTGCCGCTGTCTCCTGCATTGTGACCACAGGGTGGTCCTTATTTCTTTTTAATATTTTTCTTTTGTGTAGAAGAATAGGGATATAGACCAGAGATGCTGGTGGTGGGGGGTTGGGGAGAGCCGTGACAGAGAGGATTCACCAGAGACAGAGAGGAGAGCAGAACAGGAGGATCGAATGAAATACACTGCTGAAGGGAGCTGGAGAGGTAAGCTGCAGATAGCTTGCTAGTGCTGAGACTTAACCCCTAGGTCACAAGCGAGAAGCCCCTGTGGGGTTCTTTTCACTGTTGCCTATAGAAACTGAGACTTAAAATATAATGTAGAAAAGCTGATACTATGAGTACTGCTTTTGTTGCCAGTAACAAACTGTCCTTTACCCCAAGAATCTTCCGTCTAAACCCAGGAACCCATAACCCAGGTTACGGCTGTGCAGCATAGCAAGTGCAGAGGGACCCTCACTGAAAGAATTGTTGTTAAGCAAAAGCAGCTGAGGCATTGAATTCTTTGCAGAGCAGCAGATAGTAAGAGAGGATACCTGCAACACACAGTGAAAAATAACCAAAACTTGTACTATAATCTATGAAACTGTAGCAGGCTAACATCTTGTGAGTTGAGCAAGATCTTGGATGCTCCACAGTTCTTAAAATTATTAATCCAATTCCAGTTTCTAATTTGAAAAACTAGTCTAATCAATTATGAGATAATTGTCCTATGTATGTAAAAGTGAATTTAAGATATCTCATGGGGAAAAAATACTTGAACAAGGATTTTGAAATATGGATTTTAGAAATTTATTTACATATCTTCGATGGAAGCATTTGATAGAGTTTACTTGGAATTCCTGGAAAAAAAGAATTATTATTTTAAAGCTGGGAGTGCTAAGTATGCTTAAGAAAAAATGACACAATCCCCACTCTCCACCCCTTGACAAAGTTGCTTTGTGCATATATAATGCATAGGGGTAAATATAAAACAACATGCATTTTATTAGACGTGCAGAACTTCTAAATAATTGCACTATATTGTAAATTGGGTACAAATCTTACAAAAATTAATTGCAAGCATCTTAAAAATCTCCTTATTAAGATACTCTGGTGGTGCCCAACAGGCCAAAGGAATCTTAAATAGTTTCTATCAATCTACTACAGTGTATTTATTTACCTTTCAAATCAGGAGCTAAAGGCCGACTCCTAGGACTAGATTTGTCTTGATAGGTTTCATAGTTTTCAAAATGGAACTTCTCTCTTCTTGAAATGTAACTCATTTTTGGTAGATCACTATGCTGGCTACAGATTTTTTCACTTAGATTTAAATATTCTCGCTGAAGATTCCGCATCTCAAATTCCAAGGTATCCCTTTCATTTTCTATACTTCTTACGTAGTTTTCTAGAAGTATTTTGTCTTCTGCAAGTCTACTGATGCTATTTTCAAATTTTATATTTTCTTGACTATGCTTTTTTAGTTCTTCTTTTAGAATCTGATTATCTGTTTTAATTTCCATTACCATTTTGGATAACATTTCACATTCATTGCCCATTTCTGACAAACTATTCTTATAAATGCTTGCTTCTGATTTTGCATTTTGAATTTCTTTTAGAAAATTCTCATTGGCAGTAGATTGGTAGGTTTGAATAGTCTCAATTTCTCTTTCCATCATTTGTCTAGCAGCAGTAGATTCTTGTAATGTTGTTTCAAGAGTAAGTTTTTCATTTTTAAATGTTTCAATCATTTGAAGAAGTGTCTCTTGTTCAGTTGTTGCTAACCTTTCTCTTTCTTTTAGCTGTATTATCTCTAGCTGATTTTCTTTAAGTTCATTTTCAAGTGAGCTTTTTTCCTTTAGAAGCTGGTATGTTTTCTTTTCCAACATTTCCTTTTCGTCTTTTATCAATAGCATACTTGTTTTCATTGCTTCCATTTCTATACTCATTCGATTATTTTCATTACTAACAATGGCCATGTCATTGTGAGTTTTATGTTCCTTACTTTTCAGCTGATCTAACGTTTCGATCATTTGCTGCTTCTCCAAAGAAAGTTGACTGTTTTTTTCCTCTAGAGTTTTAGTTTGTCCTTGGAGAACATTGTATTTACTAATTATTTTTTTCAATTCTTTAAGACATTCTTTGGCATCCTCTTCTGTTTTTTTTAACTTGGACAGAAGACTGTTCTTTTCTTCAGCCAGATTCTTAACTTGCTTTTCATATGTTTCAATTTTCTGTATCAGAGATTGTGTGGTAAAAACAAGAGGTTTTATTTTGGTCTTAAGGATTAGATTTTCATTTTCTAGTTCTGTTACCTTTTTCTGTATCTGCATAGATTCTTTTAGGTAATTCTGTAAGTACTGAATTTTTGCAACACACTGCTCAGTAACAGAATTGACTTTGGATGTTTTCTCATTTTCAAATATTATTGTTCCTTGTTTTACTACACATGGTTGCCTTTCTTTGTTATTTGCTTCATATTTTGTTGGCTCAAATGACACTGTATGTCTTGGAGCTCTGGAATGGAATTTCAAATCTGTAATATTCTTGCCAGTGATAGGGATTTCTTTGTTTTTCTCATTCTTTTTTGCCCTGTGCATTTCACTCTTAGACAATTTTTTACATTTCCTACAAAAATTGACATGGAATTTTGACACGCTTTCTCTGAGTGGGAGTAACTTGTGTACTAAAGCCTCCAACTCTGAAATTCTCTTTGACTTCATATCTTCATTTAAGTGACTTCCTACATTTTCTTCCTTAATTTCCCCCTTGTGAACAGGGTCACATTTACTATTACTTTGAACTTTTGTATCAGCTTTTAAAGCCTGAAGTTCGTTTGTAAGTGCTAGTTCCCGGTTGTATGACTTTTGAAGCTCTTCTTTCATCTGTTTGATAGAATGGCAAATATCGTCTAAATTTTCACAAAATCCATACTTGAGAAAAGGCGCATTCACTTTGGACTTATCCAAAATGACTGCATCAGCTTGAGACATCACATCGTGATGTGCACTAGGTAGGAAACTATAGAGGTTATTCTTCAATATGTCATAATTTTCTGAAGGATTCATAATTATGTTTGAAGCTGAGTTATCTGTTGAAGTTTTCAGAGTTGATATGTCCTTGAAACGTATCTGGGATGGAATATTTATATCTGGAGAGAGACTGTTAATACTGTTGCTATTGGATTTTTCTTCCACTAAATGAAGAGTCCTGGAATCTTCAAAATGAATTTTCTCCTTAGAAAGGATTTCTTCTTGCTGCTCTATAGGCTGGGAACAATAAAAAGCATACTATAAATGACCTACCATTTGTCAGATGACAGAGAAAGGTAATATTTTGTGGTGATTAATTTAACAACCACAACAAACATTTTATCATTTTCTACATCAAATAAGCCTCCCTAATATCGTTTACTTCTCCAGCAAGTTTAATGACAGTTGTTTTGGTATCTGCAAGGTCTTTATAATTTATTCGGAAATTGCACTTAGTTCCTTAGGGAAGGACATACCTGGCCTAATCCCTCAATTTCAGAAATAGAAATTTAGCATTTCTCAGGAGAATGTCATTAGATGGGGAAGACAGAAGCAACTGGTCAAATGAAGTTTAAAGACAATGACTGTTCCCACTTTGGGGCTATTTGTCAACTTGATCTTGCACTCCTATTTGTGGATGATTGTAGGGCTCTGAGTATTCTGGAAACATGAATTCTCATCAGTATAAACAGTGATTGTGGCTTAGAGCTGTGCTAGGGGATTCACAGGTTTCCCTACGCAATCCTAAGGATTGCAGCAAAGCTTGTTAAGTGGATAGATAGGTCACAAAAACTGCCTTGTATTTCCTTTTACTTGGATATCTTTAGAACTGGGTATAGAGTAGTATCTGGATCAAGTTAAATATCCTTCACACGCTCCTAAACAGAAAAGGGTAAACGGCAGAAATAGGGAGGAAACTTACATCCTTTAGGATATTCAGGACAGAGATTTCCTTATTTTCATCTCTAGCTGTCCATTCGCCCTGTGAAGAAGGGGAAAACATAAAAGTAAAGGCCAACAGTTTGTAGTTATGTTTGAAATAATCTAAATGCAGAAATTATTTCACACAGGAAAACATACCAAAGCCTTTTCAATGCGTGCGTTGAATTCTAGAGTTTTTTCTGAGCTAAATTGCGGGTTTTCTACTTCAATAATACTTTTGTTTAATATTTCACTGATTTCAGACTGTACCTTTAAGAGATAAATTGAGAATATTAGAATTTAATTAGCATCATATACTTCAGAAAATAGAAAAAAAGTAGAAAGAATACTTAATACCTTTACATTTCCATACCAATTTCTCTCCCATCATATAAGTTAAACTTACAATAATGTCTGAGAATTTTAAGAAAATTACGCCTTTATTGAATGAGTATAAAAATCAGAAAAGGCTTAACTTTAGCAAACTTCAAAGTTAACTTTAAATAAAACTGTACATTTTTATGAACTATATTCAGATAATTTTAGATATTTGATTTTTAATTGTTGAATACATCTGAGACCTTCGATCTCTGTCACCAGGATGGAATCTACCAATCGCTGCCACCCTCAGGAGCAGGGTATATTCTCTTCCTACTTCCCTGCAGTTGCTTTAGGGCCAGAATATTGGGATGAAGTTTATACGGGGTCGTTAATGGATGCTGTTATATCATTCAGCCCTCCCCCCCCCCCAATATCCAATCCTATCCTGTTGTTAACACTAGTTCTTATTTCACCTGGGTAATGTCCATGTTCTTTGGGGGTCAGCGTGCCAGTCAGAGCACTGCCACACTGCCTCCTTCTGAACAGAAGGGCAAAGCCCTGCTCAGGACCCAGTGACCCAAACTGGGTCAATCAGGATCAGGTGTTGACACCCCCGCCCCGCCCCCATAAACCGTTGCGTTGCGAGAGAAAGGTTTGTTCTCTGCTCTAACTGCAACCTAGGAGGATTAGGCGTGGAACTCCCAGCAGCCCTTTTACCACCAGGCAGAGTCTGAAAATCCACTGCTGTGGCTCAAAGCAGAGCCAAGGGAGAGATGGATCCTGATAAGGTCCTGATAACTAGTCCTGATCATGGGATGAAGGCATCTCCCAAAGGATTTTCAGTGACTTGAGCTGAGAAATGAGGTACACATTTTTCCCTTAGTAGTTTCGGTTAGATTTTGTATAACTTATAGTAAGAGCTCTACTTTTTCAGACTGTTTATAGGTGGCACTTTAGACATGTATTTAAAAAAACTGAGTGCTCTTTTCTTTTTGATTCATACCCCAAAACAAGAATACCTGAGAGAATGGGATGTCTTCGAGGCCAACCAAGTTTTGAACCTAGAATATATTGTGGCATCTATTTTTATTACATTCTATATCAACTAATCAATTGGCTTTCATTTTCAACTTAGAAATGTGATTGGTACCTTAAGTTGGGATATTTTCTATAAATGGATTCAAGGAAACATACCATGCTAACATTTTGCAAAGTCTGTATTCGTAGAGCTTGAAATGATTCCAGTTGATGCTGAAGGGCCTGTAACAAAATTAAACAAGGCATTTAAATAATATTAGGGCCCTTCCTGGTGGTGCAACGGGTTAAAGCGCAGCACTATGAAGTGAGCCACAGTTGCCTCAGCACATATTGGATCCCAGGCCAGCGAGCTGTTCCACATGGTGCAGCAGACCTCTCCTGTCTCAACCACTGCTCCCTTCATCAGTGAATGTCAGTGCATCTGCCTGTTCTACTCCCCACTCTGTCTCTGGTGAAGCCTCTCATCACTCCTGTACCTCTGGCCTTTTCCCCAGTTCTGTATACATAAATAAATACATCTTTGAAATAAATAACAAATACCACCAGGTCAATACATCAGTGAATTGTTATGATTTTCTTTGTATTACAAATGGTCACTTGCAGGTCAAATGGCTCACAATCTTAGTCATTCATGCTAATTCTCCAGTTCACTTTCATGGTTTTTTTGTGGAAAACCCATATACATTTAAGAGGTCATTGATTCTGAAAAGGTCAGCCTTTCCCGAGGTTTTGGAGAAAATGAATTGTACTCACTTTCAATGCTGATTGTGGTTGGATTTGATTTTCTGATTCTGATATGCAGCCATATTCTAAAAAGCACAATGGAATAGTCATGGGATTTAATTCTTATATTATTAAGCCACACTAATGGAAAGCTGTCTCTTAACACTGCTGGGGAGTGAGAGTAAGATAAGAACCTTGATATCACTCTAGAAAGAACCCTATACTAATCACATAAGTTTAAAATTAATTCTCAGTTAACTTAAAACTTGAAATTGTAATCATGGTTTTGATAATAAACTGTTACTTGCAATACCAAACTTGCAACTCTCAAAAACAGAACTATCTTTCATTGTTTCTGGGGTATAAACTACATTCTTTTTTGTTAAAAACTTAATAATCCCCATCTCACTGGAGACCCTTGTCAAGTACCATATAGTTCTCATTATCTATGAAATGTTTTTGTCACAGAAACCCTGACCTTAGGGTTTCCTCAGCACCTCTGGGTGAGGATAACAGACATGCCATTACTAAGTTATGGCAACCGAAGGTCCTAAAAACTCGGCCTTCAGAGGGAGACCACTCCCACCCACAGTGCTTTGTCCTTTCCTGACTTGTCACACTAAACAAGACCCTCTCAGGGCATGGATCTCTGCAGGCCTCTCTTACAGAAGTGAGACTGCAACTTCAAAGCTCTCAGATCCCATTGGCTGGAATTACACGATCTTATTTGTTAAACATGAAAACTACAATTTTTTGGTTATTTCAGATTTACCCTATATTGTATCCTGTAGTCCTCAAATATTCATTGTAAAAAAGTAGTAACCACAGGGCCCTTCATGGTGGCGCAGCGGGTTTAAAGCACAGCACTGAGAAGCTAAAGCCACCTGAGCATGAGTTCGATCCCCAGACCCAGAGGTGACCCACATGGCGGGCAGACCTCTCTAGACACGCCCGCTGCTCCCCTCAGCAGTGTACTTGTCAGTCGGCCTTTTCTACTCCCCACTCTGTCTCTGGTGAATCCGTCCCTGGCACCTCTGGCCTGTACCCCAGTTCTGTATGCATAAATAAATAATCTTAACAACAACAACAAAGTAGTATCTTTTGGAAAGACATTATGTCTTTTTAGTCTCTCTTGGTATCAGAGAAAACAGTGGTGTGTAGCATGATGGCTAAGGCCTGGACTCTAGAGCCAGGCTGCTCTATCATGGCTACCTGTGTGACCCTGGAGAGTCAGTTAAACTCTCTGAGCCTGGGTGGAGATGACGACAGTACCTATTCTATAAGGTGTGAAGATCAGATGAATTGGTACATTTAAGAGCTTACAACAGCATCTTTACAAAAGAAATGTGCTGCCAGCAACGATTATATCATGGCGATAGTTACCAGAAATAACCAATGGGGCCAGTAGTTTTAGGCAATGGAGCTTGTAGCAAAAGTTGCTTGTAGCAAAAGTTGCTTGTAGCAAAAGATGCTTGTAGCAAAAGGCAGAAACATCACTGCTATTGCTTGGCCTTGGTGCTTTTACCTGTTTCACTGCCACCACTTTCCTTAACCCTCTCGGAGGAATTCAGGATCTTGGATGCTGAAAGGAGAACGCACTCTACTTCATCCTCTTCCTGGGGATGCTTTTCTGTAACAGAACCATAGGTGGCTGGGGGTTTTTCCCCCCTCCCCGAAGGTGGGAGGCGTGGCGTGGGGTTCCGGCTACCGACGCCGTGAGCGGCCACGGGAGGGCGCGCTAGAGCCACGCAAGAGGCGGCTGGCCGGAGCCTGGCGGTGGGAAGCGAGGGCCGGGCAAGCTCAGGCCTGGGAGCCGCGTATTCCAGCCTGGGCGGGGCCGACCTGTGCGGCTGGTGAGGACCCGACAGTCTGGGGCTTGAAGGGATGCGGACACCGGGAGGCGGCGCTCTCCACTACCCATCCACTTCCCGAGGCTCCCCCTCGAGCATCCCGACCCTGCTGTTACCCGGACTCATTTTTGCTGCTTAAGCCCTCTTCCCAACTGCCTTCCCCCCACGCATTCCGCTCCGACGCTGCGGGCCAGGCATCCCGTTGCCTAGTAACGGGGTGGCCCGGACGCCGCCAGCGGAAGGGCGCGTTGTTGCGAGAGTGGGCAGGTGCGCTGGGACAGAGTTACGTGGGAGGGAGAGGAAGGTGCGCGTATAAGTCCGGGGTCGTAGTCCTGGGGACTCACCCAGCCAAACACCCCGCTAACCGCGCCCCCCTCACCCCTTGGTGGTGGGACGGTCCGGTCCTTTGACGCGCCCTTTCAAACCCGGGGACCTCACTAGGGCGTTTCCCCTGCACCTTCCCAGCTGACACTTAACGTTGATTCTACACTGACTTAAGATAGTGCCTGTGGGACCCACGCTGTGAGAAAGGGGAATGTTTGGGGACAGGCAAACACCTAGGAACGTCCTCTCTTCATATGACCATTTCATTGTTTGCCTATTTGTGTTTTATGACTTTTCTGTTAACGCATCCACCAGAGTAGTTTCAACACTTGGGGATTTGGACGGTTAAAGACCAAGAGTGCTAAAGGACTTTTGTGTGCAGCAATCAAACGTCTTATTCCAGCAATGACCTTAAAATATCAATGTATTAAAATAGACACAGTAAAGATGTTTCAGGGGCACCCCTCTTCACTTTTTTTTTATTATTATTATTGTGAAATTCATTGCTAAAGGACGGAATTGAAATCTGGGCTTCAATTGAAAAAGATCCGAGCCACAGAATTTCTCCATCTTCATGTAGCACCTTGTAGGGAATCTACGTTCACTTGTTGACTAGCAGCGGCGGATTCAAGAAATCTGGAACAAATTCAAATGCACTGTACAAAAAGAAGCTAGTCAAATCTACTCTTAGCATTTTATTGACAGATTAAAATATTTTTGGATTTTTTTTTAGCTTCATAAAATCATTTTTAAACCTGAGATCGTAAGACTGTCTCCGCCATCCCTGAAATCTACGGGAGCGTGGAAAAGTGACCAAATTGCTCCTAGGAAATAACAAATGTGGGCGGTTGTTTTAAGACAAGTGCTTTGGTCTTGGGGGGCTAGGGTGAGACCTACGTGTTGATGACTTGGGAAGTATTGGGTAGGTAATGGATCTTCTACCCCCCAAAGGCTGGATCCTAATGCAAATGCCACCACACTTGCCTTTAAGTTGTTTTACTGTTGGTTTTAATCCTGTTTCATCTCCAGAGGAGAAAGAGCCTGTAACTCACTGAAGATAGATCTGGCTTTGGCTTCTAGGAAGCTGATTGCCACTTCTCAGAGGAGTTATTTAGTGGCATGTGGGATTATGAGAAAGTGGAGTTGGTGTTGTAAGACATTGGAGGTAGTAAAGGGCTACACAGAAATACCAACGCAGTCTGGGAAGAATGCGGTGAGGGACATAGATAATTTTAGGATGGTGTACAGTCCTTGAGCGTGTGTGTGAACACTGAGGAGTCAGTGACAGAGGTTGAGTGGGAAAATAAATTGGAAGGAGAGTGAAGATTAGCATAATGGACAGGATTTGGATCAAGGAGGCAGGAAGAACAGCCTCTTTGAACATGTGAAGCCTTCGCATATGGTAGGCTTGACATAGGCTTCGCATTTGGTAGGCTGACCAGGGCCAAAGCAATGGGGAGTGTATTTCCTCTGGAACAAGGCACTTAGGTCAGTAAGTGTTTGTGATGTTTTAGGATGGTGTACAGTATTGAGCGTGTGTGGACGCTCAAGAAAGAATGAAAGTGGTAATCTAGCTTTATCAATTTATCACCGCCGGTGGAAACCTCCAGGTGTACACCCTCATGATAAATACCTACTCCCCCATCACCTGGAGGTTTCCACCGGCAGTGATAAATTGATAAAGTTAGATTACCACATTCTTTCTTTCTTGAGCATGCACACACGCTCAAGCACTGTATACCACCCTAAAATTATCTCTGTCCCTCACACATTCTTCCCAGACTGCCTTGGTATTTCTCTGCAGCCTTTTACCACCTCCAGTGTCTTACAACACCAACTCCACTTTCTTAAGTTATTTGAATTATTCAGAAGAGTTTCTCAATTCTAGTGTAACCTGTGAAGGCTAAATGGAATGAAGAGCTGAATTGGGTGTAAACCTCAGAGGGACTTTTTGATCCTGTTCATGATAATGAGGTCATTTGCAAGCTGCCTAAAGGTTTGCATGTCTTCAGATTTCTTCATGTTTTTAATGCTTGAGATTCAGAGGACACAACCTCTGAAGACCATGATGTCACGATAATAAAGAGTAAGGGTTGCAAATAGCAGTTTCCTAAGACTAAACTCCAACCTGCTTAAAGGCAATTCCCCCAACCCCCACCCCTACTAACTATTAATAGAAGAGACACAAAGTTCTGCTTAGTTTGGAATGTTCTGTGTTGGACAAACTTCAGATTTTCTTATGTAGAGATGAGTAAACTTCATGTCACATTAACCACTGAGCGTCACTCTGCTTATACAGGTAGGAGACTAGATGCTGATTTGAACTTTTTAAATTCAATCAATCAATCAATCAATCATTCACTTATAAATGGTAGCAACTCTAGCCTATGTTTATTCTGAAAAACAATTTATTTAATCATGAGTCTGAGGTTTGGCCGCTCAGTTCTTAATCATATTTTCATTGATCACTGTGAGTTTTAGGAAGTTTATTAGTCTAAACAAAGTGGCCAATCTGTTTTCTAAGAAAAGATGTTATTCTGTGAGCTAAGCCAAAACTAGTGGGCACTGTGGGTTCATGGCATGAATTCCTTTGGGGAATATGTGAATTCACTAGACAAGGACAAAATGTGGTGTGGGTGAAAAGGCTTTTCCCCCCATTTGTTTGTTTTTCCATTTCAATACTGTTATTTTCATTCTGTGCTTTATATATCTGAAAACAATTCTCACATTGCATGTATTTCTACTAATTCTACATGTTTAAATTTCTAGATTTAATTTTTTGAAGGATAATTTTTATTAAATATAATAAGCACACAATTTCCCTCTCCCTTTTCACTTTCATAATCTGATCATTAATTTTAGGGCCTGTTTCACATGTCTGAGTTACTATGGTTAAGCGATATTTCTCCTGAATTTCAGATTAGAACTATACTGCCTTTTAAAAACTATACTACTTTTTCACTATTAAAAAAATTCATTATTGGCCCTCCCTGGTGGCGCAGCGGGTTAAAGCATAGCACTAAGAAGCTTAAGCCACTTCCGCATGAGTTTGATCCTGTCTGCCCTGGAGGAGACCACATGGCGTGGCAGACCACTCCTGATCCGCCCGCTGCTCCCCTCAGCAGTGTACTTCGTCGATCTGTTCCTGGTGAATCCTCTCACCCTCCACATCTCTGGCCTGTACCCCAGTTCTGTATGAATAAGTAAATAAATCTTAAAAAAATTCATTATTATATATCTGAACTGAAGCAGTTCATTATGTACACTACACATAAAATATGTAAAATATCATTTTAAGTAAAATACTGTCTGATGTCCAACAATGCACATTAATGTACAATATCTGCCTCTCATGGACTTTTTTTCCCTCAAGTCCTTCATTCTTATTTAAATGAACCTTACTTAAAGGTTCATTCTTATTTAAATGAACACTTATCCTCACCTGTGCTTCCTGACTCCAGCTCACAGATGCTGTTTTACCTCCTACAGATAACAGCTCACAGACTTTTGCTGGAAAGTGCTGTGTGGTGTCTGAGCTTGGGAGCGAGAGACATCTCTGGACACTAAGTTCTTCTCAAACAGCTTCCACTCCCTCCTCTTTATAGTAACTCCTGATAGTGCCTATATTCTAGAAATGCCAGGTGCTATCAATTCCCAGGTCTTTTCAAGATTCCAGAGAGTGAATTAGGTGAGTTTTTTGTCTTCCCCATTGCTATTTTGGATTTTAACTTTCTCAGGTTTTCTAAGTCCGTCACCATTCATTTGCTCTCTAGCTTCCAAACTAGTAAGTTTATACCCATCTCAGGACAAGCTATTTTAGCATAACACTTGAATAAAAGATGAAACATATTCTGCATACATTCTTTGATCACAGAGTTTATTTTGCACTCTTCTGTAATGCGTTTGTTTTGGTGCAAGGGTTGCAATTGCAATCTAATGCTCAGGGGCCTCAGAATTAATAAATAGGTGTTTTAACTCCTTTCACTGGATCAAAACCCTAGACAGGTCAGGATCAGAGACAATTAAATCTGGGAGAATCCCAGAGCAATACAATGGGTGCCCCTTTTCCGCTTGGGAGTGTAGGGGAATCCTCTAGGCCGACAGGTGACAGCCCAGAGGGATACATATGCCTGCCTGAGAGGGGAGACAGAGGCCGAGACAGTCCCTACCTCCCCACCCTGCTGCTGCCAGGGTTTCTACTTAAGGGTAGAAGGTCAGAAGTTCCTGGGGTCTCCAATGAGTAGTTGCTGCATGGAAGCGCATTAGCCAACAGTAAACACAGTGAGAACCAGGGCCCCCTGGGGTTCATGTCTGCGAGGCAACGGACCATGACGCCAGGGATGGCTGAGCTGAGATTGTTGGAGGTGATGCTGGAGTTGGGGTGGCTGACTGGCCCCAAATGTGTTGAGAAAACAGACCACAAGCGAACAGAAGCAGGAACTCAATGAGACTGGCAACCCCTCCTCCCATCCCACTAGAGGCCCCCTAAACTATTGCCTTTGGGGATGCTGCCCTGGGATGGAGGAGCTTTTGTGCACAAAGAAGTCTGATGGATCTGAAACCTGAATGTAACTGAAGGTTTATGTGAAAGGCCATTTAAATTAAAAGATATTTCCAAGCAAAATAAATGTTTAAAGCGGGGAAAGATGGACTTGCCTTTAACCAGTAAGTGGAAATCAGCAAATCTCCCAACAGTGGAAATTGTGGGCTTGAAGAAAGAGTAAATGAGTGGCTGCAATTAAAACAGCCGCATTATTCTGGACACCTGAGGCGATCATGTACACCTCAAGAAAAGACTGGGGACTCTCGTGGAAACGACGATTTTATCGGAATCATTGCATTCTTTAAAAACGCGGCATGTGTGTATTATGTACTCTGTGTCCAGGGCTGTAAGGTTTGAACATGAAACTAGAGAAATCTCCCTGACAGGCCCTGTACTTGCTCAGACAGAAAACGACAACTGCAGGTTGTGTTAGACTACAAGATTGTCATTTGGTATATACTATAATTTTAAAATCAACTTAAGATCATTAGACTCCCCCAGAAATCTTGATGCTTACATGTTTGATAGTTACAATAAAATGAAAGTTGTGGAGTCTGACATACAAAACAATATTGCTTCAAATGTCATTACATTATTGTTACTCCCGAAGAGAGAAGAATGGCAAAACAAAGCGGCCCTTTCCCGCCCATTCCTTTTGCTCAGCACATAGTAAGATAAATATCTAAAGCCTTGACTTTTGATTTTGAGTCAACTGTTTGCTCTACTTCTGCCCAAAGCCACGACTGTCTTCCTGTGAAATGCGTGTGGCGGGTGAATGCGTGCATGCTCCCTTCTGCCGAGACTTAAGCTTTGGGGTACAGAGTGACCATGTCATAGCCCTCCGGGGGCCTTGTGCGGGCTCTCGCGTGAGTCTCACAGTATAGCTCCCCCTCCACGAAGAAGTAGCCTTTTTGCTTGAGGTTGAGGTTACAGTCGGCGCACACGAAGCATTCGGGGTGGCGGTACTTATCCCTCGCCTTCACCACAGCACCCCTGTGTGTGGGGGGAAATAAAGAAGTCAGGGAAACAGGGAAACACAAAGCCCCAGGCCAAGTAAAGGGAGCCGGGGAAGGCTGGGGCCCGAGGCTGTCCAAGCAGCTCCCACTCCCTTCTCCTAGAAACGCCTATAATCCTAGGGGTGGGCTAGGCTAGGGAGACTGGTCTGCTTCACTTTGGGAAACCGGCTTTCAGGGGTTACACCAGGCAAAGCTTGAAATGGACTACATTGTCAGCGAGATCCAAGACAATCCTACTCAGCCATCAGGTCTCTCCGAGGCTCACGTGTGTGAATGTTTTTCGAACAAGTTTTAACAGAAAAAAAATCATAGGACCTTACTTTGTGATCTTTCTCCATTGCTCTGTGAAAGGGGACCGATGATACAGATGAGAGAAATACCTCTTAGGGAATCTGATTTTGACCAAGGTTGTCTATGCAACTAGAAGGCCTCCCGGTGGCTTTCTGTCTTGCTAAGATAGACATAGACAAGCTGTCTGGATATAGAAAGGTACCAATGTCGTGGTATCCAGACTGTTCTATGGAGCACATAAGGCACAGATCAAAGAATGGAGATGGACAGGGACAGGTGAACATGTCCCTGCTGTCAACGCAGTTTGCTTCAACCAAGGGCACTAGTTGCTTTGGGGATATCCCCCTTTTATGAGGTCTCCTGCCCTGCCCCCGACCCAGGCTCATCGTGAGGGTCCTTGGTAGCTGGGTCCTGGTGGGAGCACAGTGGGAGCCTGGGTGTATGCAGTTGTCAGGGCTGGGAAGGGCCACCCAGGCAGATGTGCAGAGGCTGAAACGCTCTGGCTCACCTGGAGATTTGAACTAGCCACTGTGTCTATTCAAGCATAAAGCTCCTTGACAGGGAAACTGGCTGTAGCTTAAAATATATTTCAACATTTGTGCAACTTTAGAAATAAAGGGGAAAATAATGTGTTTTAATTAATGACCTGATGACCACTGGTATTTGTTTCCCAGGGTTTATACAAGAAAGGCAATATTCAAAAACTATGCATCAACAAAGAGGGCTTTTTGAAGTGAAGTTACAATTCTTGGAAATGATTTTTTAATATACACTTCTAGGGCACTTGTTTTCATGCCACTGTATCTGAAATTCTAATCTAATCTAGATGGCTAACTCACTTCATAGAGGACAATTCCTATCTCGGGGATGCTCAGTAAAATACACCGAAGCTTGTCAGGTATGATGCTTGAAGTCAACAAACAGAAACAGGGATCTGGTACCACAATTCCAGTGAGTCTCTGGGGTGCAAGGGAAACTTACATGATGCCACTCCCACACTTGTCACAGAGGGGCATCTTCTGTGCGCTGCTGGCCGCGCCATGGGCCTTTGTGACGGGAGCCCTCACGCTCCGAGTTCCCGCAGGGCGGTCATCTGAAAAACACAGGCTTTCACTTAGCGCAGGGGGCGGCTGGCTACTGTTCGCACTCTGCCTCTATTTAAGGTGTGCCCTTTAACTAAGGGATCCTTAAACTGCACCTGTACCATTCTCTCAAAAGGAGCAAGACCACTCCAGTCATAACTCGTTCTGAAACAGGACATAACAAGTTAACATCTGTTGTTGTTGTAGGGAGCTGTTATGAAATGCTCAGAGCGACAGAGAACACTTTACATTCTTTTTTATTTGACCAACTTAACCATTTTAAGTGTGTAATTTAGTGGCATGAAGTGCATTTGCCATGCTGTGCAGCTATCACCCAGCTCTATAGCCAGAACTTTTTTCATCACCCCAATGGAAAGTCAGTACCCAGTAACCATAACTCTCCCTAGTAAGCCCTGCTGGTAGCCTCTATTCTACTGTCTGTCTCTATGAAATGCCTATTTTAGATTCTGCATTAAGTGGAATCATACACTATTTTGTTGGGCTTGTTTCCATAGCATAAATTCCAGGCTCATCCATGTTGCAAACAAGTGTCAGAAATTCATTCTTTTTAAGGCTAAATAAGTCAATTGTATCTACTTTATCTACCTATCTATCTATCTATCTATCATATTTTGTTTATTTATTCATCTGTTAATTACATTGAGTTGTTTCTACCTTTGGATTACTGTGAATAGAGCTGCTGTGAATACTGGGTACAGGATCCGCTAAAGTCCCTGTTTTCTGTTCTGTTAGGTGTATATTTAGGAGTGGAAAGGAATCTTCTAGTTTGTCAGGCACCACCATGCACTGGCCTTCTGTGAACTGTATCCCAAATTGTCAACCCACAAGACTGCTGTTTCTCCGCATCCGCGCTGACTCTGGTTATTTTCACTTTTTCTTTTTGATAACAGGTATCTGAGCAGGTTATTTTGCATTCCTGTGCAACTTCAAGGGGACACTGATACTTCTTGTGTGTGTGGAGAAACACTCCGTCAAGTTGAGCTCTAAAAACAGTAGGAGTGGGCTGGAGACCCAACTCTACTTCCTGCTATCTGCATGACTTTGTGCAAATGTAACCCACTCAGTACCTCACTTCCTCATTTGTTAAATAGTGAAAAAGTAGCTCCCACGTTACCGAGCTATTGTGAGAATTAAGTGATGACAAACACAGAGCAACTCACATAGGGTTTGGAACGGAGTGACCTTGTCATTGTAAAATCTTGGTGGTGAAGATACTCTGGAGCATGGGAAACTTTGCAAGACCCATTTAAGACTACATTTTATGATTTATAAATCAATCCAGATTTGACAACTGTGGATATGATGTTCCTTTGATACCTTTTCACCACCAACTTAGTGGTTGGTTCAACACATTCTGAAAGCTCCTTTCCTAAATCACTACCCACCACTCAAGTCTTTCCAAGCAAAGGTTCAACAGATTGCTGACTACAGCCAATTTTCAGGCTCTTGTCGCCATTTTGTTTGCTGTTCTTGCCTCCCCTGAACTTTGCTACAGCCATTCCATACTGGTAATGTCAGGCGATGTTCACGGCTACTCACCTGGGCCATCGTTCACTAGCTCCTGGAGCACCCTGAAGGAGCCGGACTGGCGAGGCTGACTCGGTTCATCCCGGTTGTCATGGAGCATCCGGTACACATCAGACTGGGGGGGCAGCGAGACCGTGGGTTCACTGAAACCCAACATGGTAGGCAAAGCAGCGTCAGAGCATTTTATGAGGCACCAGGCACGTAAGAAGTCACATCAGTAAGCAACAGTCACTATTTGCAGCAACTCCTGAACCAGAGTCAATGTTTGCAAGTTAATGTCTATGAGAGTTAATTAAAAATAGAACATGGGTCGCCTTCAGAACGTCATTAATTAACCTGGGAGTTAATTACACACCAGCATTTGTCTGTTGTGTGAAAAAATTGGAGAGTAACTTAAAAGGATATTGATAGGAAACTATGATTAAAAAAAATAAGATGCTAATGGACACATAATGGACTCTGCAGAAAAAGGACAATATACATACAATATAAAGGACAGGAGGGGCCCAATTTTATTCTCATCCATGAAATCATCAATAAAATTCAGATTAATTTCTGATATTAAACTAAAAGTACATGGTTTGACTTTGTTTTGAAGGTTAATTTATTTTGCTAATGCCATAAAGGTATCACCTTATTTACAAGTTGTAGAAATTCAACTTGTCAGTATATGAAAACACCTTACACAGAAACATTCTTAGATATATATCAGTCATATTGATTACATGATATTTTAAAATAGTTACATTATAATTCATTTGCAACAATGACTGCAGCATTACTTCAGCATACTTTATCTATAATCATGAATAGCAACTAAAAATGCCACTGTAACACTGTTCTTCAGGGCCTAAATATTATTTTGTGTATTTAGTTGCATGATCTTGCAATTGCAAAGGTAGTTGATCTGCACATATTTTTATTACTTATGTCCTATTTGAAAGGCATCATCTTATATATCTCAAATTCCTTTGAGCCACTTTGCGAAGTGGCTTTACTTTCAAGAACTCTTTATGATCATTCCAAGAGATATCTGAGATATTGTTGTATAGTACTCTTAAACATATGCACTTTAATTTATAAACAGTGGTTATATAATATAGAAAAAATAATATTTTATAACCTCAAAATCTTGAGTAGAAAAAGCTTGATGGCAAAAGTGCTTTCAACAAATATTCACAATACAGAAGAAATTAGTTAAAATAAAGACCAATGGGAATTAAACATCTACATTTATATCTTGGGGTATTTGTGCACACACATTTATTCAGTTCAAAAATTTGAATTGGGGAAATACTGATAAGATGCCAAAAGCACCACAAAGTTGCTTTTAGAAGAGACAAAAATGTCATCTCTTAAAATTCCTTGGAACTGTCTATCCCTTTCCCAATTTTTGTTCCCAAGAGGAAAAACATAGAGTATATTAGATGAAGCACTTCTGAGAAGTATTGTGCCAGGCAATTATAAAGTTCAAAACACACATACATTTGGATCATTTATGAGTTTATCTTATTGCAGTCAGTACATAAAGCTCTACTGAGTTAACTCTTCAAATCACCGTTGTTCTTAGGTCTAGATATTTGTATTAAGTCCTGATATTTTTTTTCTTACAACTGTTCACAGCTTTCTTTCAACTAAGACGATGTTAAAAGACACCAACAAAGTTGACATTGCCCACATGTTTAGTTAACATGCCCATGGTTCAGAAAGACTCATATTACCTCGTGGAGGAGGGTGTGTCCCCTAGAGCTGTTGAAACCTGACCCTGAAGTGTTTCCATAATATTGTCATCTGAGTACAACTGCATAGGTGTATTAAACTGAGCATGTACAATCTTCACACCAGGAAGTTCCATTTCCAAAGGAATGTTAGGGGCCATCTTAGCAGCAACTTTCAAGTCACCTGGGCAAATGGTACTAACAGTACTGACAGAAGAAGGGGTACTACGGCCACTGGCACAGTCAAAGCCCGATGGAGTGCTGCATCCACTGTGTTAGGGACCACGTGACACAGAGATGACACAGGAACCGCGACATCCAGAGAGAACATAGAGAACAAGTACAGAGAGGTTAAAAGAATCGAAGACCAACAGTAGAGATGAAGTCAATTAGATTGAAACAAACTGTGTCTATTGTCTAGAATTTGGTTTTGTTTAGAAGTTCATGACTGGAAGACATTTAACAAAATTAAAAGGTACAGGTGATAGTGCATTTTTTGGCTCTGTTCTACTAGGTGATATGAAAGTAGAAAGAATTGTGTGTGTATATATATATGTATATATCAAGTAGGAAAGATACAGCTAGTCACAGTTTTTACAAGTAAGCCAAATAATTTTAAATTTGACTCTCAAATGACCCAGATAAATAAGTCGACAGGATATGGCTTTGCATTTCTGCAATATTTAAAATGAACATATAATGAATAATCCTTTGCAGAAAGTTAACAGGAATACAACAGGAAGACATAATCAAATATTTAGGTTAAATGTTTCAGAAATGCATATATGCTTTAATTAAATAGTAATTGGCCACATGTGCGTTTAAGGCTATTTCATAAATGTTTTAGTGCTACTATTTTAACTTTATTATTTAATGTTTTGAACAACGTGGTAGTTTAGCAGAATTGTAGAAACAGCCAGTAAATGCTTGTCACCTTGAAATGAGTGATTAGAGGGCAAATAAGGTGTTTCCAGATTCTGAGGGTGCAACTTTGGGCAAAAATATATTTCTTTTCTATGTAGCTATTTCATGAAAAATTTTAGAAGTACATAATATATCCATGCATGTTTCCTTTTAGATAAGTTGAGGAGCCTTATTGGAAAATCAGGCCAGTCATGCAATTAAAGAACAGAGGAGATTTTCTATCTTTATGAAACTAGATGAGAGATTATAATCACAACTGACATGCAAATGACTAAAATGTCATTTCTCTACATGCATTTTAAATTCAGTTCAAAGAATGCACTTTATAAGAAAGTAAAATATACTGAGATTTTTAAAGAGGCAGTTACTTAAGACAAAACCAAAAGAAATATTAGCATTAAGTATCTATTAATCCCAACAGTTAAACTTACTATAAGCTCAAGATAGAGAACAATTTATATGGTGTGTTAACCTCAAATCAGTATTTTATTAGGGTTCAAGTGTGGCCCCACATCTGCATATTTGTTTAGGGTGACTCATGTTAACCCGAGCCCTGTAGAGAGAGTAAAAATTAAACACATTGGGCACTGATCTCGCTGGGTTCATCAATGCTACAGCCTGGTTAGTCTTAAAAAGGTCACCAAGTGAATTAAAACATTTTTTTTTTTCTCCCTGTGTTATCCAATTCAAACACCTGCAGTAGCCTAAATAGGGTTGGTAAATATGGATTTTCTCTTTTACTTCTTGACTGTTAAGAACCTGTTTAAAACTCAAGCTGAGAGGCCCTCCCGGGTGGCGCAGCGGGTTAAAGCACTGCATTGAGAAGCTAAAGCCACTTCCGCATGAGTTCGATTCCCGCCTGTCCCGGAGGTGACCACATGGCGTGGCAGACCTCTCCTGACCCGCCCGCTGCTCCCCTCAGCAGTGTAGTTGGGGGATCTGCCTGTTCTGCTCCCCACTCTGTCTCTGGTGAAGCCTCTCACCGCCCCTGAGCCTCTGGCCTGTAACCCAGTTCTGTATGTATAAATAAATAAATCTTTAAAAAAAAAAAAAAAACTCAAGCTGAGAAATGGTTGATGACGTACAAAATGCTAAGTGACATCTTGTTGTTTTCATAGGCTCAGCTTACACTGGCTCCTGAATTGAACTTTTGTTGGCCTAGGAATAGGAGTAAAATTTCAGTTGTAGTGCACATCAGTCAGAAACATATTGATGTGACCTAAGTATAATGAAACTTATTAAACTACATTTAGGAATTTGAAACACTGAGTTAAATCTTGAAGACTTGGGTTCAAAATACTGAATCTTTTTTTTTTTTTTTAAGATTTATTTATTTGTGCATACAGAACTGGGGTACAGGCCAGAGGCTCAGGGGCGGTGAGAGGCTTCACCAGAGACAGAGTGGGGAGCAGAACAGGCAGATCCCCCAACTACACTGCTGAGGGGAGCAGCGGGCGGGTCAGGAGAGGTCTGCCACACCAGGTGGTCACGTCCGGGGCAGGCGGGAATCAAACTCATGCTGAAGTGGCTTTAGCTTCTTAGTGCAGTGCTTTAACCCACTGCGCCACCAGGGAGGGCCCCAAAATACTGAATCTTTCCCACAACATTTATAAAACTGTGCCTTTACTATGTGCCTGAATAGTGCCAGACTGGACCAATTAAGATTAATCAGAATTCTCAGATACACCTGATTTTGTTGTAGTTAGTACTCTTTTTCTAGTATTTGCACTCTTGTTTACATGCATGTTTGTGTATGTGACTTTATTTATGCCAAGACTGTGTTTTTTATTTTCTGGTTTCTCTATCTATTCGGGGGTCTGGTGACTAGGTGGGAAATAAAAAAATGTCTGCCAGCTTGGTGCACCTGAAGTAGATCACTATTTAATGGTCCCAACCTGTTAGGTGCAATCCAGCCTAATACCAAACTCCCTCCCTCCGAGCTGACTGATGCACCTGAGGTCAGAGGAATGGAATTCAGGTTTCCCAAAGTCACTGTTTCCACAGGGATTAATTTTTTCCTTTCGGCTGGAGTTCAGTATCTAGAGAAGGTATTTGAAAAGGATCGCCCTGAGCATCTTTTTCTGTGATTGACAGCTTTTATCAAGAGCTGGCTCAGTGTTATTCTGGTGTGTGAACTACAGCTACCCAGGAGTGGGTCACCCGTATATTTCCCTCACAATTCTTTTTCATACCTGTTTCCCTCCAACTGGAAAAGTTCCTTTTCAAATGGCCTTTCTCCCTTTGCAGTTATCCTTAAGACTGAAAATTTATTTTTATGCACGAGAGGGATTCCGCAGCGGCTCTCTTGGAGCAGTCTGAAGCAGGTGCTGACTTGGGGGCGGTGAGTCTGTTAGACAAACGGAGCGTTCCCAGAGCGCCCACCTGCTCTGGGGACTAGCCTCCATTTTGTTCTTGCTGACTGGGATTTTCTGACTTGGGATGGAGAACAGCCGCCTGCCTCAAAGGTCACTGTGCTCTGGATGGGATCCGCAGAGCAACAGGGGTGATAGTTATAAATATATGTGGTGATTTATAACATTTCACAGCTCTTAATCTCTTCAGTATTTACTCTAGAAATGGAGGTGAGTTGGCTACTGTTCTCTGTTAAGTGAATGTTTGCTACTTGTGCTATTGAAACAAGCTTCAAAGCGAGAAAAGTCACTCCAAACACCTAAAAACACCTTCTTGGCGATTAGTAAGGACTTGTTAAGGAAGCATGCATCTCACATGGTGCAAACTCAGAGTTTATGACCTGCTTCGGCCTGGGATTATGAAAGGTTTGGGCCGAATATTGTGCTTGTGCTCAAAGTAGTTGACTTCCTGCAAAATAAAAAAGGGTTAAAAAGTCCCTCAGTGGCAGATTAATTTTTTTTTTTTTTAGACAAAATTACATGAACGATAGTGACCAGAGACGATTATTTACCACCAAATACTGACATGAACTAAGCAAGGCGAGGATGGCAGCTGAACCATTTCTTGTTTTCACCACCTGTTCACTGAATGTGCAGGAACTGGCTACCTGTTCAGAGAGCATGTTCGACAGACTTGTCTCTTAAAACAAACGAACCAAAAAACCCCTCCAATTGTGTCTTTAGGAAACGAAACAGCAAGAGCTGGACTTTGGAAAGAAAAAGAAACCGTATGATGCTGTTAAGAAAATCACAGCCAGAGATGGAGCGTCGGATACTTACTTTTGAGGTGAACTAGGAATGAGACCCCGCAGCTGTCCGTGAAGCGCGTCTTGTATATTGCTAGTTGAATAGAGCCCAATTGGCGAGTTATAGGAAGCACTCACTACCTGTCTTTTGTCATCAATGTTTGCTGCCGCGACAAAAGGCCGGGCCCTTCTGTTGTGCGCGGTACCAATGGGTTTGAACTCCTGTACAATGGCAGACAAAACACAGCCACAGAGTGCACGGCAGCCGTCAGTGAGCAGAATAACAGCGTCGCTCGTGTTAATACGGGCTTCTTGACCCACTCTGAGATTAATGCAAAGTTAAAGGATCAGGCAGACACTTTCTAATAGTCCATACAGTCTACAGCTTCTGCCCTTATAGATCAATGTTAAGGTGCAAAGGAATTGATTGTATTTGAAATATGATGAAGGAATCAAGGACTATCTGTGGTCTACACCTACTGATTAGTAGACCTATTTTCATTAAGTCATTTGAATTACAGAAATTTTGGGTCAGAAAGGAGACTTTTTGGCTTAGAAAAAAATTTCTATTTAACAATTTCTCAAGAACTTATATATGCTTTCTTAATAAACTTTATAATATAATAATAATGTAGCATACATATGATATATATATGGCATATATCGTATATATACTATAATCACTGCTTACACCACAACATATAATATATATGACTATATACTCTATCTTATTTAAATTTGCCTCATTTTAAGAAATGGAGGAATAAAACACTCAGAAAGGGAATGGTCATTAATGAATAACTACTGAATCATTTTAACTAACAGAAGTAAAAACTGTTTTTTACTGATTACCTATAACAACAACAACAACAACAAAATCCAAATTGTTGATTTGGACTAAGTTATAACATTAAATTTAGGAAAAAAAATAACAAAGAATCTCTTTCTAGAGACATTTATAGAAATCCTCTTTTATAAAACTATGTTGATTTCATGTTGTATGTTTAAAGGGTCTTTCATGTTAATATAGTCCCAGAACGACACAAATCAGTACTTGGGAGATAGCTGATCTGGAGGATTTACAAAAGGATTTTCACTTTATCACTTGGGGGAAAAGATCAAACATCAGAGTCTTGAAATTTGAAATTTGAAACATGTTAATACGGGCTTCTCGACCCACCATGAGATTAATGAAAAGTTAAAGGATTAGGCAGACACTTTCAAATCCTGAATTTGAAACATGCTGTCATCCTCTGAAATCTTTATTATTATTTTTTAATGTAGGAACCACATTTTCCAATTTTTATATAGATTTGTAATTTTGTAAAGTCACTAACTGGCTTTTCCTTCAAAGCAACGGCAGTAAACCAAAAGGGAGTGCTAAAGTACTCAGAAGCTGGTTCTCAGTCCAAATGTTTTCCTTT
This sequence comes from Condylura cristata, assembly GCF_000260355.1. Lineage (NCBI taxonomy): Eukaryota > Metazoa > Chordata > Mammalia > Eulipotyphla > Talpidae > Condylura > Condylura cristata. Next base: position 38,467,131 of record NW_004567115.1, on the reverse strand, counting down.
GGTAGTTAGGGAGTGAAATTGCCTTATTTTCACTCACACATTCACATCCATTCTCTTTATGCCTGTGAATGTGCCATCATGTGTCACATGGATTTCACGTCCTACAAACATGCATGATGACTCAAAATGTTCCCAAAAGAGACAGTTAAAAAAAAGAAAAAGATAAAAAGATCGTGTTTTTTTTTTTTTTTTTTTTTTTTTTTTTTAATGAGACTATCTTCCTTTCTTAGGAGTAGGGACCATCACCTGCAGGACTTTTGGGCCTGGGACAACAAGTTCACATACAGACCCAAGGCTCTCTTTAGAGTCTCCTGAGTGGTCACCATGCGTCCATATTCCTTCATCTCAGCCCATGGACAAAACCCACCGTTTTTTTTTTTAACTAATGTTGACAAAGTATAGCTTCACAGATTAGTCCTCTTGAGTCTGGCTCCAGCTGGCCCCAACTTCCTGGCACCTGAAAATCTGAGATGTGGTAAAAAGCACCTCTCTCCAATGTTGTACAGTATATTTTTAACAGGCTCCTGAACTTGAAAAGAAGGTCTGAACTGAATACAATAGTCAGTATTTCTAGAGTATGATTAATTTCACTAAGACAATTATTGATTTTAATTCCCTTGCCCCCCAATAAAGGCTTATTCCTACAGGTTAACAGGCTGCCAATATGTTTGCTGTGATTAAGTAGCAGAATGACAACAGAAAGACTGAATGAAACAATTAAATGAAGCTTTAGAAAAATGCTGAATCCAAAAACTTGTGAAAATGTATCTAGTCAATCATTTATAAAGGCTCAATCTGATTGTTTTGGCTAATTTAATGAATTCTATTAGCTATGTTAAAGATGAACCATTTTGGTGAGCTATTATTATGGCATGAAAAGTGAACTAAATATGTCATTACTGTTTGTAATGATAATGGCAATGATTCAAGCCTAATTAAATTTTTGTAGATCAGAAATCTCTCAGGCTAATTAGGAGTTAATCAGCCAAGATTGAAGGACACAAACTTCTTCAGTGGAATTAAGGTTTTGCAATTCAGCGTTATTCTTAAAATATGGCCTGTCTTTAAAATTATGGCAAATAGATTGAATTTACAAAAATTAGTTAACATAATATGGGAGGAAATCTCTGCTTTTATTTCTGCTTAGTCTTAAAAAAAATAAACATGGATGGTGTTTGTCTTATAAGTGAGGCAACTTTCCTGGAATATTTGTGCACTAATAATCTAGTGGTACTTCCAAATAGCAGTATGTAAGTTTATCAGCTCCAAAATTTTTTTTGCCACTTTCAGGTTAGGTTATATATTGCAGAGTTCACAAATGTATAATTTATTTTTAAAAAGTCCTCATTTCTACTCAAGTACTAAAAGGCAATGTTTCTAATGCAGACTTCAAACATTTGTTTAGGCTTTGCAAAGCATTAGTTTATGGGCTGCTAGAACTATTCATTCCAAAAAGCCACAATGAAGTATATACACCAAAGGTAAACAAAATTTGAAGGAGAGTACCAAGAAGAAACATTCTGTCCAAGTCTTACATCATTACTGATGGTCAAACAGAGTCAAAAGACCAAACCAGTTAGAAGTGTGCTGTTCCCCTTTAGACCCTTATTTTCTCTGGAAAATTATTAGTAACAGAAAATGCCAGTAAAAAATCTTATATAGAAGTTAAAATAGTCCAGCTCTTGCGTTTATTCTACCCCGACAAAACACCCAATTAGTTTTTTACTCTTATGAACTCAGTGGTTGAGCACTGCAATCAAGGAATGACAATTTGAATGAATGAAGGCTAGAACTGCCAGCCTAAAGGCTAAGTTGACAGAGCTGCACTGGCCCCTGGGGAATGAAGCTCTTAAAAGCAATCTCCTGAGTCCTTGGGATGACCTAGGCATGCTAGCGAGCAATGAGAAGTGTTCACAGAAAATTCACCTTTCAATTTCTTCCTTAGATAAAAACCGAGTCCAAGAACTGAGACAATGAGCAACCCCAATGGAAATAATAGTAAGATTCATATATACATTTATTTATTAGAAGAAATGATGGGAAAATATGGGAAGCAAAATACATGAAAGTGATCATTATTTGGATCAAATCACACAGAGCAAATGATAATATTTGATCATGTTTGGAGTCTATGATTACCCTGCACCCCTCACTGCTCACCCTGGAAATGAAACAGAGTTTCCCTGTTTCCTTTATCTCATCGAGGAAGACTCTGGGGATTTGGGAATTAAGAAACTTTGTTGTCTGGTAAATCCTCTTCTGATAAGTGAGTATTGTAGGATAAAATTTACTTTATAAAAATGGAAACAATTTCAACCCATACCTCACTTGATTGAGCACAAGGGTACATCTTTATTTGCAGAACATCTATGGGCTGGATGCAACCCTTCATAAGGTAAGGGAAGCAATTCTTTTCCCATTCAGGAAAAAACAGTTTTTTGTTTGTTAATCAAAAGCATCATTTCTGTATTCTGATAGCCATTATTGTGAGAGCCACATTGTAATTATGAGTTGTTCAGTGAACATTAAACAAAGTTTTGGGGACTGTTATTTTTGAAAATACAAGTTTTTGAAGAGGGACCAAGAACTCAAACAACTGCTCTTTAGCCTTGGGTGATAATCTGTATGGAAAAGCACGGTGTCTGTTACCAGCTGCGGTCAGAATGCTGTGGTCAGAATCGTATGAAAAACCTTTATGTAATGATGGGGCAGGGCTGATCTAAACAGCCTCTAAGATTCCTTTTTAGCCTATGGTTTGAGCCTAAGTTCATAAAAGCAAAATTTAGCTACATGATAATAGCATAGAACAATGAATAAAGCCTAGATATTAAAATTTTGTACTAATTATTACTATAATTATGTAAGAAAAAGTTCCTCAAACCTAAGCTTATGCACAGGAAAATAGATTGGAAATAAACATAGTGACATTGATTATTTGTGGTTGACTGGAATTGGATGGTAGGATATAGTGGTGTTTTTTTTTTTGTCTGTATTTTAGTGATTATATATTACTTTTAAAATGAGGAGGAGTAAAGATTACATAACTTACAATAAAAGTTTGACTTGGGTTGAGAAACAAGATTTCAAATATTGTATTACTCAGTGATGGTATTTTGGTATTCAATTGCAATGGCATCTTCAAACATGATATATTAATGGCAGTTATTTTTCAGACTGACACATCTTTGTTTTCCTATTTGCATACTTCTCATATTAGTGGGAAAATGAAGACTGCTTTTTGCATAGCTTTATATTAATTTAAAACAAAAGAGGAATACACAACCACAGTTTAGCTTTTGTCATGGTCTAAAATAAATCTGCGTTAATTTCTTGGCCCCTCTAAGTGAAATTCATTGGGTTTTTTATCACCACAGCTTGTTCTAGTTCATGCTATTTTCAGATAGCAGAGGCTGGGCTGAAATTTAGCTATGATGGTAGGGAATGTCTGTCCTGGAGTTATGTGAACTGGTCATACAGAAACCTGACCTGAGCATTATAAGAAGCAGGAACCCTTCAGTCCATTAGGGGAAGAACTAAAATGGTTCTTATCTCTGAGTTCTTCAAGCACTTCAAACACGCGCTTCTTGGAGAGGGTGCCAGAAAGAATTAGTCATGACTCAAACTAATGGAATGTTCAAAGGCTCCTTCCTGCTGACTGACTGCTGTAGTCCTTAATCCAATCTTCACTTGTTTTTTTAACTTATGTTGTTCTCTACCTTTTCCCCATCTGTAGTATCATAAATAACCATAAGGTGTAATGCCAAAATGTCGGACACAGAGTCTTAATATATGACTGACAAGAGGCCAGAGTATTTGAAATGAATATTACCTTTAAAAATCCATTTCTTAGAATAACCATCATCAAAAAGGAATACTCAGAGGTTTACAAAAGGGATCGTATGTAGAGTTAAAACACAAGGATTGCCCTTAAAGTTCAATGCTGGAGAGATGTCAGCAAAACTCAGGCTCCCACTCTGGTTTCAGCTCAGCCCGTACTTAAATATTTGCTGAGTCACCCACATGCCAGGGGGGCCATGGCGACTTGATCAGGGGTCACAGGGATTTGCTACTTTGGTAAAATCTGTCTAATGGTCATATCTGTCTAATTAAATTGTCCCCATAACTTAGCATCTCACATCGGTGAAATCAGGTTTGAAAAATTGGAAGAAATTTGGAAAGCAAAAATAATTTGCAAAAGGCGTACAGTGCAACTTGGTGCATGCATTACATATAGAAAAGGAGATTCAGGATTTTACCCAGTTTGTCCTGGTGATGAGATGAGCCTTCAATTTCTTTTGTAAAAAAATTTTTTAAAGCACCACAAGATCTCTTTTTTTCATTGTGTTGCCTCCAAGTAATGAACTGGTGAGGGCAAGAGGAAGAATGTGGGCCTTGGGTTCTGCCTGGGGAATGTTCTTTCTTCTAATATATTTTTTTCCATCAACGAAAATATTACTACAAGAATGTTCACCAATTTACCAGAGTAAGCTCCCATGTGCACTCAGATTCCTTTGCACCACATATATTACCTGTCTTATCTGTTTCATACTTGCTCATTTAACCTGATGGTGGAACTCTTATCTGTCCTAAATAAGACACCCACGTTCAAGATCACTTTTACCAAGCAATCATTGTGGGAAGTGGTTCCTAGGATTGGTCTTGCATACTGTTAGAAAATGCAGTGTATCTTTAGGCTCTCAGTTCCTTTTATCGGTTTATCAGCTATTTATTGAATGCTGTGTCTGGGAGAATGAGAGCCAAGAGTACAGACATGGCCTTCAGGAATATTCCACATCCTGCACACCCCCTATGGGGCTTGTTTTCTCTTGCACTTAGTTTTGAGGCTAAGACTCTTCTTTCCCACTAGTCTAGAAACAAGGATTGAGGAAACTTTCTTCCCCCTGAAGGTTAAACGACAGGGATATTTCTTCTCCTAGAGAGCATGTGTCTTCACTGAAAAGAAAGCTTAAATCCCATGTAATTTGTAATGTTTCTTGTAAAAGTATTGAGGGGATCTCTGGAAGCCTTCCTACCTTCCTCTGTCACCAAAAGCCAAGAGGCTTTCTGACACAGCCTGAGGGAGCAGGGTCTAGTACTACTAATACCAAGAGCTCTGAAGTAAGTGAGAATGTCCAGGGCTAGTTCAGTAGGCGTCTTTCTCGGTATCATTTCACTTACGTCTTTAAGAAGCTCTATGAGGTACATGCACATATGTGACATGTATTTTATAGAGAAGAAATGGAAGCTTATGGAGACAATTGGAAAACTTAAGGATAAATTCAGGAGAGATGATTCTGAAAGGGGAACACTATTGAAGGATAAGTTAAGAGTATGTTTTCCATTTCAGATATCTAGAAAAACTACACTTTGGGAATGATTCTGAAGTCCCTGAGACAGAGACTGAGGGACGCCACACAAGGACCGAACTCCGTGGTCCTCATCTTTTTTGACAGGGCTGGCAAAGGAGAGGTTACAGAATCGGATCTTGGCCCAGATCCCGCTGCCATAAACTCCCCTGGCCTACAGTGGTTTCTTTACCGATTTCCTCCAGCAGGGGCATTCCTGAGCTCGCTACATACCAGAGCCCAGTCCAGATCAGACAGGAGCTGTGGACACACAATCTCTGGGCTTTTCACCCACCTGAGATGGGGACGCGCCCTCACGACCACGAGCTGCAGCTGATGGCAGCCCAGGATTAACAACAGGACCACACTCGGACAGACACACGGGCTTCAGCCAAGCCCACTCTCCTGGCTCGAAGCCAATATGGTTCAATTCCTTCATTCTCAAACCCCAGCCCTAAAACCGATGCAGACCCCTAGCACCTCAGATTCTCGTGCCCAGGAGGTCCTGCTGGAGGTCTGGGTTTTGCTCTTTCAGCAGGAAACCCCCGACTCCTTGCCTGCTCTCACTGCTCTCTCAATGGGCCTTTTCCTGGCTATTGCTTTGGGTGGCTGGGGGCCCTGTGGTCTAGACCTCCATTATCAGCAGGTAGGGCAGTGACAGCTGCTGGTTGGTGCTCGGCTTATCCACCCGTGTGTGTTGCCAGAAGGTGGTTGGGACTGAGGCTCATGGGCGCTTCCTTGTTCAGTGCCAGGAATAGATCATCAGTTTAGCAGGAACACTGCTTTAAAAGGGATTCACTTTTATAGCTCTGTATCTCTAAAGTTGGGTGCTCCCAGGTAGAGGGTTTAAGATCCTTTTGTTAATTACATTTTTCTGAATTTCACAATTGAGGGTTGGTTTAACTTCACATTTTATAGCTTCACTTTTTATATGCTTAGACATAGCTAAGCATCAGATTAATTGATTTATTTAGCTTCAGATTAATAGATTTATTTAGATAAGAGTTGCCTCATGGGGAAATCCTTTCTATTTTGTAACTCCACTGCACAGGAAAAAAAATATCACAATGATTGCATAATGCAAAACTCCTTTTGTAGAGTAAACTTAATTCTAGAATGCCAGAACTGAGAATTAGAAAAGGATGTAAAATAAGAGCTGGGTAAAGAGCTCAAAGTGGTAGAGCTCACAATAATTATATTAGACACACCTGTTTCAAATGAAAGCCACTCCCTCCCACCTTCATTTCTGTTTTTACTGTAACATCTTAAACTTCTTGCATTGCCTCATGGTCATTTGGCAGAAGTCCATCATTAGAAGTGGGAAAAAAATGGATATGCTCCTGATGAGAGCATATTTGTCTGTTAACAAGGTGTTAGTCTAAGCACATTTGTCTTTATTTTAGGTGAGACAATATGGACAATAGAAATGTATTCCTGAGAGTAAAGACAGAACAGTACTTCATCAGGTGCTTATCCAGTTGCTGTATCTGCTACTTCTTCCCTATGGAAGGCAGCCATATCATTTAGAAAAAAATATAATGTGAACACCACTCACTCTAAAATTCATACCTGTGGTTCTGATTCTAAGTTGATTCTGAAAGGATGAGCTTTCCCATCTTCAGCTACTTGGGGAGACCATAAGCGAGTTTCTGCCCTGCAAGTAAAATAAAGATGGTAAATGCCAACATTAATGGTGCTGCCAGCTTATTTATTTATTTATTTTTACTGGGTACAGGCCAGAGGTGTAAAGGTGGTGAGAGGATTCACCAGAGACACAGCCAGGAGCAGACCAGGTAGATCCACGGGACATTGCTGAGGGGAGCAGCGGGTGGCCCAGGAGAGGTCTGCTGGGCCATGTGGGTCACCTCCAGGGTGGGGGATTGGACTGGCACTGAGGCAGCTGCGACTGGCTTGCAATGCTGTGCTTTAGCCGGCTGCGCCACCAGGGAGGACCTGCTTCCAGCTTTTGGGGGCTTGCGCTTTCTGTAGTGTTTGTAAAGGTACCGGGAACCCTCAGCATTCAAACAGAAGCAGTGTTCCTTGCTCATTATTCTGTATTTTCCCATCTAGTTAGACTTTAAAAATATGTACTTTTGGGGAAATGTGAATGGACCAAATTTGCCTGGAGTGCTACTGTGGGCTGACTATGTCTCTTCCCTGATTCAAATTCCCATGCTGAAACCCCATTGCCTAAAGGGATGGCACTTGCAGGTGGAGCCTTTGGGAGATAATTCCAGCTAGATGTGATCCTGAAGGTGGGGCCTTGCGATGCAATTAACACCCACATGAAAAGAGGAAGGGGGCTCCCCCTGGTGGTGCAACGGCTTAAAGCACCTCCTTATGAAGCTCTCCCAAGTCATGCAGCACGAGTTCCATCCCCATCCAGGGGGCTGACCCACATGGCGCAGCAGACCTCTCTCATCTCCCCCTGCTCCCCTCAGCAGTGTATTTCAGTACATTTGGGTGTTCTGCTTCTCTCTCTGTCTCTGGTGAATCCTCTCACCCACCACACATCTGGCCTGTACCTCAGTTCTGTAAACATAAATAAATAAATCTTTAAAAAAAAAAAATAAGGGCCCTCCCTGGTGGCGCAGCTGGTTAAAACACAGCACTGAGAATCTAAAGCCGCTTCCACATGAGTTCGATCCCCGCCTGCCCTGGAGGTGACCACATGGCGTGGCAGACCTCTCCTGACCCGCCCACTGCTCCCCTCAGCAGTGTACTTCGTCGATCTGCCTGTTCTGCTCCCCACTCTGTCTCTGATGAAGCCTCTCACCATCCCTGAGCCTCTGGCCTGTACCCCAGTTCTGTATGCACAAATAAATAAACCTTTAAAAAAAAAAAAAAAGGAGGAAGGGACACTGGTCACAGGTCTCTCGCTGCACCAGGGAAGGCTCTGTGAGGACGCAATCAAGAAGTGGCCTCTCCTCGTGGACCTGACCTCCCTGCCACCCTGACCTCAGACTTCCACTCTCAACTGTGAGAAGAGCATGCTTGCTATTAAGCCACCCATTCTGCGATATCGTAGCTTTCGCAGTCAGGAAGAGGCAAGGGCTTCACAGAGTCTCTGGAGAAAACAGTCTCGGGGGCATACAGGACACAGTAACAGTACGGGATGAAGATTTGGGAGCTGCACCCTGCAAATGATAAAGCAAACTCCAGGGCTTCTTTATTTCTCCACTTTTCCTCCTCAGGCCACCACTGGAGACACTGACTGCCTGGTGGGGGGACTTGCGTTGGCACCAAGATCTACCCTGTCTGTAGCTGTGTGGGTCTCCCTGGGGACTGGGCTTGGCGGGAACAAAGGTTGAGCACAGATAAGGAAAAAGTCCATTTCACTCCTGGAATGGCAGGTTGCTTATTGCTGTGTCTTCTGTTTGAGGACATTCTGCACACAAGGGAGAGTGTGACAATAGCCATGGGACTTGCACACCAACAGCCACCAGAGCAAACCATTATTTCACAGCCCAGTTTCAGGCCAGGGCTCAAAAGAGCTGCCTCGATTTCCTTTCTTTTTGAGCAGAAACATTTCATTATCTACCATGCTCCTATGTACTGACACTCCCGTACCTTGGGGGATTCTTGGAAGCTTAATTCTGCATCAAACAGCCACTGGCACAGGAGATTAGCAACCAGTTTTTTTTTTTTAAATAATATAATAGTTTATTCTTATATCATTTTATGCCTTTTTTTCCATCTCACTTGTAATCCCCGTGGGCTTCCCATCACCAATCACCCGTGAGCCATCACCATAGTCCAGTGCTCTTTCCCCCCAAACCCCCATTTTTGATCCCATCCCCACTCCACCCCTGTAAAATGTCTCCAGTATATAGTTGTTCATTATTATTATCCCTCCACTCCACCCCGGTCCTGCTATGAATGAAACCATCCAATATTTTTCTTTTTCTTTCTGGCTTATTTCACTAAGCACGATTCCTTCCATGAGCAACCAGTTTTTAACGTGATCACATTTTTGGTATGGCAAGAGGCTGTGTTAGGAGAGGCTCAAACTTCCATTTCATTCTGTACCACACGTATTAACAGCACTAAATTAGGGAGCTGTCAGAGTTTAGTGGCCAATACCTTAAATGTGTCTATGTTTATAGTCAATTAACTGTATCAGTACAAGGGAATCATTCCTGCAACCTCTTCACTATCTTGACATTCCAGGGAATTCCTTTTACAAATAGTCTACCAAATACTGATAGACTGACTTTACTGAAGAACAGCAAAAGCGGTTGAAATAATTTAAAGTAGTCAATATTCTAGGTCTTTTGACCCTTCCTGTCACTGGGAAGAGAACATCATGTATATTACTGGTCCAGGTTCTTCTGCAAAACACATCAAATTTTAATACCATCGGTCAAAGCACCTGTCAATTTTGAGGCACAGCTGGTGTGCTGCTGCTTTAATCCTGTCCTGAGCATCGGCGTGAGTCATGGACTCTGTCCCGAAGCCATCAATTGCCAGGATGACATCCCCGGGACACAGGTTGGCAGCTGCTGCCTTGCTTCCTGGCGTGATCTGGAAGAAATCCGGGCATATGTTAAAAGTTACCTTCTGCAATGTCTTGCGTTTTGTGACTGACATTTGTATTGCAGCTTGGTAGCATTTTATTTATTTATTTTAAAAAAGATTTATCTATTTATGCATATAAGAACTGGGGCACAGGCTAGTGGTGTATGTGTGTGTGTGTTGTGGGGGATGGTGGTGAGAGGAGTCACCAGAGACAGAGGAGGGAGCAGAACAGGCAGAATGATGAAGTACACTGCTGAGGGGAGTAGTGGGTGGGTCAGGAGAGGTCTGCCACGCCATGTGGGTCACCTTCTGGGCCAGGGATTAAACTCTTGCTGCAGTGGCTGAGGACAGCTTCATAGTGCTGTGCTTTAACCCGTTGTGCCACCAGGGAGGGCATGCACCAGGTAACATTTTACATGTTTCACTGGGTGGGCAATCTTAATTCTAACTTAAAGTAATTCTTAATTGAGCAATTAAACAGTTAACTCTGTTTTCTCATCATACTGAATAAGTTTACTAATTACATTTCTTCCTTTATTTGTGTGTTGAAGAACTGGGATGTAGATGAGAAGTGTTGAGGGGTGAGGAGATTCACTGGGGACAGAACAGGTGGACCTACTGAAATACCTGTTGAGGGGAGCAACAGGCTAGGCGGGAGAGGTCTGCTGTGCCATGTGGGTCAGCTCTGGGCCAGGGGATTGAACTCAGGCCATAGTGGTGATAGTGAGTGATAATGCTGAGAATTAGCCCCGGGCCACCTGTAATCACATTTCATCTAGTATGACATCTCTTATTCTTTCCCCCAGTTTTATTGAGATTGGATCAATATACATTCTTAATCTCTTTTAAAACATCTTTCATAACAGACTTTTTGAATTACAAAAAAAGAATTTGGTTTTAGTTTTTGCTTTCTGTCACTGATCCAGAACTCTATTTGAAGGCAGAACTTTATTAAACTTAAGGAAATTTTCTATTTGAATTAAAAGTGTTTTGGCATTTCTGTAAGTTGTGATATTCATTGTTCACATATAAGGGGGCACCTAGGAGATAGAGCTGGAAAAAAGTCCTTCTTGGCTTAATATGAAGATGCCTTATAATATACAAGATTATAACTTTTCATGCACTTTTTAGAAGTCATGAAGTTTCAGAGTAACCAACTGATCTGGAGTCTAAGACAATATTCAGCATGTATCAGCTGAGATGAAGAGTTGGGTCACCATATTAGCTATTAAGAATTCAGCTAAAATTATGAACAAATTGCTAACAGCTGATCATAAATTAGCATTGAGAGTCTGGAACCCCTGGGAACTACAGACACACGGAAGCTTGCATTCACACAGTCTTTTCTCCTTAATGAAGAACAGATGAAACAATAGAAAACAATAATATGATGCAAGACTTTAATTCTATCAGTAAAAACTAAGTACAAATGGCTAAACACATCACAGTTTTTTTTTTTTATTTTTTAAACAGATTGTGAAGGTAGGTAAAAAAGCAAGATCCAGTTTTATTTAATGTATGGGTAATCAACATGGATTTCTTTGTGTGGCCAGGGGGAGTGCAATGGGGATAAAATATATGCTTAACCAATAAGTAACTTGAATATTACTATTTTGAGTATTTAGTTATAGGCAGTGATTCTTATAAAGTTTTTCTTTATTGAAGCAACACTGCATTATAGCATTATATAAGGTTCAGGTGTGCACCATAAAAATCAACGTGTGTGTATTATAAATTTACCACCACAAATCTGATTGTATCCTTCCTCATACACTTGTCCTGATTTGCCTACCTCCATGCCTCCTTTGCCTCTGGTAACCACTATTAGGTGTTGTAGTCCACATTTTATTTTGTTTTATTTAGTTTATCTATTTTTTTGTTTTCTCACTATTGAAATTATCCTGTGTGTCTTTCTTTGTCTGGCTTATTTTACTTAGCATAAATAGGTCCATTCCTGTTGTTATAACTTGTAGGACTTCACTTCATCATCTTTTTAACAACTGCATAGTATTCCATCTCCTTTACCCCTTCATCAGTTGATGGGCCCTTAAGTGGTTTTTAGTTCCTAGCTATTATAAATAATGCTGCAATGAAATATGGGTACATTTGTTTCTTTGAATTAGTGTTTTAATATTCTTGAGTAGATACCTGAAGTAAATACCAGAAGTGGGGGAACTGGATCTTATAGAATGTCTCCTTTTAATTTTTAGAGGGCTTTCCATACTGCTTCCCATAAGGGCCACACCAATTTACATTCTCTTCACATCCTCTCCAAAACTTATTGTTTCTTGTCTTTTGGAATAATGACAATGATTCTTTTGATTGCTATACTAGATTTTTCTCAGCAAACCCCAACTACTTATTCAGGGCCACACCATGCCTGCTTCTCTAAATGGTCTTGTTCCACTCTCTGCCTCCTACATCACTGTATTGAGATTCCTTTCAGTTCTTCAAGAATTCAAACTTGGGCTGCATACAAGCTGTTATTTTGGCCTGAGATGGTTTCCTGACTATTCACCCAATTGCTCTTTCTTATCTTTTAAAGCTAATCTTCTATGCCACCTTCTCAAAGACTTCCCTAAACATCAGAAGTAGCATCTCCAGTCTCTCCCCACAGATTCCCCACCAGTATGTCCTGTTCATTTCCTTCATGAAAACAATTTGAAATTTTATGTTTATTTCCTTGTGCCTGGCCTGTCTTCCCAACTGTGCTAGGAGCTCTTGAGGACATGTACAGCATTATGTATATTTCTAATGCTTTACGGTATATATTCCAGTGTTTGGAATTCATGAATAATTTATTTGAAAAATAAATGAAAATGACACTTAGGTCAGAGTTTATAAAACATAAAGAACTTGTCTCTATTTAAGTATCACGGCTGTTGCGGTCTCCCTGGTGGTACAACAGGTTAAAGCACAGAGCTATGAAGCTATCTGAAGCCGCTGTGGCATGAGTTCCATTCCCAGCCAGGGAGCTGACCCACATGGCGCGGCAGGCCTCTCCTGATCTGCCCACTGCTCCCCTCAGCAGTGTATTTCAGTACCTCTGCCTGTTCTGCTCCCCACTCTGTCTTTGGTGAATCCTCTCACGCCCTGCACCTCTGGCCTGTACCTCTGGCCTGTACCCCAGTCTTGTAAGCATAAATAATAAATAAATCTTAAAAAAATATGATTGTTAATGTTGACCTATCATTGTTCGTTTGCAATTTTCCACTATTTACAGCAGAATAATACATGGACTTGACTTAAAATTCAGATTGTACTAGGAATAAAATAGATTGCTTCTCATGTTTTTTTTCAAAGATTTTTTTTTTAATGCATACAGAGAGGTGCAGGGGCGGTGAGAGGATTCACCAGAGACAGAGTGGGGAGCAGAACAGGCCAAATGACGAAGTACATTGCTGAGTGGAGCAGCGGGCGTGTCAGGAGAGGTCTGCTGCGCCATGTGGGTCACCTACGGGGCAGGCAGGAATGGGACACATGCTGAAGTGGCTTTAGTTTCTTAGTGCTGTGCTTTAACCTGCTGCACCACCAGGGAGGGGCCCTGTTTCTCATGTTTTACTTGAGGCTCAGCCATTAATTTTTTTCCTCTACCTTATTCTAGTTATCTATTGTATTTCACTTTGTATTTCTAAGGGAAATCTAAGATTCGCCCAAATGAGTATAATTGCTAAAATAATAAATTTGCATGTGTCCCAACTCTTCAGTCTCATCTCTAAAGTGTTTGCTGTGCTTATTTTATTTCTGTGACCATCTCACTCTAGGTTCTTACTTCCAGTAAGAACAATAAAAAGGAGATGAGTGAAGATAACTGGGGTTATGGCATTTCAGCCTTTGCTCCCAACATTTCATAACTGTTTTCCATTTAGAAATTCTCCCAGACCCAGAACTGTTAGAAGAAAAGTTTCCATCCCTAATGTGACTTGTAAGGATAAAAATAATCTTCAGCTTTTAATTATCTCTAGTTATAGTTTGTCAAAATCAGTACTATCTATTTTTAAACTTCTAAGACCAGAATGCTTTTGTTTGACTTAAAACATGGGAAGGCACGTTGCTTTTAAAGCCTCAATTAATCTACTTATGACTCTACTGTAGTTAAATAGGTAAGTCATGTAACAATGTTGATTTAGAAAAGCCTAATATGTTTTAGCTCCTGTTAGGAAGAGTGGAAGTAAGGCTGTGTATGTATATGTCATAAATTTTAAACAGAGACTTCTGGTAGCTGAAGTTAGGTACTAAATTGTATTAATGGTACAATTAATACAATTTAGTACCTAACTTCAGCTACCAGAAGTTAACAATGCTATCTTATATTTATGCAGAATATTATATTTGCAAAGCTTTTTCGTAGCTTTGACCATTGCCACAACTGTAAGACAGGTTGGACAAGCAGGCTGCATTTATGTTTCAGAGGTGGGGTGTCTAAGAAATCTGTAACTTCTTACTAAGTCGGGTGCAGGTATATAGCCAGCTATATTGCCAGCTGTTTCAGAAGTCAAATAGGGAAGGTGGTTGATGGTGATGGCCATTTCGCATCCAACCTGACCCTTGTTCCTGGGGCCTCCTACAAAGTATTTACAAGAAAGAAAAAAAGATGTAGAAAGAGAGATGAGAAAGAAGGAAAGAATAAGATCTCTTTACTTTTCCCTAAATCTCAAGTTCAGCTAGTGTAGTGATCAGAAAATGATCACAACACTTGTCTGGTGTCAGTAAGTTAAGTTACTCATTTAATCTCAAGTGTATGTTATTTCTCAGTATTACTTTGTGTTGCCATTGTATTATATTATATTGTCACCTCGTTGTTTTACTTCCTGTGATTGCTCCCAAGTTATTACTATCTACTTTCCAAATCAGAAGAATTTTCCAATGGATTACTTATAATTCAGGCTCATTAGAGTCTCAAAGATCAAAAGCTTGTGACATCCTACTGGCCCAAATCACTTAGCACTGTATTTTAAAACTTGCTTCATTGAAACATAGACACTGATCCCACTCCAGGTCCCTGGAATCCTAAATGGAAACCCGAGGAGAGCTGGGAGAAACTGTGCTTAACAATTACCTGAGATAATTTCCATTATTTACATCAGCCTATTATTTAGATCCATTTGAAAAAAAACCCACTAATTAAAAACACATATAATGCATCTGTGGGAAGCATAAGGGAAGTTGAAGACATGACCCAATGTGATCTTTCTATTAAGAATAAAAATGACTGAAATGGTTATGGAGCAAGACAAGTGTATACTGAAGGACTCTATGTTGGGGCATGGGTTGAAATAGTGAGTAATCTCATCGTTCAGTTATTCTCCATTATCCACAAATACATTGTCTACTCCAGCACCTTGTCAAGTAACTAAAGCCCACTAGCCCACATTTCTAGACCCATACTCTGTACTAGTTAAATCAGAATCTCTACAAGTTGTGTCTGGGCATGGGTATCTTCAAAAGTCATCTGGGTGAGTTGAATGGGCAACCAGCACTGAGAACTATTAGGATATCGCTACTTTATTATTGTTATTACTGAGAAGTATTATCTCATTTATTTGCTTCTTTTAAGATGAGAAAACGGATGCTCAGAAAGTATAAAAATCTTGCTTATGGTCTCACAGTCAGTGAAAATCTGAAGTTCCCTCGCGGTCTCTAGCTTTTTAGGTAAATCCGACCTGTACCCCACATGCCACTCCTGCAGGTAATTGCTCCTCTGCCTACTAGTTCTTGGCCATACTTTCTCCATGGAATTTTGGACAGTTGTGTCTAGGTAGTTTATCTATATGCACCTTTTCTTCTACTGACATATGAGTTTTTCAGGTGGTAGAAACCCATTAGATTCAATTACTTGACTCTTCTGCATTAAAACCACATACAGCACATTCTGCATTTGTAGATATTTATGAGATGCAGGAATATTCTGAACATGCCAACCAACACTTAATGGGCAGAAACACGTTTGTTAGAACAAAATTAAACAGGTTTTTATTTATATCAACTTTCCTATCGCACTTGGTTTAGCCTGGAAAAGGAAAACTAACCACCTTTCTAAAAGTTGAAATTTCAAACAGAGTTTATGTTAAAGTGATGTATTTTTGTAAGGTAAAGCCTGCAAATCTGAAGACTACTGACTAGCATTTTCCCACATAGGTCCACTTAGCATTTCTAGTTACAATGATCTTGATTCTAGGTGTGCTATGAATGGGAAGGAGGGAGGAGGGAGTGGGGAGAGGAACTGAGCGAGACTGGACATATTGGCATCAAATGTATACAATGATATTACATCATGTCCACAAAAGAAGCTTGCATTTTATTCCAAATTGAACCGTTTGTGAAAACAATGTATCGGCAACTTGGCAGTGATAGTAAATCACTTTCTGGGTGGTCCAGAAACGTGAAAAAGAAAGAAAGAGACTCTTTAGAATCTTCTTGTTAATAAAAAGAAAAGGTGCTGACTTGAAGATGTAAACTTTAAGTTTCATTTGGTGAAATTCCTAGGCTAGTTTTACATAGTGTTTGAAATAGCAAACTCTCCTTGAAACTGAAAAATCTACAGTTTAACTGTGTATTGTGTGAAGTATAGAAACTGCTGTCCTGCAAATTGTGGGTTTTGCAATCAATTGCTAATTTATCTGGAGGGTCTCTGGGGTTTGTTTTACCTCACTTCTTGTTTTTTTATTTATTTATTTCTTATGATACAAAAATGAAGCCAGGATGAGGAACTGGATTGTAAACAGTTATGGGAGGGGACCCCTTTGTCCTAAATTTTGTGGATTATAATTTCAGTTGGTGGAGAGTTACATTTGTAACTCTTCCAGGGAACAATCTAGGAGATTGCTGTAGTCTGCACTTGTAGCATTGAGGCAGGGAGAGGAGGGTAGAGCTTGGAGGAGAACAAGAAGTAGATTTCACGAACTTGAGGAATCGATGTCATTTATGGGACATTTGGTGGCATTGAGTACAGGCATTGGTATTTTTTATTTTTTGTATTCTTCATAACTGACAACTCAGTTAATAATGCAAAATTCTCACATATCTTAATCATGGACTATTTTTGAAGACAGAATCTGTAACTCTAAATAATAATATGTGAAAAGTACACAACATAGTGATTCACATTCAGCCTGTATTTACTCTATAACACGAATGATGTAAAGACACAGTATATGCCACTGAGAAGCCCCTACCCTCGCAGAGCATGAAATGTGTGGGATACAGATGGACTCAAACATCTGCGTGGTAGAAGACTATAGGTCAAAAGCAAGCTGCAGTAACCAAGTGGATGAAATGATTGTTTCTGGAAGAAAGCCAGGGGAGTGGTAGTTGAATGTTTTCCACAGCATAAAGGATGGTGGGTGGGTAGGAAGGGGAAGTGAATTCTGGAAAGAAATAATAGCAGGAGCAAAGGAATGTTAGAGAAATCATAAACTATCCAGGGCAGGGCACCACTGGCTGTGGAGTGGAAGAGAGAGGGCAGAGAGAAGGGACAGAGAGGGAGGGAATGAAGTTGGCAACTTGCCATGCTAAAGAACACACATTTTACTCATAAACTGGTGGCACCACTGAAGGATTCTTAAGGATGGGGAGGCTGAGGAAATCTTGCATTTCCCAGAGATCACTGGTAAGAATATGTGGGGTGAACCAACAGCCAGGTGTGATGTCATAACTTGAATCCAGACAGTAGGAGAGAGATGGAAAATGGCAGAGCATACAGACAAAGATGGTGAACAACCAAACGTATTCACTACCTTTTACATAATATAAAAGCTATAAAAGTAATAGAATAACTCTTAAATATGACACTGATTATTTTCTGATGTACTATCTTTAATGATTTTCTAAGCAAATTTTTATTCTTATCATTTCAGTAGAAATGGTCTCACTTGGGTATTCTCTAGGATTTTAATAAGTTGAAGTCGGGTCCTCCCTGGTGGCGCACTACGAGGCTAAAGCCACTTCAGCATGAGTTCGATCCCCGCCCGCCCCGGAGGTGACCACATGGTGCAGCAGACCTCTCCTGACCCGCCCGCTGCTCCCCTCAGCAGTGTACTTCAATGACCTGCCTGTTCTTCTTTCCCCTTTGTCTCTGGTGAAGGCTCTCATTGCCCCTGCACTTCTGGCCTGTAGCCCAGATCTGTATGCACAAATAAATATTTTTTTTTTAAAAGAAGTTGAAGTTTAGTAGGTTTTCAGTTATTCAAAAAATGCACCGCTTCTACTATTGGTGGTTATTGGGACATGTGGAATACAAAACTATTTTACCTTATCTGCTTTCCTTGTTGAATGAATTGAAATGAATAGTCCAAGAAATAATTACATGTGATCATGCACTGTTACTGATCAAGCATCAACATGAGTGATGCCACTTAATTATGAGTTCAAAAGTCAAATAAGACTTGTTTTCAGAGAGTAACTGTCATTACATCAAATGCATTTACCAATTGCCCCAAAACGTAAGTATTCCTTTAAAATAAACATTGCTTATAAACTCAACAACTCAAACTTTCAAACATAAGATTAATCATATTGAGATGTTACTGAGTAATAGTAACATATTTTGTAACCCACTTGAAGGATTTTGGTGACAAAGTTATTCCTGTAGGATTGACTATAAGTAAATTATCCTTTGTTAGGTTTGAAAAGCTTGTATCATTTCACATAAACAAGTGAAAACAATACTTCAGAAACTTTAAAAATATTTCTTAGTAGACATAATGGAAACTGTTTTCTTTGGTAAATCCATAAAAGGCATTGCTTGGTCCAGATCACTGAAGCATTTTCTGCTTAATTTACTTTGGAACATTTTTGAGGGTATGTTAAGTTTTCATGTCTCATAGAAAAACACGTGTCAGATATGTTTATATTTTGAAAAATGTAAAACAAAGCTTGAAATGCTCCGTGGCATGTAATTGTCTAATACATGTCTTGAGATCTTTCAAAAAGGCATCAGTTTCTAAATCTCTTAGTCATATAAAATAGAATTTAAAAGACATTACCCTATTCAAAAGTCTTTGTGAGTAAATCTATGTTGATAAACTTATATATATAAATACAGCAGAAGCAGTGATCAAGAAAAAAAAAAGCAATAAAGCATAATAAAAGTATGATAATCTGGAAGTTTGTGCATTTAAATTGGGTTTCATATGCTTTTCTATCAAGGCCAATAAGTTAGAAGATAAAATTAGCAGACCAATTAGAAATTTATGAATAGAAAACAAAACCTGAAGTGTTTCTTTTTCCTAATTGGACAGTACTTTAAAGAACACTAAGTAAGGAATGCTTGACTCTCCTATGAAAGCATTTTGTCAGAGTTACCACACTGCAGGAGGACTTTCCAACAGGTAAACTTATCTTTGCAGTTTCAGTAATAGGTGTTGATTCCTAAGCCAAGTTCCCTGCTTTGAAAAATATTTATTTAAAATACACATTAGTAATATTTTCCTGTCTGGGCTGATAGGAGCAATTCCAACTTGGGGTCCCAGGCTGCCCTGCCATCACCTTCCCTCAGAAGTTCCCCCTCAGACAAGAAAGGCTCTTAGATGCCTGTCGAGTTCCAAGAACAACAGCCAGTGTCCTTCACCTCTACCGACCGGGACCCCACCCCTTAGAGCTGAGGGGAGGCGGAGAGTGGAGGGCGGGGAGGTGCCCCTCACAGTCTAGCCCTCGCTAAGCACGGGAAATCGCGCTGTCACTTCCTCGGCAAGTTTTGGGGGCCAAGAGGATGCAGACAGAGACCACGGGGGTTGGCGTGGGTAACCTCCAAGCTGCTCTGCACCCCCCAAACCTCAGTTTGCCAAGCTGCTCCGGCCGCTGGACCAGTGTTACGCACCCACCCTGCGCACCCCGGCAGCCGCCCGCTCTCTGCCCAGGGGCACCCGCTGGACGCCGCAGCCCGGGACTTGGAGCAAAACAACTCGCAACACCTACCCTGGTGATGATCAAAGGCTGGTTGAAGTCTATGCCCCCCGAGAGTCTGAAGCCCCAGGGCGCAGGGCCCGGGAGGACCACGTTCTGGGGCATGGTGGCTCCAGGTGCAGCCTCCCTCGCGTGGGGGCGCTTTGGCGCTCAGGGACTGGGCGCAACGAGGGACGGCGGGGTGCGCGGTGAGGGTCCCGGAGGGGACAGCCCACTGTGCTCCCGGGGCAGTGTCCTCGCCCGGACCTCGCCCGCGCGGGAGCTTTATCCCGCTCCCCGGTGACGTCACCGCCTGCCCTCCCCCCGCCCCCTCCCACCCAGGAGAGCTCCAACTTTGGAAGAAAGCGCCGTGCCAGGCCCGCGGGACATCCCAGGCTCCCCGCTGGGTGCAGCCTCTAGACCTCGCTGCAGGCGGCGCACCGCAGGGGCTTCGGGTTACAGCTTCCTTCACTCTCTTAAAGCAACACCTGTCTGTCCGTTTATCCTCCACTTGGGGCTCAGCAGTGCACAGCGGCGTCAAGTTAACAGAGTTAAACCATAGCCTCAGTGCTTTCCCTTAAAATGCATCACAAGCATCACCCATACGATTAGCTCCTGAGCCGTTCTGATCGCGCTCTTTTTGCGTTTGGCTGTGTGTCGCTGGCTGGGTTTCTCAGCCTCCCTAAGCCTGACTTTTCTCTGCGGTGACACAGAGATAATTCTTGTGACTTATCTGGTAGGATTACCCTGAAAGTTAAACGCACTGCTTTTGCACAGAGCCTGGCACGGCCTAAGTAACAATAGATATTAAGCGTTTCTGTAATTAAGTACCAATGTTAGGGGAATGATGTTGGTGGGTCTGGCTGTGTACCGAGTTGAAGAGTAACAGCCGCCACCCCAAAAGTGAGAGCAAGCAAGTGTGGAATTATTGAAGCAAGAGGATAGAACTCCTGGCAGCCGAGGGGTCAAGAGAGATGCGGATTTACTCCAGCCCTGTCTGACTACCGGCTGGCAGACTGCCTGCTGTCCAGTGTGCCAGACTATTGATTAGGTACCAGATGCAGTAAAATTCTTCCATTTTCCAGGGAGCTGTTTTTTTAACTTCTATTCCAATATTGTTTAAATCACTGTCCTGTGTCTTAGCCTTACCCATGCCCCAATTTCTCCTGGTCTGTTTCTCTCATGTAGGGTTACCTATAAATTTTTGGGTATGCATACTGTACACACACACACACACACACACACAACAACAACAAACACAAACATAGTCAAACGTTGTTTTTAAATGGAAGGAATCTAAAGTGAAAATGTTTAGGCAAAGAAATTTCCAAGCCAATGAATGCTTATATGAGTAGATAACACATCACTGTACTCAAACTATACTCTAATTTTGACTGGGGTAACTGCCACAGACCTCAAATTCAATCTCTAACCTTATGTGTTTGTGTGTGTGTGGTTTTTAAAAAAGATTTATTTATTTATGCGTACAGAACTAGAGTACAGTCCAGAAGGGCAGGGGCAGTGAGGGGATTCACCAGAGACAGAGAGAGGAGCAGAACAGGCAGGTGGACTGAAATACACTGATGAGGAGAACAGTGGGTGACACAGGAGAGGTCTGCTGCTCCATATGGGTCACCTCCAGGGCCGGGGATTGAACTTCTACTGAAGAGGCTGTGGCTCACTTCATAGTGCTGTGCTTTAGCAAGTTGTGCCACCAGGGAGGGCCCTCTAGCCTTATGTTTTTTTTTTTTTTTTTAAAATTTATTTATTATTTATGCATACAGAACTGGGGTACAGGCCAGAGGCTCAGGGGCGGTGAGAGTCTTCACCAGAGACA
The DNA here is from genome assembly GCF_000260355.1 of Condylura cristata. Taxonomy (NCBI): domain Eukaryota; kingdom Metazoa; phylum Chordata; class Mammalia; order Eulipotyphla; family Talpidae; genus Condylura; species Condylura cristata. The sequence continues at coordinate 38,445,549 of NW_004567115.1, read as the reverse complement.
GAGTGGGGAGCAGAACAGGCAGATCGACGAAGTACACTGCTGAGGGGAGCAGCGGGCAGGTCAGGAGAGGTCTGCCATGCCATGTGGTGTCCTCCGGGGCAGGCGGGAATTGAACTCATGCGGAAGCGGCTTTAGATTCTCAGTGCTGTGCTTTAACCCGCTGCGCCACCAGGGAGGGCCACTAGCCTTATGTTTTTGACGTATGTTTTGAGGCGAGTATGACAGAGACCTAGGATCCTGGGCTGTCGATGTGGATACTGCAGCAGAACCAGGGTGCCCATGGGGTGCAGCTAAGGTGCTCCAAGTGGAGCCTGCCTGCATGAAACTGCACTGAGGAAAGGGGATGGCTGGATGGGTGCTCACTGAATACCTCTGGGTCCCAGGTGCTATGTGACTGCCCTGCTTGTGCAATCTTATTTCATCTGCATCACCAGGGATCAGCTTGCTATTATTATTTCCTTTTTTTTTTTTTTTTAGGTGAGGAATAGCTTGCAGAATAGTAAATTTGTTTGTATAGGGTCGCACAGTGAGTAAGTGGTAGCATTGAGAGTGCAAACCTGGATCAGCCTAATGGCAGTGTCTGCCTAAAAAAGGCAGAAAGGTAGGAAGTCTGGTAAAGTCTTGTAATCTTAGTGTGGAATCAAGGATTTCTGGTATTATACTCCAAAGAGAGAAGAAAAGAAGTAAAAGAGAAGTATATAGAACGCTTAAAAAAATCCATGAATGGGCCCTCCCGGGTGGCTCAGTGGGTTAAAGCACAGCACTAAGAAGCTAAAGCCACTTCAGTATGAGCTCGATCCCTGCCCCAGAGGTGACCCACATGGCATGGGAGACCTCTCCTGACTTGCCCCCTGTTCCCCTCAGCAGTGTGCTTCATTGATCTGCCTGTTCTGCTCCCCACTCTGTCTCTGGTGAATCCTCTCTCCGCCCCTGCACCTCTGTTTGTACCCCAGTTCTGTATATAGAAATAAATATTTAAAAAAAGAAATCCATGAATGCTATGGCACTATTGGTCCAGGAGAGCAAAATCACAATCTACTTTGCTTAGAGTAGTTGTGTGCAAGTTCTTTAATAGTGATGGAAAAAGAGAAAAGAGATCCAGGAAGCTGTAAGCAAAGGGAACCAGCCTGGAGATAGTGTCACTCACAAAAGCAGGATTGGGGCTGCTTTGCCCTCTCAGTAAAATAAATACAAGTCCCAGGGCTGGTTTTACTTTTCTGGTCCCAAACATTTTCCTGTGCCCCACCTATGTTAGGTCAGCAGGGAAATCCTATGTTCTTGTTGACTTTGCCTTTTTGGGCTGACTACCTGATTGGAAAGCATGATTCCCCCTTTCACTGGCTGTGCCTGCCAGAAACAAACACACATATATCAAGTCAGAATATAAGTCAGACAATTGTTTACACCTTACTCCATAAGGTGACTTATATCTCCAACCAATTATAATCACTCTTTGCCAGGGATCTTGGTTTCACTTAGATGTAGCTGCATCTATGTAACATCACTGCATACCTGGTGAGCTCTTAAAGCTTTGCAGAATGTACAGAAAGTAGGCCCAGGGACAGTCAGTTTCCTTTTCTTGCTATTCCCTAAGGTCAACAGGTTCAGAAGTGACAAGATCTGGGTGAAAACAGCTGTCAGGGAGTATTCTAGAGAAGCAGGGACCCTAGCCATATTACTCCTAAAGATTCTGTTTTAGTTTGGATACTGCTTTAAGGGGATCTTTTCTAAAGACGTGGTTCTTTATTTTCTTTTAATATTTTAAGGACTGTGTACAACCCCATAAATATTGCTGCCATGATTATTAATGTAATCCACTTTTAGAAGTCCTTTAATGTTTTCTTTTTGGAAGAGGGTCAGAAAATTATTCATTCTACTCTCATTTGACTGGAAAAATTTTCTGAAAGTTGACACTGTCAACAATTTGTTGATTCTTAATTCTATGACTTTGGCCTTGGACTCCATTTTATTTTCTGATCAGATTTTGCTAGAAGTCCACAGGAACATATACAATTCAACCCGTGTGAAACTAGACCCATCATTCTCTTTACTTATTCCAAACTGACTTCCTGATCTCTGTGCCATTCAACTCCCACACTCTCCCAGACTCTAGGTCAGATGCTGTAATTCTCCTCTTCCTTATTTCCTGATGAGCAAATATCTCTATTACCGTGACGTTTTAAATCTTTTCTGTTCATTTGTTCATTCCTTCAGTAGACATTTGTTGGGTGTCTGTGACATGGCAGGCACATCCTGGCTCCATTGTGCTTGCTGTGTGGTCTTAGGCAAGTAGTTATTCATCTTCATTAAAGTGATGATGATAGTACTTGTCTTCTAGAGTTACTTTGAGACTTATGTAAGTGAAGGCATATAAAATACTTGGTACTGTGTTTGGCTCATGCTAAAGGCATATAAATAATTTGCTATTATTGTTAGTAGAGTTCATAGTATAGTAAGTAATTGGAGAGGGAGAAGGAGACAGAGAGAGAGAGGTGGGGGAGAAAGAGAAACAGAGAGAGAGAGACAAAGACAGAGAGACAGAGAGAGAGAGAGAGAGATTGGACATGGAAATCTAGAGCTCTGGGTCTGGGCTTGAGGTGAATATTTTAGAGCTATAGTAGAACCTGTAGTTCTGACTATTCAATAGTTTCACAAACTGGTTACAAATTCTTTGATATCCCCCTTTCAAGAGGTGGGGGGTTTGGTCCCTTCTACTGTACTTGTGAAGGTGTGGGATGCTTACAACTCCAATAAATGCAGTGAAGTGAGATCATGTGACACCCAAGTTTGGGTCAGGAAACATGATGTGAGTCCAATCCTTGGGTCTGCAGCCCTGACACGTTAAAGGTCTGAGGTGCCAAGCAGTGAGCACTCCCAGCTTCCTGGAGATATCACGTGTGGGTACTACTACCTGTCACCCGGAACCAGGCACCATTAGCGCCAATAGGGTGAGCACAGACCCTTTCCTGCCCTCACAGACGTCACTCTAAGTTCTCACATCTCAGGCCCATGTGTTGCTGAGTAGAGGAGTCACCCCCTCACTCTCCTCATGCACCCCCCCTTTCCCATTTAACACATGGCATCTATGAACACAATAAGATGGTTTTTCAAAATTCTGGAGTTTTGGATAATTTGTTACTCAGCAAAAGTGACAATGATGGGGTGAAATCATCCAATGAAATTAGGTTTGTACAGAGGCTAATGATTAAACCTGGAGAAACAGCAGCAACGGTGATTTTTTAAGGAGCAGGACACTAAGAGATGGTAGAAGATGGTTTTTCTCTCCTAACACATTTAAGAAAACTGTGAGAGTGATTGTATAGAAAGCCATGTGAGGAGAAAAACCCAGGGAGAGAAGGTAGATCTCACAGGAGGGAAGGCCACAAGGTTTGTTCATTGTGACAATACAAGGTCCCAGAGTCGTGTCAAAGGAAAAGGAAAGATAGGAACAGACTACCAGGGTTTGAGGAACAGTAGAGAGGAGCTGAGTATAGCTAATTTATTAAGGGACTTTGCTAGTAGAAGGAAGAGGGGTACCTAGGATAGTCAGCTACGGTGAGGTATCACAAGAGAAAAGAGATTTTTGAGGGGGAGCTTAGTGATGTTGGCTGAAGTCACAGGAAGAAGATGCTGAAGAACCAAGAGGGATGTGGACGAGGCAACATGGCAGGATTGGCATGAGGTGATGGTGTGGTCTCTAAGAAGACAGACTCCTCTTCTTCCGAGAGTGGAGGGAGTGCCCATAAATGGAGGCATGTTCAGTAGTCCCCTCTTATTATTATTATTTTTTTAAAGATTTATTTGTGCATACAGAACTGGGGTACAGGCCAGAGGCTCAGGGGCGGTGAGAGGCTTCACCAGAGACAGAGTGGGGAGCAGAACAGGCAGATGGACGAAGTACACTGCTGAGGGGAGCAGAGGGCGGGTCAGGAGAGGTCTGCCATGCCCTGAGGTCACCTCCAGGGCAGGCGGGATCGAACTCATGAGGAAGTGGCTTAGTGCTGTGCTTTAACCCACTGCGCCACCAGGGAGGGCCAGTCCCCTCTTATTTTAAGGGGACCCTTTGTGGATGGCTGACATGTCAGATAGGTAGTACGGGAGTCTAAATCTCAGTCGAGATCCCTATCTACACTATGTTTTTCCTGTCTATACTTACTTACGATTAGGTTTAAATTATAAATTAGGCACAGTAAAAGACTAACAACAGCACCTAATAATACAATAGAACAATCACAACACATACTGTAACAAAATTTATGTGAGTGTAGACATCTATTTCATCATTACCTCTATTACCTATCAGTATAGTTACCTATCTACTACCTACTATCTATCAGTTACATTTTTGCCTATTTTTAATCTCTCATTTGATCTCAAGTAAGTGAAACCTTGGTAGGTGAAAGAATGGATAGAGAGCTGGGAAGACTACTGTATAATATTTAGTTCTCTTCATTTTAAGTTCTACCTGCTTTTTTAAGTCCTAAGTGACATCTCTTGGTAGTAACAGGTATCCTGAGATTGCCTTCTTGCCAAAAATCCCCACTTTTTTTTTTTTTTTAGCTTAAAACTATGGCCAGATTGAAACATTGGCCTTTTTTGGTTAAGAAACTGCATAGTGGGCCATCCCTGCTGGTGCAATGGGTTAAAGCACAGCACTAAGAAGCTAAAGCCACAGCAGCATGAGTTCCATCCCAGCCCCAGAGGTGACCCACATGGCGTGGAAGACCTCTCCTGGCCCCACCTGCTGCTCCCCTCAGCAGTGTACTTCATCGATCTGCCTGTTCTGCTCCCCACTCTGTCTCTGGTGAAGCCTCTCACCTCCCTTGCCCCTCTCGCCTGTACCCCAGTTCTGTATGCATCAATTAAAAAAATCTTAAAAGAAAGCAAGAAACTGCATAGCATTTCCTTGCTAAGAGAGAGCCTGTCTTTGCTAATGATGGCTGTGGGGGCCTCAGGCTCAAGCTCAAGGCACCTGGCAAGTGGGAGCCTACTCTCTTTCCCAAATTGTTTTCTATTATTTTAACCATTGTTAAACAATTCCTCCCTTCCTCCCTCCTTCCCTCTCTCACTCCCTTCCCTTCTTCCTTCTCTCCTCTCTTCTTTTTGTCAGTCTTTAAGGGAAGAGCACATGTTTGTTTAAGTCTACAATTCCTTAGTCAAGTGGGTCTCAACATTGATGAGATTTTAAGAAGTTAGGTACTTATCAGAAAAGCAAATTCTTGGACTTCACTCTTAAGAGACTTGAATTTGGTTGTTTGGGTCAAAATTCATTGTGGGTGGTCTGTAGACAGCACATTAAGAAACTAATTAACACATAGAAGAGTAACTTCCTATACTTGCATACTTTGTCTTTATCTGTATTTTCTTTCTTTCTGGAATGTTTTTTTTCCCTCAGTCACATCCCACTCTCTTTCTTTCTTTCTTTTTTTTTTTTTGGAAAAACTTTTTTCACCATCTATATCTACACCAATATTTCTCTTAATTCTTTTCTAGTTCATGTATGGTGACTTTGAACTTAGTTATTCTCCAGCTTAACCAAGCACTTGGCAAAATAATGGGGTTAAACAAAACAAGAAGGCAGAGCTCTGAATTTTGAGAGGCATAATCATCTTACAATGATGACTTTTTCAAGAGGCTATTTTTGAATTCCCAACCAGTTAGTGGACTCCTCCAGGGTAGAGGCTGTATTTTTTTGAATTCTGCTGTACCCACCATCCTTTGTCATAGGTAGAAAACAAATTTTGGTTTTGAGATCTGTTGGAAGGGGAGAGTTAAGTTTTCTGTCCCAGCTCCCTCTTCTACAATAGTTTGACCAAGAAGCACCATCTTTCCCAACTGCTGTTATGTCCATTGTCTACAGTTTCATCTCCCCGTGCTTCACCTTGGTTTTCCTGTATTTGCATATGCTTGCTGGTTTGACTGTGCAAAGCAACTGATCCAAGTTGCCTGGGCAGCCAGCCAGCCCTCCCAAGCCCTTCCATGCATTGTGTCTGCTTCCTCTTTGGTAAAAGTCTGTGTGATTTTCATGCTTTGGGGGATTTGGGCCCTTGTGAAATCTCTTCTGGGGAATTAGCCACACTGAATTCCATGCTTTGTGTCTGTCCTCCATGCTGGCAAGAATCTATATTGTTTCATTCCCACGTCATTACACTCCTTGGGACCCTGTGATGGTTCAGCTCAAGTTCATTTGGTATTCTCTGAACTATCACTGAGTTTCCCCACTACTTGTATTGAATTAACTAATAATAATCAAAGGAATCATTTGTATGCTGGGAAACATGGAATGAGACATTGTGGGCTAAGTAGCAAGAGAATGTCTCTTGGTCACCAGCTTCTGTTCCTGCTGGTGGCTGCCATTGTAGTGCTAGTACCTTTCAAAGTAGCAGAGTTGAGGAGAGAAAGAAGGAGGGGGAACAGGTGAGATTTGAATGTGTTTTCCCATTGAAACAGTTTCCATGGGGCAACTCCATCCCTATTAGATTGTCTTCTGGGTTGACTTCATGCTGAGTGAAGACATGTTGCTTCCTGTCAATGGCAGGTTGAGAAAGATGCTACCATGATGTGCTGAGCATTTAACATACTAATTATTTCTAATTCTTTAGGATACAGAAACTGCTAGAAGATAAGGCATTTAAGGTCTTACCCTGGTAAATGGCAGAACTAGATTCAACCTAAATCTGCTCCTTACTGTCAGTTCCTGATTCTCCTCTTAGTCCCTCTTGCCTCTTGACACACATGCTGAGATTGGTTGACCCCAGAGTACTCCCAATGATCTCCAGAAACTGCTTAGTTTAATGCTTTCTGTTGATTGAGAAGCCAGTGTCTTTATGTGTACTGAAGTTTTGTTTTCCCTGGAGACTGAAGTAGAGTCAGAACACGGTAGGAAAGGACCACTTAGAAGTTTGATCTCACTCACTGAATCCTGTTCACAGGATCACAGGGTCTGCCTAACCGTGTCTTGGGAAATGAAAGATCTACCCTTCAGTTGAATGGTATTTACCATGATAGGTGACCTGCCCTCTGATTCTCTCTAGATGTACCTTCCTTTTTTTTTTTTTTTTTTAATCAGAAGAGCCAGTATGCATATCTCTAGTAGAAACACATCTGAACCCTTTCTTCAGTAACAGAGACCATGTGCTTCTATTTGGAATCCGCTTATCATCGCTATAAAAACATTTCAGATGAGAGCGGAGTGCCTGGGAGACCTGGGGAGCCGTGCAGGGAGCTCTGGGTTTGGATGGCTGGATGCCTGACCGTGGTTTAGCTGCTCTGGCAGTTGGAAGTGAAGCACTAATGCTAGACTTTAATTTCTCACAGATGCCTGGCCATGCCCCTGAGCACTTCCACCTGTTTCACTACTGGGATCCATGGCTGGTCTCTCAACAAATGAAATGTGTGTGTGCTGTGCGTGACATGTCACCTACGTCATATTAGTGGTATATTGTTTTATTGAAAAAAATCCTTAAGGTTAAAAATGGGGATAATAGCCAATAACTAAGAGCTTTTGATAGTCCACATTTAACTTATAGGAAACATCCTATTTTAGAATAATGGGCTCAGCTTCCTCTGATGTGGGAGACATCAGAAATGAAGGGAATATAAGCACTTCTGTCCTGTTATTGCTCTTTGTCTGTTGACCTGGGAGGAAATGGACATTTTAGGTTTGAAATGACCAAGTGGTAGTCGGGAAAGTTTTCTCTCCCAGGAAAGGGACAGACCCTTGCTTATGCCCTTGGAATATGGAAATCACTGAGTTTTAGACATAGAGTTGGATGTTTATGGTAACATTTAAAATCAAACTCAGAGAAGACTCTGAGTGTAAAGTCATTCATCTTGTATTCTGTCATACCGGGACCTTTGAGATTTTCTCTGTCTATGTGTGTGGTCCCTCTTACTTCCTTCATAAGGCTCCTCTTATAATTGCCTGTAAATGTCAGTGATTCTCAGTCTCATCCCTTGTTTTGGGATTCCATTGTGTGGTTTCATTAAAAGGCATGACTTTTTTATACTTAAAAATTATAGTCTGCTTCTCCCAATCACTTCTGTATCTGATTATGCATTTATAAATTTAAGCATATATTGCTAGATGCATTTCTATAAAGTGCATTTCCCGCCCAACTTTTTCAATCAACAAACCTCAAATTCAACTTTACCGAAATCTAAATCCGCACTTCTTTCCCTTATTCTCTAAATTCTTTCCCTTCCTCACCACTCTGTTCCACTAGGAGGGCTATTATAATGGCCATTCAAACCGAAAACCTTAGCCTTGTCCTCTATTCCACTCCTGAGCCTTGCCAAATATATGACCAGCTACTCACTGGGCCTCCTGGATTACCAGTTCTTGCATTTAATGCCTTATTGCCAAGTCCATGCCTTTCCTTCATTCACCTACGGCTCCTTCTGGGATGACTAGCAGTTTCTTTCTACTCCTTGCCTTTAGTTTCACCCCCTCTGACTGATTCTTCATACTGCTGCCAATGTCATATTTTCTATATTGTGAATGTAATCATATCCACGCCTACTGTGTGTTTAAGGTTTCACAGAGGCTCCCCAGTAGTTTCCAGGATAAATAGTAAACCCCTTAGCTTAGCTCAGAGCTTCTGGTCTTCCTCAAACTACATCGTTAGCCCCATCATCTGCATTCTTTGATCAGCTGCCCGAAAGGGTATCTCACAAGCTTTCTATAGTCAACAGAACTGATTGACCTTCTTAAAGTTTACAAATTCTTCATCATGATATCTCTTTGGCTTGGGAATCTTTTATTCAATGATTTACTCAGCAAATGTCAAGTGTTTATTCTGTGCTGAGTGTAGTCCAGTTATTAGGGACACACAGTTGACATGGACATGAAAGAGAAGGGGCCTGGTCTCACGAAGCTTACATTTTAGCGGGAGAGCAAAAGAAACAGTGAATTATAGCTAGTCTGGAATTTATGATGGCAATAAATTGGGGTGATGAGATCATAAGCGGTAAAGTAGATGTGGGTGTTTGGGGGGACTTCTTTAGATAGGGTTCTCTGGGAAGCTTTTCCTAAGGAAAGCTATTTGAACAGACCTCTTAGCTAAAAGGGAATAGCGATGAAATCTGGTCAATAGCAGATATTCAGGCCTGAATCCCGAATACTGTTACTATTTTCAGAGGACATTAAGATGAGTGTGGAGACAGAAGGAGAGCATTGTAGAAGATGGGATAAAGTGGTAGACTCAGGGCCTCCCTGGTGGTGCAGGGGTTAAAATCTCAGCATTATCAAGCTATTGTCAGCCATTGCAACATGAGTTCGATCCCTGGCCAGGGGGGTGACCCACATGGTGCAGCAGACCTCTTGTGCCCTCAGCAGTGCATTTCAGTACATCCACCTGTTAAACTCCTCACTCTGTCTCAGGTGAATCCTCTCACTCCCCACACCTCTGGCCTACACCCCAGTTCTTGTATGCATAAAAAAGCAAATCTTTAAAAAAAAAAATAGAGGTAGACCTGCAGCAAATAATGTTAGACCTTACAGGCTGTGGCTAGTCTAGTTTTTATTTTAACAAGGGAGTGATATGTTCAGATTTATATATTTAAAGGATTATTCTAAATAATAAGTGTTAGCAGGAGCTAGAGAAATTGGAAGCTTCTGGTATAACTGGTGGGAAGGTAAAATTCTGCAGCCACTATGAAACTGATTTGAAGATTTTTCATTAAGTTACTTCATAGAGTGACCATACGGTCCAGCAATGTTACTCTTAGAGTATGTCCAACACAATTGAAAACAGATGTTCAAGCAAAAAACTGGATATAAATGCTCACAGAAGCACCATTTGAATAGCCAAAAGGTCTCAATGAATTATGGTAAAGGACCATGGGTGTCTTGGTGGTGGGAGTGGTGTAGTAATATACATTTGAAGAGACATGACTCTACACCTCTGCATCATGCACAGTGTTTTAAACCAGTGTGACAATTTAAAAAAAAAAAATAGTCAAAGGTCAGAAGCAACCCAAATACCCATCAATCAATGAACGAATAAACACAGTGTGATGGAATATTTAAAAATTATTTTACTTATATATATTTTATATTAGGAGTTGTTTCCATAGAATTTCCACCACCAATTCACCCATGAGCCATCACCATAGTCCCTTGCACTCTTCCTGCCTTCATTTTGATCCTTCTCCCGCCCTCTCCCCTGTAGAATGACTGACTTATAGTTCTATTTGATTCCACTTTATTCCTTTTATAAGTGAAACCATCTGATATTATTCTTTTTCCTTCTGACTGAGCACAATCCCTTCTAGCTCCATACATGTTGCTGCAAATGGCCTGAATTTTTATCTTTTTGATGACTGAATACTATGCCACCATACAATGGAATATTACTCAGCCATAAGGAGAAGGCAGTACTGACACATACTACAGCATGGATGGACCTTGAAAACATGACATGAAATAAACCAGGCACAGAAGAGGCATATTGTATAATTCATTTATATGAATATCCAGAATAATAAAATTCATTGAGAAAAAGCAGATTAATTATTACTAGGGGCCAGGCTGCAAGAGAACTGAGAGTGACTACTTAACGGGGCTAGGATTTCCTTCTAGGGTGATGAAGAGATTCTGGAACCAGACAGTGGTAATCTTGCACAACATCATGAATGTGTTTAATGCCACTGAACTGTAGACTTTAAAATGATTAATGTGGTAAGTTTTGTATTCTGTTTATTAGTCAGCTTCGGCTTTCATAACATGATGCCACAGGAAGAGTGACTGAAATAAATATCAGCCTCATAATTCTGGAGGCTGGAAAATCCAAAATCAAGGTTCCATGAGGGTTGCCACCCTAAGCTTACTCCTTGGTTGAGGTCACCTTCTTGTGTGCTCACACAGCCTTCCTTGGGGGACTTGGGAGCTAGCAAGCAGTACCCTTGGTACTGGTGTCAACACTTATAATGACACTAATAGTCCACCAGCTCAGGACCTCATGGCCTCACTTAACTTGCATTACTTCTTTACCCTAAGTGAAGTCACACAGGGGGTTAGCAATTCAATATGTGAATGGAGGCACAAATATTTCAGTGTATAGAATTCTATGTATTGTACCACCACAAGCTATTATTCTGGCTGCTAAATTGAGCACAGACTAGTGAAAGCAAGGAAACTAATTAAGAAACAATTGCAGTAATTTAGATGAGACACAATGGTGGTATGAAATTCAGAATGTATTGAAGGGGAGTTCTTAGACTTCACCCTTCTTATTCTCATGTTCAGAGACTTCTCTAATAGAACATTCTTGGCTTCTCACCCAACCCCTTACTCCTCGTGATTCCTAATTGGTATTTAAAAAGCCATCTGCCCACATTCCTTAGTTGGGTGGAGCTACTCTACTAACAAACTGTAAGGATTGGGGAGTCTGTGCCCTTTTGACCCTCTCCTCTCAGGCTCAGTGTGAAACAGTAATCTTGTTCTGCGGACCCAGGTCTTCTCCCTGGAGCACTCAGTGCCCAGGCTGGGGTGGGGTGAAGTGAGGGGCAGAGTACCAGCAAGCTCACCTGGCCACACAGCAGATCTGTTTCTCTAATCAGCTCCAACATAATGAGGGTGATGTTCCTGTTCCCCTTTCCTGGCGCCCTCAGCCTACTGCCCTCAGCCTGCTGCACAGTCTCAGCCTCAGCACGAATTTCTCCGGGAAGCACCCGGGGACCTTCTGCACTGCACTGTGGGCCATGTGCCTTTCCTCTCTTCTCACAGGACCACGGGCACTCCCCTAGCTTAGCACATACCAAAGTGTTCTGCAATCGCGTATTAAGTGTCCTCTCTGGTAAAGATAAAGCCAGCACACCCCACATACACATCGTCTTTCCCTGTGTTGCCGCAGGGGTTCTAAAGACATTAACCTTCTTCAGAGGGAGGCTAGTCTGAATCCTTTCCATCTCCCATACTTGTTACAGAGTCTGATGCTCAATACATGTTCATTGACTTCACAGCTCCAACAGAAAATGTAGTGTTGCTAATAGCACTTTCTCTCCAAGAGAATCTGAGAACCTAAGAACACCTACTTACTACACTACATTGACGAGGGCTATTGTGTAGAAAAGATAAGTGCTGGAGAGCATGTGGAGAAATGGGAATCCTTATGCTCTGTTGGTGGGAACATACACTGGTGTAGCTACTGTGGTAAATGTATGGCCGCACCTCAGAAAAGACAACTAGAATTACCGTATGAGCCAGTAATTCCACTGTTGGGTGTGTAGCTCAAGAACAGAAATCAGGATTTCAAAGAAATATCTGGACTTTCATGTTTGCGGAAGCATTATTCACACTAATCAAGACATGGGAAGGACCTCTGTGTTCACTGGTGGTTGAAAATGTGACACAGGCAAAATGGAATATTACGTAGCAGGGAATCTTGCCAAAAGTGACAACATGAACATACCTGGAGGTCATGTGAAGTGAAATAAGGCCATCACAGAAGGATAAATGCAGCCTGATTCTGCACACGTGAGTTATCTAAAATAGTAAAACACAAAGAAACAGGCTAGGGTGGTTATTGCGGAGAATTTGGGAGAGGAGGAAACAAGGACTCACCTCGAATGGGCATAAACCTTCAGTTGCACACACTAAGGTCGAGAGAGCTGCTGGACAACACTGCCTGTACACAGCTGTACTCTATTGTGCACTTGAAAATTTTGGAAGCAGGTAGGTTTCACATGAAGTATTCTTTGCTACCCTCCTTCCCCTGCCCCCACACAAACGCATGAGTTAACTTGAACCATGGAAGAAACTGGACTCTTAAATCACAAGTAACTTTTCATTTCTTAAAAAAGATTTATTTATTTATGCATCTGTACAGAATTAACTAGGGTGCAGGCCAGAGCTGCAGGGGCAGTGAGAAGATTCACCAGAGACAGAGTGGGGAGCAGAGCCGGCCAACTGACAAAGCACACTGCTGAGGGGAGCAGCGGGCTGGTCAAGAGAGATCTGCCACGCCATGTGGGTCACCTCCGGGGCGGTTGGGGATCTAACTAATGCTGAAGTGGCTTTAGCTTCTTCTTAATGCTGTGCTTTAACCTGCTGCACCACCAGAGAGGGCCTACTCTTCAATTTTTAATGTCCAGCGAGGCAACTGAAGTTTTTCCATGTTTTTGATAACTTGGTGATACTTAGCTGGAACTTCTAGTCTTGAAGGTTTACTGAATTCCTATAGTCAGTGAGTGATACCTTCTTGGAACGGGTGCCTGGAAATCAGTTAGGTGTGTCCACTTGGTGCGTTTGTTCAGTCGTGGGGGCTGTGAAAGTCGTAGTGATCTTGGGACCATTTACATTCTTGGAAAATCAGAAAAGGTAAATTTAAATCGTACATCCCTTTAGGACCAAACATGGGTGTCTGTTTGAAGGTAGTGGTCATGAGTCTTGTTTGTGTGATCTTGTCTAGTTTCCTGATAATAACGGACTTGCATGTATTTGGATGTGATGTGTGTGGAAGCCGATTTATTAATATAGCCACGGAAACCTTTCTTTAAATTCTACTCTCCAACTGGCAGGTTGACCTGCCACAGATTTTAAATTTCCTGAAACCTAACCCCTGAAATGATTTAAAAGCTATTTTGAGATGTGCCAAACAGCTTGACAAATGTTGGTTGAGTCTGTATTTAAGGAGAGTGTGCTGACTAAAACTATCAGTAAAATAGTTTCAACATTATGCTAGTCTGCAAGTGAAAGACGATAACCGATTGTCCATTTACTTGGCAGCATGACATATTTTTTTTTTATTCATGCCATAAAATGTTTATTTCTTGAATGCATTACTAGTCAAAGAAACATTTTCACACAAGGATGTTGACAAGGAAGAGTACAATTATAAATATTTAAGGTGTTTTCACCCGATTTCTAAGCATCAGACACCAAGTCCTCAACTTCTTTGCATTTCCTGTTCTACCCTCGTCAACTTTCTTTCCCCTTCAGTTACCACTTCTACTTCATCCACCAGTCTTTCCTCCCTGCTCTATCACTCATCTTATATAACAACATGCTATTACCATTCATCCTTAAAACAACAACAAGAAGATGTTTAATTCTAGAAACTTTGCGGAATTAGGTTTTTTTTTTAACACTTGAATTAATTTTTAAAAAATTTTATAATAATTTTCACATATTTTTGTGCATTTTCCCATTTCAGTTGCAATCCCCTTGGGTTACTCAAATCACCCATGTGGCAGCATATTTTTAAAGAGCCTGCACTAAAGGGAGAAATTTGCATCATAGACATAGGATCCTAGACAAGCAAATGGAGGCCTGGCAGCCTGCCAATCCCATAGCACCCAATGTAGATGGGCCCCTTTGTTCTAGGAAAACACTGTATTGTTTTCCTCTCACAAGGTAAGTTTAGCTTCTCCAATTACACTGTCTTTTTTTTTTTTTTTTAAGGCTTATTTACTTATGCTTACAGAACTGAGGTACAGGTCGGCCATAGATGTGGTGGGTGAGAAGATTTACTAGAGACAGAGTGGGGAGCAGAACAGGCAGATATACTGAAAGACACTGCTAAGGGGAGAAGTGGGTGTATCACGAGAGGTCTGCCAGGCCATGTGGGTCAGCTCCATGGCCAGGGGTCGAACTCATGGCGGTGTCTTTGGAGAGCTTCCTAATGCGGCGCTTTCACCCACTGTGCCACCAGGAAGAGACCCTACTGTACTTTTAAGCAACACAAAGCCTTGTTGCCAGCACGATAGTTTTTTAACTATTTTTTGAAGGTGAATGAGATGGTGATTGATTTAAGAAGTTAAGAGGTTGAACAGGCATTCTTAGAATTGCAGGTATGTCTGATTTCATTTTATAAAGCAGTTTAGAAGTAGGAGGCAGAATTATTCTGTTTCGGAGCTTCCCCATTGCCTGGTCACCCAGCTGTGATGGGGAGGCCAGAGCAGTGGCCACCATAAGGTCATTCCGTGTTCTCTGTAAGATCTGCTTACTGGACTGTCTCTGGGACCCTCAAAATAAAAAAGGTTTCTTTGCAGAATTGGGTAAGAGGGTCTTAAAATCCTTACATTGTTATAACCAGCCAGAAAATACAAATTAATTTATCACTGCAGTTTTCAATGATTTTCTGGAATTTGAAACTTCTTTTATTGATATTGTAAATGCCATTATCATCCTCTATTAAAGTTTTGATGGGTTCCCTTGGAATTAGGAGACAGGTTTTAGCTTATTTAAAGATCATGGGGTCACTTCCTGGAATGCAAGCAAAGAAAAATCAAAATACTAGTCATACAACATATGCTTTTGGCAAGTCAAGTTTTGACTTCTAGGTTTCTTCACCTTTGGGCATGAAAGAGATAAGATCATTTCTTACTATAAATCTTGTGTATGTGCTATTTGTTTGAAGTAAAAAAAAGAAAAGTGTGAAAGCACACTTTCAGTTATCCCTGCAAGTTGATTGTCTGGGGACATGTGAAGATCTTGTGAGCCCACCGGGGACTAACATGGATATTTAAATGAAGAAAAATTACATGAGGAACAACCTCTTCTGAAGAAATTGATCTTAAGGGGAGTAGATGTTGAGGTCAGTGTAAGTCCATGGAATTGTTTAAAAGGGAGCAGTTATCCAAGTGTGTCTAGTATTTATCTTTCCAGACCACCTGTCTCAAAGTGTTACAAGAATAAGAAAGGTTCTGGGCCCTCCCTGGTGGCTCAGCTGGTTAAAGCCCTGCACTGAGAAGCTAAAGCCACTTCCGCATGAGTTCGATCCCCGCCCGCCCCAGAGGTGACCACATTGCGCGGCAGACCTCTCCTGACCTGCCCGCTGCTTCCCTCAGCAGTGTACTTCGTCGATCTGCCTGTTCTGCTCCCCACTCTGTCCCTGGTGAATCCTCTCACCCTCCGCATCTCTGCCTGTACCCCAGTTCTGTATGAATAAATAAATAAATCTTTAAAAAAAAAAAAAAAAGAAAGGTTCCATGACAATATATCTACATGAATGCATGAACAGAATGCCAGTTACACTGGTGCTAGAAAACTGGTAGTTTCAGAGGGCAACCTCCTTAGCCCTCAACATGAGGTGCTGGTGGTCTTGGGTGTACCAAGTGTGCAGCTACTTGGTAGATGTTATCAGAAATTGTCTCTTGGAGGAGCACAATGAAGACTTGCCTGCTCTCCTTGGAACTGTTGTGAGGGTCTGTGACTTCAGTGGGCATGGGGAGGAGAGACGGAGCCTCTCTGGGCATGAGTGATTTTGATTTTATCTAGTTTCATTGGCACATTTTGCCATTTTGGTGTAAAGAGTTGTCAGAGCTGGACCACAGAAAGGCATTGGGGAGCATATGTGAGATGTTTCTAGGAAGGGGAAGGAGCACTGTAGAATTTTGGAGAAGTCAGAGTTATTACAGATTTGTCGGGGCAGAACAAATGCCAAAGTCTCTTTCCTCTATTTGTGGCCCTTTTAAAATCCCAGGTTATTACACCTCAGGATGAGATATGACCAGTTTGGATTACATTATTTCTCTTAAAATTTGGTGTTTTGGGCCCTCCTTGGTGGCACAACAGGTGGGATGCAGCTCTGCAAGCTGCCTGCAGCCACTTCAGTGCAGGTTCTATCCCTAGCCCCTAGAAGATGATCCACATATCACAGCAGACCTCTCCTGTCTCGCCCACTGCTCCCCTCAGCAGTGTACTTCTTCTGTCTGTTCTGCTCCCCACTGTCTCTGGTGAATTCTCTCACTGCCCCTGCAGCTCTGGCCTGCACCCTAGTTCTGTATGCATACATAAACAAATCTTTAAAAAAAAATGGTATTCTGAAGTTTTTGATGTTTAGAGGGAATCAATGAATAACTGAGAAAGCACAGTTGTAAACAATTTCTGGTTTTCCAACTTCCTTTTATTTATATTAAAAATTTCCTTAATTTCAAGATTCCCAGCTGGTCTTAAAAGGAGCCTTTGGAAAAGTAATTATCCCCAAAACGTCCAAAGAATATAATTGAAGATGAGCTTTATTGGTGACCTACAGGCTGGAGCCAACTGGAGAGATCCTTTAAAATACGGTTCTTACTCTGGAATTGAACATCAAAATTTTCCATTCTGTCATTTATACCTCAGTGGCTCAGCTCCATGTTGATCGTTAGAATCAAACATCACCTCTGAGTTTGGCAAACAGCTGCCCTATTTGGTTTAGGGATAAGCCTATTCTGGCAAAGAAGATGGGTCTGCTTATTCCAGATGAGAAGTCTGGATGGAAACCATGTGGATGTCTGCCAGAGCTGCAGGGAATAGAATGAAGGTCGAAGCGCATGTACCTTGGAAACTGGGCCCAGGAATGCACGTGGAATCTATAGATCCAAGAGCCTGTGTGCTAAATAAGCAAAAGCTGAATTCTCAAACCAGCAATACCCAATCCTGGAACAACAGCCTGGGCTTAGATCTGGGTGTGCTGCATCACAATCCCTGAAAATACTCACACAAGGCAAAGGTGAGTTACATCTCAGTTCTCTAACCAGAAGAGAGCTACCTGGTTCCTCATGAAACTCCTTGCTCTTATCTCATACTTAATGGTAAAGGTACTAGTAAGTTATTACTGTAAAAACATTTGGTATATGACTGTATTAAACCAGTCATTCTGTAGCCATCATGAAGCTACCAGCTTCTCACTAGTTTGTTTTATAACCTGTGTGTCCAGTATTGTGTGATGGATGAAATGAAACCAGAAATGACAGTCCTTGAATTTGTGACAAGATATGTTTCTATAAAATAACTTGAGGGTGCTGCACAGGTAGAGGTTTATTAGAGGTTTCAAAAAGACATTTCTGAAAAAAAAAAAAAAAACCCAAAAAACAAAACATTGCCATTGGGGAAGTAGTCAGGGAAAGATAAGATACTTGCACATCTTGGAGTAAATATTTGATCATAGCTGACAGAGAAGAAAGGATTCGCTTTGCAGCCTGGTAAATATTAGCAAAATGATGAAGGTAAAAATGGCATCTGGTATAAACTGAAGATACAGGAAGAGGCAGCGTGAGCTTGGAGTGAAAGGAAGAAAATTGAGTAATGATAAGACCAGCATAAAAATGCTCTTCTTAGGATTATTGCACAAATCAGTTTATTGCACCTATTGGGTCATTTGGATGCACCTATTGGGTCATTTGATGGTTATTAAATGCCTGACTCTTGCACTAGCATTCATTTTTTTATTTGTTATTTAATTATCAAATGGTTAGTTAGGCATTGCACTACACATTGGACAGGAGCAGGACTAGTGCTTCCCCTAAGGAGTTCACATTAGAGAAAAGACACAGTCTATTAGAAGCGAACAAAGGCTCTCAAAGGCATGTGTAGAATGCAGTCTGGTAACAAAGCAGAAAGACTAATTTTGCCTGGAGTGGGGGAAGGCTTGAAAATACATGTTGTCACACAAATGAAGTGGATAAAGCCATTGTAGAACCTGCCAGACACAATGAGAGCAGAGAACATCTGGCTGAGTTTGGCAGGGTAGATTGTGATCAGTAGAAGGAACAAGTCCAGTAGACACCATTCTGGAACAACCTTGACACAATGAGAAAAACTAATGCTGTAAGGTCAATTGCTCTTGGTGTCAGCAAACAGGGAGGGCAACAGAAAGACGGAAGATGGAGCAGAGCCTGGGTGTAGACCAAGGTTTGGGCTGCTGGCAACAGGCAGTGACACAGAGCAGCGTGGTGCTCACAATTAGAAACTGCTGATGTTGTAACTAGAGACGAGTCCCTGGGTCGCTGCACGTAGCAACATGCTCTGGGGGGAAACTCACCCGAGCTGCCATTCCAGAGACAGATTTCTTGGTCACTTTCTTTGCTGGTTCTCTATTATCTCAGCATTTCTGATGTCTCTGCATCTGTATTTGACTTCCTTTTCATCCCCCGAATGCCTTTGTTCTTTTGGAGAAATCTTATTTTTCCTTCTCATGTCACTTCCAAGAGACTCCAAGGAATTCCTTTGTCCTATTGACCGATATCTCAACCTTTCATATTGCTTCACTTGGGTTCTTACATCTTACGGCATTTAGTTATGTGAATCTTCACAGTAGATTATTCATTCTTCAAAGACAGGGATTGTGTCTTATTTATAGAAAAGCAGGGTTGAGCCTAGTCTTGGCTTTGAGTCCTTGCTTTGCCACTTACAAGATAGGTGACCTGAAGAAACATGGTTAATCTCATTTTACCCATGTTCTTCATCTATAAAATAGGGCAAATATCCATCTAATATGGATACTAGTAAAAAACAAGATGACTATAAATGTAAATGGTAAATGTATGCAAGTCAACTGTCATGATGATTCTATCATAGAAATTCAATAAACATAAGTATTTTTTTTAAAGATTTATTTATTTATACATACAGAACTGGGATACAGGCCAGAGGTGCAGGGTGGTGAGAGGATTCACCAGAGACCGAGTGGGGAGCAGAACAGGCAGATTGACGAAGTACACTGCTGAGGGGAGCAGCGGGCGGGTCAGGAGAGGTCTGCCACGCCATGTGGTCACCTCCGGGGCAGGTGGGATCGAACTCATGCTGCAGTGGCTTTAGCTTCTTAGTGCTGTGCTTTAACCCACTGCGCCACCAGGGAGGGCCCAAACATAAGTATTTTTTCCCCCTTCCTTTCTCAGTCCAGTGGCTGGTGTATAGCAGAAATCCAATTAACTTTGGTTGAATCACCAGCTGTGAAGTTTATTGAATGCTTAGTATATTCCAGGTACTATCCTAAGTACTATAGGTGTATGTTAATTCCATTCTTAGTCGACTCTTACAAAAACTTCTGAATGATCTTAAATTCTTTTTTTTTTTAAAGATTTATTTATACATACAGAACTGGGGTATCGGCCAGAGGGTGCAGGGGTGGTGAGAGGATTCACCAGAGTGTACTCCCCAGACAGATTAACGAAGTACAGTGCTTAGAGGAGCAGAGGACGGGTCAGGAGAGGTCTGCCGCACCATGTGGGTCACCTCCGGGGCAGGGATGGAACTCATGCTGAAGTGGCTTTAGCTTCATAGCTTTAACCCGCTGCGCCACCAGGGAGGGCCCATAATCTTAAATTCTTGAGCAATAATTTCTCACAAGAAAAAGGAGCCAATTCTTTCTTTCATGGGACTTCCTCTACTAGTATGGCATTTATTCAAATTAGCCTATGAATTAATTAAATAACATTCATCTGAGTCCTACTCAGATGTTCACTTGTTGTTAAGTTGATTTTGATTGTTAGTTGCTTTTGATGAGTAACCCACCCTCCCCAACCAATTATCTTTTGACCTCCTGTATGGCAGCCCATAAACCTGCTTCATCTGTTTTGTAGCTGAGAAAATGGAACTTCTCAGAGGTAACTAGTTTGCCCAGGGTCTTAGAGTCAGGTATTGCTGACTCTACTTGGAATTCTACTTGGGCAAACAAGTGTCACATAATTAATAAAGTTATGGCTCAATAGTAGCTTATCCTTAGTTTGTCTCAAGAGGAAAGAATGGTATCTATGTTATTAACTCTGTCCAGGCAGAGTTTTCACGAATACTGTATGACACCCATGAGACACTCCTATTACTGCAGGGTAGAAGCTATGTAGAAGGCAAGAAAAGAGCAAGGGACAGTGTTGGATGTCCCGGCTGGAGACTCAAGTTATCAGCTCCTTGAATTATTGCAAAAATTAGAATCACAATTATACTCACTTCAAAGGGTTGCTAATATTAATTGACTCACTTATTTGTGGGGGCATACAAAGAAGACTCAGACATGAGGCAGGAGGGTCCAGAAGAAACCACAAGGGAGACATAAGTGAGGCAGCTTGTCATTAAAATGGTAGGGATCATGGAATTTCTCTGCCTGCGGGCAAGGAGCTAAAACAGTATATTTGTTTTCTATTGTTGAATAACAAATGGCCACACATTTAGCAGTTGAAGGCGAACACATTTAGTATCTCACAATTTCTATGTGTCAGGAGTCCAGGCACTACTTAGACCTAGGGTCTTACAGGCTACAATGATGGTGTCAACCCTGCATGTGGTTGGATGAGGCTTAGGGGTATCTTGTTCCAGACCTACCAGGTGTTGGCAGAGTTTAGTTCCTGTTGGTTGTAAGACTGAAACCCTCAGCCCTGAGAAGCTGGGTGTCATTCCCTCGATAGCTTTTCATGGCCTCTCCACAAAGTGGAGACTTGCTTCCTCAAAGTGACCATGGGATCTCATTTCAGCCCTCTATTGAGATGTCCTATGTAACAAAGGGATCATGGAAAAATTATTCATCATATCCACATTTAGGGGGTAAAGAGTTATGAATGCAAAATGCATATATCAAGGGTTGGAATTTTGGGGTGCTATCTTGGAATTCTGTCACATTATGAGTTCCCAAGGATTCTTTCAGTCTTTGAATTTAATTCATTCTTTCCATATTTCAACACAAGTCCTGATTCTTTATTGCTAAATATTATGGCTCCTTTAAAAAGTTTTTTATTTTAGCTTAGAAGAATTGGGGTATAGGCCAGAGGTACAAGAGGTTGAGAAGATTCACCAGAGTTGGAGTGGGGAGAGGAACAGGTGGATTAACTGAAAAACATTGCTAAGTGGACAGGAGAGGTCTGCTGCACCGTGTGGGTCAGCAACCTGGCTGGAAATAAGATTCAGTCCATAGTGATGATAGTGCTGAGACTCTAGAATTACTTGAGTGAATCAAAAGGCCCTATTTAACATATATAGGGAGGAAACATAAGAAAAACTTCATCTCTTCCGATTTGAGAAATGAGCACTTCTTTTAATTCTGATATAAATATTAGTACTGAATTTTGACTGGAGTATAAGATTACAAAATCTAAAATGATAATTTACATTACAAGTAAAGCCAGACATTTTCTTTAAGAAAAAATGGTCTCAAAATCAATTCATTTTCTGACTACTTAAATGGAATATTTTTCTATAGTAAATTTCACTTAAAACTAGGCATTGAAACTAAAATACTTATCCATATTTCCTAACCCACTATGTAATCTTTCAATTTGTGGGAAAGCCAGAAGATGAAACATATACATATTTTCTCAGATGGGGCATGCACAGACAATATTAATTACAAGTGATGAAACGGTAGAGCCTTAAGACATCTCATTGTGGTTATGTTTTAGTGCATTGATTGATGGAATCCAATTTCTTTTCTACTTTATTTAAATCCATCTATGGTTCCTGAGAAGAAAGCTGAAAACTGAATAAATGTGATAAGTAAGACTAATGTGTACAAAGCACACATTCCTTTCCAAGCTGGAAAGCACATACATTCCTTTTACCCCCACCTAAGCACAGACTGTACTTGTAAGTCATAAACTGCAAGTATGTGCTGTTGAAAATTAATGGATATCTTTGCCTTTCCACTTAGACAAATTTCCAGGGCCAGTCGGGATTGAAGCTGAGTGTGGAGAGAACTGTGTCTCTTGCCCCTGGCTGGGTTCTCCTTGACACCCCTTCCTTCCTAATAGGCCACAGGACTCAGCTGGAGAGAGAGGTGTGGGGGTGGCACAGACTGTGTTTAAATGTTACTGTTTTACAACAGTCTGGGTCTCTTTTTCTCAAACATTAACACTCCATACAATAGGGCCAATCTGCCCCTCACTCTTTCTCAACCTCTTCCTTTCAACCTAAAGGCATCCAAATGTAGGTATTGAAAGAACAATTCTTCCTGTTTACTCCCAGTTGGGCTGGGGCATAGGGGATTCACTAGCTTTTCATACAGGCCCACAGGGTTCCTGGGGGGGGGGGAGGGGACCTCTGCAGCTTCAGATGTCCCTGGTCACCATCATGTTTGCCTTCTGGAAGCGCTAAAGGGATGGAAAGGCTTTTTTAGAAAGATTTATTTATTTATGCATACAGAACTGGGTTACAGGCCAGAGGTGCAGGAGGAGAGAGGATTCACCAGAGACAGAGTGGGGAGCAGAACAGGCTGACTGACCAAATTCACTGTTGAGGGGAGCAGCGGGCCGGTTAGGAGAGGTCTGCTGCACCATGTGGGTCACCTCTGGGGTGGGGATCGAACTTGCACTGAAGTGGCTGCGGCTAGCTTGCAGTGCTGCATCCTAACCTGTTGCACCACAGGGACGGGCCTGGAAAGAGTTTTCTACTCCTGTCATCCCTCATGCTCATGTTCATCCAAGAACATCCCACAACTAGACTCCCTGGACTCCCAGCCATAGAGTTCTTGGTGACACTTCTCTCCATTCCCACACACAGCCATTTGCCTTCCAGCAAGACGCTGCAGCACTCTGGCTGGAGGAATGGGGCGCCCTTCTCAGCTGTGCACTTGGCTCAGGATCAGTGATTTTTCTATTGTCCATCCTGCAGTTGTGTCTGTGTTCACCCACAGCTGCTGCTCCTCCTTCCTCATGATGAATGTTTCTCTTGTCCTTTTCTGTCCTTGGGCCTCACAGGATTATGCTAGTTCATCAAGCCTGTTTTGCTGTCTTTGGTCTTAAACCGAAAGGGTCAAGCTCCTAGTCCTTTAGTTCCATGGTTGCAAATGGAACATTAGGCCAGGCAGCTTCCGGTGACTCCCACACTTCAAGGGCAGATAGATATGTTGATGGAAGCAACATGGTCTCCCCCAGCGGTGTCCAGGGATCTCGATCTTGCCAGGCCCTAGGTTATGCCAGGCTAACAAAGAGAATTCAGTCATGTTCTAAGTGTTGTGCCACTTACTTGCAGGTAACAGTATTTCTGCTGTGAACTGTCTCTTCTGACTAGATTCCATTTATTTCTCCTTATGTGTTGAAAATTTTGCAACTGCCAGGAGGCTTTGTGTGAACCTATTTATCAAGTGGTGTGGTGACACAGATTTTCCTCCAAAGTACTGACCTTTTGGGCAGGATCCAGGCTCTCTCCTGGCTCCAGGGTGATATCTTCATATCAAAGTGACATTTCTTCCTGGAATACTTACTCAGCCTCCTTGCACATGGCCTTCCTCCTCTGTGTGACAAAATTCAGGTTCTTGGGCCCTAAAATCTTTAATCATCTTCTTCAGTGTTTCTTTCCTATGAGCCTGAAGCAGACCCTCTTTTGGTCCCCATTCCTATTCCCATGCTCCTGCACATAGAAGTGGTTGCCAGAGCCTGATCCTTGGAATAGGAGATGCCCATCATCGGGCCAGAGAGGAGCTTAGCCAGAGCTGTCAGTTGGCTGTAGGGAGAACTATATTTAGCAACAATAAAATGCTATCAGCCTGTCTGCCTCTCTCCATTCCATAGACTTACTTTTTCTAGATATTTTACAGACATTATCAGTTTGGTTATGGCACGTGGTGTGTGTGTCTCAAGGGGTCTGTTGGGAATTTTCCTACTTTATAACGTGTGGAGGAATTTTTGAAGGGTTGGTGTTGGTTATCCTTTAACTGTTTCATAGAGTTCACCAGTGCAGACTTCTGGGCCTACTCTTTTTTGAAGGAAGATTTTTTCCAATTAGAAATTTAATTTCTTCACTTGTTAGGAGTCTTTTCATCCTTTCTCTTTTTCATTCAGACATTTTCATTGAAACTGAGCCCTCCTATGAATCCTGCTGTTTCATCTAAATGAAGTTGATCATAGTATGGCTTTATAATTCTAGTAATTTCTATACAGTTGGTAGTGCTGTCTCCCATTCCATTCCTGCTTTTAGTAATTTATAGCTTCTTTCTATTTTTTTTTAATTGGTGAGACTAAGACAGTTTTTTCAAACTCATGACTTCTTGGACACGATGATGTTTTAGTATGGAGAGGCTGTCATACAATGTGGGGTGCAAGCAATGTCTTCTTTGGCTTCAACCACTTATCTGCTTTTTGTCACTACAAACTTAGTTTACATTTGGTTGAATCTTGTATAAATGGTATCACGGAGTATGGACTCTTGCATTCATGTAAATTAATGGTAGCAAATGTAAACAAATAACTCTATTATAAATAACCCTGGAGAATTTTTGTTTTTTAGGGACTGAAGTAGTTTTTACATCTCTCCCTTCCTCTCCTCCTCCTATGCTATCTTAAATTGGGTACTAAGGAAAGAAAATAGATATTCTCCAGGACTACCAGTCTTCAATAGGTACATTAACAAAAGGTACAGCTTTTATATCTTGACAAAAAAAAAATTTATTCCTTAAATCTATAAATTATAACTGGGAGGAATGGAGAAGATTAAAATTTGTATGTAGAAAAGGGAGAGCTAAGATGAAATATGGTGGTTTTAATGATTGTTGTAAATGCATGTATACGATCATATACACATTCCTCAAACCATGGCTTCATTTAGAGATTTCAAAGATTGGGCACCCAACTTGAATCACATTCCCCCTATTAACCACCAGTGTACTGTCCCCTGACTCTTTCATTTTCTACCATTACTCAGACAATGTTAACAGGCCTCCTAGGAGAGCAGGTGTCATGAAAAGCTTGCAGCAGCTGTTGATAATTCTCCAGCTTGCTTTCTATGTCTTGATGCTCTATCCATTATACCTTACTATGATGCTGCAGTGTGGTGGTCTCTGAGGTACACTTGGTCCTAGCGTACCCGGGATGTTTTGAGTTCACACAGGCTCCCCAGGACATGGTGAGGCAGGAGAGTGCTCAGAGTGCTAGTGTCAGGTGAATTTTAAAAATGGAGAGAAAGAGAGAGAGGAGAAAAGAAGAGGAGAAAATATCAGTACAAAGGAGATTTTTTATGACCAAGGAAAAGAGCTTTTTAAGGACCCAAAATCAATGTACAACAAAACTTTCCATTTTTTTTTTTTAAACACTAGAAGTACTCACTGTGGCCTCTGCCTGCTCCTGCAATGGTGTTTGGGCTGGAGAGTAGCAAGAATAGCAATGGTCAAGGGAGCTCCTTAGCATCAAGGCACTTGCGCAGTGGAGGCTGGGGGAGGGGCCAGTGAATCCTGGCTTGAATTGAGAAACCTGGCTTTGCTGCTGGCCCACCTTTAGTCCTCTGGGTCTCAGTTTCCTCATCTGTAAGGCAGCGGAGAGAACAGCCTTCTCAGCGGGCTATTGTGAAGGTCAAAATGAAAAATGTGCAAATTGGTGGTCAATAAAGGCTTTCTGTTGACAGTATTTTTACATATTTCAGTTCTGAAGCACCAGCACAAGAGTTCAGTTCTGAGCAGTCTTTTAATTGCCTACTGTGTTCACGAGCATAATGGGAATATAGGATTGAAAAAATCCTCTGGGTATCTTTTACTTTCATTCTTTTGTTATTAGCAACCCTGACACTTGTAGACAGGAAGCACTTGAAGGATTGTGGCTCACTGAAGTCCAATTCTTTCCACTCAATTACTGAAGCTTAGCATATTTTCATGACCCTCATTTTGGATTTCATATTATCTGGCCTCACGGAATTGTCTGTCCTTCTCTCTGGAGGATTCTGCCCGAGTTTCCTCCAGTCAACTCTCAAAGTTTTGTTACCAAGATGCCTGTTTCCATGCCTACTCGTTCTGTTTTCCAAACTGGCAGTTCTCAGGCAGGCAAGAGTGAACTGATTTAACTCTAGAAGCATTTTAAACTTCCTGAAAGCTTAAATGGCAAGAGGTATTCCCACAGATCCTTTGGCATATTGTTTTTTAAGGTCAAGGTTCACACTGTCTTTACAAATATGTGGAATTTCTGTAAATATGATGATTTTCCCTCCCCAAACACAACATCCATCATAGCTTGCTCTGCAACTGTCCACGAAACCCCCCCACCCCCGCCCCCACTTCCCTCTGCTCTTCCTTTCCAGAATCTCTTTGATTTGCAGCTGTTTCTATGGGGATTTTTGTTTTTGGTACTTTTACCTGTCTGGGTGAATCTGTAATCTTTGAGCTGACTTGCAGTGACTTCCCATGGTGTCTGACACTGAAGACTAAAAATAGTGAGTTGAAGCCCAAGACATTCTCCAAGGAAATAACGTAACCGGCTTATTCTTGGTTATCTTGCAGATAGCTGTGTGACAGACGTCTACACACGGCGGTGAGATCACTTCCAGTCGCCTCTTCATCTGCTGGCAGCTGGCTTCTGAAAGCTTTCTGAGAATTCCTTTTCTTTTACCCTAGGCCAAAGGCAGCCAGCAGTTTTGAAACTTTCCATATTGTATTGTCATTTTCACTTTCATAAGTTATTTTGTAAAGTTCATTTTCCTCATTTCAGGCTGTGGTGTGTGTGTGTGTGTGTGTGTGTGTGTGTGTGTGTGTGTAGAGGGAGAGGAGGTGGAGGGAGGCTTCTACGTTTCAACAGTGGTTGCTAAGAAAGAATCTTCTCTGTTTATGGGCCCTAACAAATAGTGACAGCTGAGAGACAAATATGGTGTTGTGTTTGCAGGAGGAGGGTGGAAGGAGGCCAGCAATTAGCTGCCTGTGAGCTCCGGCACTCACAATGAGGCCTTTCAGAGATTTGGCTGGCATTATGCATCCACAGATTGCATGAAATAATTTAAAAAGGTGTTTGCCTCATGCCTTCAATGACAAATTTATTTCCAGAAATCATTCAGGGTAGTATAATTTGATAGTCTTGGAAAATAACCTAGTCCTTTCTTTTTCAAAGAAGCTTTGGCTTACCAGGACTCAAACGTCAGTATGGATTTGTATTTATTTTCAGAACAGGACTCTTTGACTTTTGGGTCAGAGACTGAATGTCACAAAAGAAAAAAGGTCAGTGAGGGGCAGGGTCAGTCATGTTCACCTTTCTTACTCCTTTAGAATTGTACAGAATTTTTTGGTGGCAGGTGTGTGGATTTAGTTTATTCTGGTAGCATTTCCAGTGAGCAGGATGGCGGTGATTAGGTTAGACTTTAGAAAAGCACTGTGCAAACAAAAAAAGAAAAGAAAGCTTTGTTTCTACCTCACACTAATATGAAAGTGGGTGTTTGGATTCTTCATCTTATAATTATGCAGAGGAGAAATGTTTACCTGGCATATAGAAGAAGGCCATGAAATAATGTTCAACGAAGAGGGGGCCGGTGCAGAGCAGGATAAACTTCTCATCTTCAGTCACAGCTAACAGCTGAGTCAGTGTAGCAATGAGTGATGGAGGGTTGGTGACGGTGAATGACTCAAGGGCCCAAAGCCCCCAACTGGGCCTCGACACTTCTCTTGCTACAGGGCAGGGAGAGGGTCACCCCAAGTCCCCCAAATCTGCCTGCTCTAAATAGGTTCTGCCATCTCCACA
This sequence comes from Condylura cristata, assembly GCF_000260355.1. Lineage (NCBI taxonomy): Eukaryota > Metazoa > Chordata > Mammalia > Eulipotyphla > Talpidae > Condylura > Condylura cristata. Next base: position 38,417,433 of record NW_004567115.1, on the reverse strand, counting down.
TCAAGACAAAACATATAAGACCTTCAATGGAAATAGAGAGAAGATAAAAAATATGGTTTCCAGATCAAATGCCCAAGTTACCCAACTCCTGGTGGTGTAAAAGTCCACCCAAAAGGGACTAACCCAAAGCAAGGCCTGAAAGCTGCCACAAATCAAAAACACCTTCCAGCGGGGATCTATGGAAAAGGGTCAGCAATGGCCAGACAAGTCTGGGAGGAAAAGAGCAAAATCAAAATCAAGATAAACGCTGCCCTAGTCAACCTCCCCGCGGGTTTCTTACCCACATCTGTTTCAACCAGCACAGGGCCCAGAAGACAGTGCAGCTTCTTCACAGGTCTCTCTGCCCCCATGTGCCTCCCTCAGGTCTCCTCCTGGCTCTGCATCTTGCTCCTTCCTCTTCAGTTTCCCCTCTTCTCCCTGCTCAGCTCCACCCTCCTTTGGGTGGGGCAGGAACCTGGTATCTCCCTTTTTCCTGGGGGCCACCCTGTGAGAACACTATGCTCAGGCCATAGTATTTTGCTGTCTGTCTCTGTTAGATTCCAATGGCCCTCAGAGCGTGGACTCCTGTTCCCCATCTTCTAGTTTATCAATAGCGCTTCTGGTTCTGAGAACACTGCTCTGAAAAACTGGTCTCCAACAACCTAGGGAGAATGCTTTGCTTACTCTCATATTTTCCCCAAGCCTCCTCCTCTTTAAGGGAATGTTGCGTGTACAGAATCCTGAAATGACTTTGGAGGAAGCTCATGGAACTTCAGTGTGAAAGGAACCATAAAAGGGTTATTGCTACTACTGTTATTTTTTAAAATTACACACAGTGCACAAAATCGGAACTCAGGGAATTCTACTTCATAGTTTCTTTTCTTTTTTTAAGATTTATTTATGCATACAGAACTGGGGTACAGGCCAGAGGTATAGGGGTGTGAGAGGATTCACCAGAGACAGTGGGGTGCAGAACAGGCAGATTGGCGAAGCACACTGCCTAGGGGAGCAGCTGGCGGGTCAGGAGAGGTCTGCTGTGCCATGTAGTCACCTCCCAGGCCAGGGATCAACTGGCACTGAAGCAGCTGCAGCTTGCTTGCAATGCTGCACTTTAACCCATTGCGCCACTAGGGAGGGCTCATATATTTTCTTTTTTAACTCAGAGGTACCTAGAGATATCTCGTTTGGGGTCTAAAGAATGTCAGAAACCTTCCATGAGCACATGGGTTCAGGGGACCCACCAGTCAACTGTGGAGAAAAAAATGACTTCCTATCAGAGTGACCTCAATCCCACAGGCCAACTGAGACATACAGGTCTGCACTCTCTGGCTGTAAGGTCCTTGCCTGCAGGGTGAAATGCAAACTCTTGGCCAACCACACCCATGTTTGCCTTTTCTTTAGAATTGTTATTCTCCCTAACTTTAATTCCTTCCTGCCTTCTTCTAGAAACTTCTAGTTAAATTTCCTCCTTTAATAACTCAGCTGACCACACAGTACGCCATGCATTTACTTGAAAACCAACTTGAAGAGCAAAATACTGGGAGCAATGTAAATTTCCATAAAAAGAAGTCTACTTACAAACTACTTGGAGCTGAATGGAGACCCCTTCTCTCCTCCACCCACTTGTGCTGTGTGATTATTTTGCAAAACTGGTATATTATTATTTTTATTTATTTTTTTAAAGATTTATTTATTTAAGCATACAGAACTGGGGTACAGGCCAGAGGCTCAGGGGCAATGAGAGGATTCACTAGAGACAGAGTGGAGAGCAGAACAGGCAGATAGACGAGGTACTCTGCTGAGGGGAGCAGCCGGAGAGTCAGGAGAGGTCTGCCGCGTCATGTGGGTCACCTCCAGGGCTGGGGATCGAACTTGCGTTGAACCGGCTGCTGCTGCTTGCAGTGCTGTGTTTTAACTTGCTGCGCCACCAGGGAGGACCCATATTTTTACTTTTTTTTTTAAATATATTTTTTAAATATTTATTTATTCATACAGAACTGGGGTACAGGCCAGAGATGCGGAGGGTGAGAGGATTCACCAGAGACAGAGTGGGGA
>NW_004567115.1:38395755-38414244 GCF_000260355.1 Condylura cristata | reverse complement strand
AACTCATGCGGTAGTGGCTTCAGCTTCTTAGTGCAGTGCTTTAACCCGCTGCGCCACCAGGGAGGGCCTAAAGTAAATTTTTACTGCCACCCAACCAAGCGGGAGTTCCAAAGGGCAATTTCGTTGGTTACATCATGTATGACTCCCTTTGAACGAAATATCTAAGCTAGATACTCCAAAATGTGTTTCACAAACATCCATGTTGGAAGGATATATATACCCACACACATACACATTATTATATACGCAATATATTTATTATTTTTACCAGAATACTTTGTATTTTCACCAAGAATATATTTAAAATATTGATATTATAATTACATTTATATATAAATATATTTATATAAAATATAAATGTATATAATATTTATGTTATTTCTACCAAAATAATAAACTCCATACGGTAAGCAGACTCAGCTCAACTAAGGCTGACAGCATTACACTTAGATAGCGACATCAAAATCAAGCAATGGACAGGTGCATAAGCTCAGTGTGGGACGACATGTGTAATTCAAATACTTTTGGTTGTCAGCATTTTACTTTATTTCTTTCATCTTCTGAAGATAAGGAATGATAAACATTATGTTCTAAAACAGAGTATTCCAAGCACACATGCCATATTTCATTTATATAGCATGCTTGAAATGACATAATGATCATTATATATAAAAAGTAGTTGCCAGAGACTGGGGTGGGGGAAGTTGTGGAAGAAAACAGCTATGATTAGGGCAGTGTGGGAGGTCCTGGGGGTGGAACTGTCTTTGTGTTGACTATGGGTGTGATCACACAAATCTACACATATGGTGAAAATATACAGAACTAACTAAGCACACATGCTAAACAGATGAGATGAGAAAGCAGCGAATGCATTATATGAACGCTGATTTCCTGGTTCTGAAATTTTTCTCAAGTTAGGCGGGATGTTACTGTTCCAGTTGGGTGAAGGGTACAGGGCATCTCCCTGTATTATTTCTTTCAACTGTATGTGAATCTACAATGACTACTCATTTGTGGAATATATATCTTCCACATATGTATACATATGAACAAAAAACTCAAAGACAACATAAACAACCCTTGGACTCTGACAATAAAATGGTGGTTGCCAGAGGTGGGGCGCTGGGGTAGGAAGGATGGGAAGAGGGATCCGCTTGCTGGTGTGAATGGGGTGAGAGCGCTGTTGGTGAGTTAGAGTGTAATATGCATTTATATAGGGTAGGAAGCTGAAGCAGAGTATAATAAGCCAAGGTGAATCAATAATAAAAAAAATAAAAAGAAACATATACATTACTTGTTGCTTGTTAAATCTTTTTTTATTTTTATACATTTTTAATCTGCACTTTTTGCATCCTTGTGTAGAACCCATGGAATTCCCACCACCAGGTCACCCGTGAGCCATCATCATAGTCCGTGGTGCTCTTCTCTCCCCTGTTTTGATCTCTTTTCCTCCCCAGTCCCTGGCAGAATGTCTCTTATTTATGGTTGCCTGCTAGGTTTTAAAAAAAATTATTATTGTTATCTTTTTACTTGTTAAATTTCTTATTCAATACATACAGAAAACTTTTATGTGGGACATAAATAAGTGTCATTCCAGTTAAGCACCAGATGGCAAGTGGGCCATTTCTTACATTGCTTTGCGTTATTCCTGCAGTTGACTCGGAGACTGGTGGTCACCATTGCTGGACCCTGAGTCCAGCCCGTGGCTGTGCCTTCTGTTCCGGCCACCCTCTCACATGTGTCCCTCCTCTGCTGCCCAGCCCAAGCATGCATTCCCGGTACCTGGCCAGGTTGCTGCCAGCTTCTCAGCTTGCTCCTCCTAAAGACTCCAGAATCGTCCTAAATCGCTCATTAGGTTTGTTTTGAATAGTCTTTTCCCCCATATCTCAGTTCATCTTCTTCACACAACCTAATCATTTCCCATATTTCTTTCTTTTCTAATTCAACTTCATGTGATCTAGAAAGGTTGTATCCTTTTTTAAGAATAATAATTTTTTTTAAAGATTTATTTATTTATTCATACAGAACTAGGGTACAGGCCAGAGATGCGGAAGGTGAGAGAATTCACCAGAGAGAGAGCGGGGAGCAGAACAGGCAGATGAACAAAGTACACTGCTGAGGGGAGCAGCCGGTGGGTCAGGAGAGGTCTGCCACACCATGTGGATCTCCTCCGGGGCAGGCGGGGATCGAACTCATGCGGAAGTGGCTTTAGCTTCTTAGTGCAGTGCTTTAACCCGCTGCACCACCAGGGAGGGCCAATATAATTTTTTTTTTAATGGTCTTTGATCATTTGCCACCCATTTCTCCCATAGAGTGAGAAGCATCCCTTATTGGCTTCCTGAAGTCCTTCTGGAGTAAAATGGTATAGGATGGAGATGTGGACACTGGTGTCTTGATTTATTTTGGCCTCCTGCATGTTCTGTGCCTGTGGCAGAAGTTGGCTTGCAACATAATCATTTCTCTCTCAAGCAACTTGAGGGTTAAAGCTACATTAGACATTAGAAATAAAAACACAGAGGCTACTTTAATTCTCAGCTCTGAAATTGTCTATTTTGCACAGGTTTCTTTCAATTCCTTTCTTTGGGTTTCATCATCTTCCAAGTCTCAGTTGAAGACCTTCTCCTGATGTCTCTGTGTCTTATCTTGGGGTCTATTAGATTGGCTTTTTCCCTGAAATAATTTTATAATGGAGATAAAGTTTTAAAATACTCAATTTTTCCCATTTTTATTTTTGAGCCAAAACCTTTGCCTTTTCTGCCCTTAGCACTTACCTGAGTATAATTTTGTTTGTAGGGGAAATACCAAAAGAAAGATGAAAGTAATATTCAACATCAGTGTTGTCTGATTCACAAGCAGAAAGATGTAATCTCTCGTCTTCCTATGGCCCTTTATCAAATCAATAAAGGAGTATTGAGGGCTATGTTCAGAGAGTTTTTCATAATGTTCAGAAGGGACCCCTGCATTCTTATCTGAACAAACAGAAGGCAGTAGGGGGCAGTAAGAATAAAAGAAAAGCTGAGTCATATTCTGTTGTGGGGAGGGGGTGATGGTGGTAGTAAGAAAACAGAGAAAGAAAGAAAGAAAGAAAGAAGAGCATGGAGTATGTCTGGATCTTCCCTCTGCAGGTCTATGCTATAAACTGAATTAAGTTTAAAAGCAATCTGGACCTCAGCCACATCCCAGGAAGCTGGACAGAGGAGTTGACACAATTTACTTATTGCTATATATTTATATATTGTTAAAATATATTATATATAACAGCTATATGCTGTTATATATTTATATATTGTTATCTATTTAAGTTTCTAGTAGGTGATTTCACAAGTAACAGCCAATACACATTTGTAGTTGAATATTTAAACACATGCATAATTATTTCTGGGGAAATCACATCTGTATTGATAGAATAATATATGGAAATAACTACATAGAGTAAATGCATAGAAATGACATTACTGGGTCAACAGATAGAGTGTTAAAAATTGTCAAATTGTCACCCCCAAATTCAATCAACTTACATTTGCTCTAACATGCTATAGAGACAAGTTTTCTTTTACATGGATGCCATTTGTTAGATAAAAAATTATATTTTATTTTTGATTCCTGGAGTTATATATTCATATCCTTAGTATTTCTGTTTGCCTTTACCTTTTAAAGAAAATTGTATGTTCTTGCCTTTTATTTTGTTTTGTGCTCATAAGAGAAGCAGTTCACATAGGAGCCTGATCCTGTAGTCTGACTTTGTCTCTAATTCCCAGCCCCTCCCCAAAGCCTGATTTCTAGCCTTAAGCCATGTTTATGATTTTCCATTTCTTTGAGCTCCATAGCCAGTTGTCACCTCCTGATATTTATCTGGAAACATTTCCCACGGGGATTTCATGGACAGCTTAGATGTGGAAGGCTCTTGATGAGGCAGTTAATTGTCTCCATTTCTTTAATGAGTATATTGACATTGTGGCTGATGCAATCATTTCTCAATGTCACTGACCAGCCCAGGGCAGAATCCAGGGTTTCATGATGTTGGGCTGTAGCCTCTAGTCTCACAGTAAGCCCATCACCTCTTAGTCTTACTGGTGTTTCCATGGTCATCAAATTAGCTTATAGCACTTTATCCAGTTTTCCTAACCAATTCCCTTTCAGTTTCTAGATTCTGTCTTTTTTTTTTTTTTTAAATGGCTTTCCCCCTTTTTTAATTGAGGTAACTTGGCTTACAAATCTATGTATCTCAGAGATATAAGACTATAGCCCTTCAACTGGATGTTACCACTCCACACCCACCCAGAACTCCCCTTGTCCTCCACCACAGCCCACAGGGCTCTTTCCTCAGTGTGGTCTCACCTTCCTCCTCCCTCACTGGGAGCCTCAATTCTATAGTCAGATTTTTAAGGTTTGTTATTGCTTTATGTTTGACCTTATGTTTTGATTCCTATTTCACTTAGAAATTAAGCCACTGGGTATTTGTCTTTTTCTTTCTCTTTTCTCTCTTTTTTCCTGATTTTGTCACTTCCTTCTTAAGAATTTATGAACATGTTAGGAAAAATTTTAATATCTGTGTTATTCAATATACTATTTGCTTTAAAAATCTTTTTGATTTAAAAAAAAAGATTTATTTATTTTTGCATACAGAACTGGGGTACAGGCCAGAGGTGCAGGGGTGGTGAGAGTCAGATCCAGACACCAGAGACAGAGTAGGAAGCAGAACAGGACGTCTGATGAAGTACACTGCTGAGGGGAGCAGCGGGTGGATCAGGAGAGGTCTGTTGCTCCATGTGGGTCACTTCCAGGGCGGGGATGGAACTCATGCGGAAAAGGCTTTAGCTTCTCAGCGCTGTGCTTTAACCCGCTGCGCCACCAGGGAGGGCCCTAAAGTACATTTAAAATCAGTAAGAATTTTGGGCCCTCCCTGGTGGCGCAGCGGGTTAAAGCACAGCGCTGAGAAGCTAAAGCCATTTCCGCATGAGTTCGATCCCCGCCTGCCCAGGAGGTGACCACATGGCGTTGCAGACCTCTCCTGACCTGCCCGCTGCTCCCCTCAGCAGTGTACCTTGATTATCTGCCTGTTCTGCTCCCCACTCTCTGGTGAATCCTCTCACCGCCCCTGCACGTCTGGCCTGTACCCCAGTTCTATATGCGAAAATAAATAAATCTTAAAAAAAAATTAAATGTACTTTAAATGTTCTATTTTGATTGTCTTTTTCAAATAGTTTGGCTATAAAACTTGTCAGTGCAGCCAAGGGGAATATGTAACAAGTAAATTCATATATTTGATGCTAGTTGGAATCTATCAAAATAACTTAAAAAGGAAAAGAAGGGCAGAGGGCCAGGTTTATTTAGTACCAGATATGTATTAGACTTTGCTTGTATATTTTCTGTCATATATTCCTTGGATAAACATCATATAATCTTAAAAACTGGACACTTTTTACTAGCCATAGATAGTTGTCACCAGCTTAAGGACACTTTCTTAGAAACCTATGTGAGTCTAAAAACACACTTTTCATACTGTTTTATGGGATTTGTGTTGGTAAAGGAAGACATTGACTCATTCTTTTTTTGGTAAACTTTGAATCCCAAAATAATCCTCCAATAATATGTCCACATCATACCCACACCTGTCAAAAGGAGACTTAGCCACATTTGGATTTGAAGTTTACACCGTGGCCTTTGTTGTTGCATTAAGTCTTTTCTTGCAGGGAAAAATGTTTCCTGAGGAAGGGAGATTATTCATGGCCTCATTTAGAAAACAGGTCATCTCATCTAAGCATCATCAGTGTTGAGAAGTATGTTGTGATTTCAATACAGCTGTCTAGCAATTTATCTTTGATAGTGAAAGAAATACCATGCCCATTAATCCATGGGCAGATGTCTGCTAAACTTGTTGTCATATCATTTGACAGCTGACTAAAGCATAACTGCGTGTCTGTTAAGGGATATTGAATGGGTGGGAGGTCCAGATAGCACTGGCTCAGAGTTCATAAGCATTTTGAGATATTTCCACTAGAAGAATGGAGAAAAGAAAGAGAGCAAGAGAGAAAGAAAGGGGAGACTGTATTTTAAAAGTTTACTATGCCAATAATTCTAGGGAGAAGCCTACATTATCAGCAACCCTGATAAGCTGTCAAAACCTAGCTAAATTGTAGAGGAATGGCATTTGAAGGGGGCATTCTGGTTTAAAAAACAAGCACATTTCATGTCCCTGGTCTGATATATGGTGATATACATAAGTTCTGCATTTACTGATGTCTCTGTGTGTTTTCCTTTGTTTTGAATTAAACACAATCTATCAACATCAAGTCACTAAGACGAGCTCAATGCCATTGTTAAAAAGACTCATGGCTGACTGTCAACAGCTGTGTGTCTCAGGCCTAGAGATGCTTACTTGAAATGTTAGTGGCTTACAGTCAAGAATCTACAAGTCAGAATGCCTTGAATGACAACCTTGAGTGGAATTTGGTCTTGATATCTTATTCCTCCTATCATAGTTCATCTTCAGAAAAAAACCAGTGTCTTTTCTAGAGACTAGAGACTAGCATCTGGGCAATAAGGGTAAAAAAAAAAAAATGCTTCTAGTTGGTACTGCAATATCAGTATTTATGCTAATCCAACTTTGAGACCAAGTTTATTTGGTATGTCAGAGAAGGTATAGCAATTCCTTGCCATTTTGCCCAGGGAATTTTTTCAGGATCATATTATATTACCTATAAATTCTTGAGTTTCTATCTTATTATGGCTTTGTCAAAACTTGCAAGATCTTTAATGATTATGCATGTACCAACTTCTGATATTATTTGCTTTTATTTTCCTTTTATAGGGGCAAACATAGTTGACTGAATGTTTCAAGGTGTCTTCTGCTCTTAGTATAAGAGACACTAGCAGATTGTACACATGCAGACACTTCCTTTGAAGGCTCTTTTGAATGTGTAGTTGTTCTTTTTGTGCAAGTGATTAAAAATATACAGTGAAACAAAATAGATCTCATAGTCTGGGTTGTAGATATAGGTGCCAAGTAGAGATTTGGCATCAACTGAAATTGATGTATCTGAAGTCCTGAAAGCATCAACTGAAATTATCCAAGTGTGCACTTCCTGCTATTTTTTCTTTTTTTTTTCAATCTCAACTCATCCTTTCCAAAATGTTTGATTATAATTTAGAACTACGCCGTGCCTCTCACTCCTCAGAGCAGTCACCCTTTTAAAAGCAGCCCTTGCAAAACTTGGGCACCCAGAGTTCTGAAGCATTAATAAAAGAATAATACATATCCTTCTGGAGCCTGTGAAGACACAGGCTTAAAATAGCTGTGTGATAGATTCTCTACAGAGTGCATCACCTAGGAAGAATTCAGGAGATTTGTCGAAAGGCGATGATACTTCAATACCTTAGCAGCAAAATGCCTAATACGTGTGCTGACTTATGGTCGGGAGAATATAATATTATTTTCCTTTCTCTCTTCACCTTTTCTTTCTTCCCTCTACCAGTTTCTCAGATTTCTAGCTGAGTGCTCATTCTGTAACTCTGCCTCTTGGTTTTGAATTAACTGGGTTTTCATAAATTCTGGAGATTGACTTTGACTTTTACCTTCTTTTTATAAACCTTGATAATGTCAAGTTCATTTGAAGGCATTATTTGTTTACTTTTTAAAAGTCTTGCTCAATGTAGCAGTTTACACATATGTTGTATGATCCCACTTTTGCTTACATATTACACACATACACACACACACAAACACATTCCCTCACTTACATCCTATTATCCAGGATAGAAAAATACTCTGGAGGGATATGTTCCAAAATGCACTCTTTACCCTAAATTGGGCTCTAATTAATTCTGTTTCTTCTTTTTGTGCATTTATATTTTCCAATTTTCCTACAATAAGCATCTGTTGCTTGTATATTAAAAAAGAAAACATGTTTGAAAAAGTCATTCCTCAAGCTGTCTGTAATGCAAGCTTGAACTCGCATGCAAGATTAGTGTTGTTAATGGTAACAAGAGTTTTGTTTGAAATGGCACTTATTTTTGGAAGATACTGGGGCAACTGAGTCATCTGTTGTATTTTAGGGAAAAGGATGAAATAAGAAACCCCAAAGGAACAGGTGAAGATTTGCTGGGCAGATTTCTGTCTTGCACTAAAAGTTGTTTGGGTCAAGTATATGTATGTGCATGAGCTCAGATGGAACTTTCCTGAGCTACCATGGGACTGATTTTAGCGGTGAGCTAAGGCTTTGGGTCACTCAGTGAGTCACCCAGGATAGTGTATCCTGGGACTTTGTAGAGTGAAAAGGCCAGTAAGCACACCGTGTTCCTAGAGCACGCTGGGCTCTCCTGTCTCCAAGTGGTTCACCACACTGACCGAGCACTTCCCGAAGCCACCACCAGCTGCCTGCTGGCCACCAAGCCACGAGGGCCTCAGTGAATCACAGTCACGAGCAGGCTCATGCTCAATTAAGACATGTCTTAATCTTCACTGGTTACGGTGTACTTCCAGAAACCAAGTTAGCTTCACAGGGACACTGAACACATACACCTTTCTTGTCATCCTGTGCACAAAGCTGCTGTTATGATTGGGTGGCTATTCTAGAAGGCAGAGAGGGAAGGAGCTAGGAGTGTGCAAAGTGTTTAGCAAAAGCTGGAGTGGTTTAGAAGACAGTACAGGCATGGTGATAGACACACATCAGATTCTAAATCTGATGTTTCATGCGTGTTTTTATTACTTTCTCAGAGTCTCAACCTCCTCCCTATAAAATGGGCACAAAAGCAGATCTCCTCAGATTTGCTGTGGGGATAAAAACATGGAATTCAACATGTGCATAATAGCTCGGTATGCACAGATAACAATTTGAAAGATAACAGACATTCAGTATTCTTGCCCCTCTAGTCACTGAGTAGATTTGTTGGTGACAAGTGGCTTAACATCAGTTCATAGACTTTCTAAAGGAACAGAGAGAAACATTTTAGATTCTTGGGGCAGGAGGCAAAATGGAGGACATAGTTACAAAACAATTAGAACACAAATTTTTACCAATCTTGTCATTGATGAAATTCAAACTATAATAGTAAGTTAATGCTTTAATTTAGACTGACTAAATTAAAAAGAAAGGGATTCTTTTTCTGGAGAGACAACGGTTCACTTAAATTGAGTTCGAAGTTCATGTTCTCAAAGAATTGAGGAACTGTTAATATTCATCTACAAGCTTAACTTGCAGGCCTTACAAAAACAAGCAGAGGCTGAGTCTGGTAACATTATTCTCTGTTTCAGCTCTGGGACCTAATCATTCATGATGAGTAAAATTTGAAATCATAGTTGAGATATAAACAACTATTAGAAGGCTACAATCCAGAAAAGAAGATGAAACAAATCTTTCAGAAACAGGCTCTTGGAAACTGACAAAGTGTTTAGTCTTATTTAATCAAGTGATTATTTAACTAATAGTTCCCTTTATGGTTGAAATCTGGAAAATGGTGGGAAGAAACAATCAGGACACACGGGCCAGCTACCAAGAGCAACCAAGCAGGGAATAGTCACGGAATCTTTCCTGCTGTCCTTCCACTGACCTGGGCATCCAGTTGGTGTGCAGATGTGCTTCCAGTAGATAAATAAAGGCCAGTCAGGAGAGAGAGATAGTGTCTCATTGGCCTCACTGTGTTGCGTTCCAAACAATGGATCCAATTCCGCCCTAGAAGGCCTCTAGGGTCATATGCGTTATGTAAGTTTTGGCATCTTGGATGCGTAGGCATGGACAGAAAGTCAAGTAAAATAGGCTACTAACTTTTAAACAAGCTTGAACCAAAAAATAATCCAGAATTCCACCTAGAATCCTGGCATCCACAATGAAGAAGCATGGTCGCAGGGTCAAACCATGGCCCTGTAGCTGTTCTGGACCTCGGCCCAGTGCCTGCAACACAACTCTGCACAAGCCACAAGCTGTGTAGGGCTTCCTGAGCTCAGGGTTTTGATAAAACTTGCACCTCAGCACATTTTATAGAGAAGCACAAAGAGAATGACTCATTCACAAGTAGAACAAAGAAACCCAGGCTTTGATGCGGGTGCATTTAAAATCTCAGATTTATATTTTTAGAGTGCCGATCATTTGGTAGTTAGTAGATTTACTTGCAGAAAGCAACACTGAGCAACCTCCGAGTGCACAAACATGCACCCTGAATTTGTTCAGATTTAACTAGTTGTGATACCCACACATGCTATGAAGGAAACAGGGACAAATTCTGACAGAGGGAGTCCCTTCATGGAAAGCTCACACAGAGTGGAAATTAGTCTCTGGAATGGAGGGGGTGGGGGCCATGAGTGTGAAGTAGCATGAGGAGGTGTCCCCCTGGGACTTTCTCAATGTGAATGCAATGAAAGAAGATGGAAACACAGAGAGCAGAAGGCATTAAGACATTAGGAAGCGCCCAGGGAAGAAAACTAGCTGATTACTGTTTGTGTGAGAGAAAAGAATGACCCCATGACAGCACGTGATCTGACACTCATGTAAAGCCTGTGAGTATACCAGATTGTGCCAGCAGTGCTAAAGCTCGTCAGAGCAAGGTTTGAAATTGTGAGATAGTTGAGTTGGGAAAATCCTTACAGCTTCTGTAATTAACTTCTCCCTGGAAAACTAGCTGTTAGGAGGCAGAAATAGATATATTGAAAGACTTTATTGTTATTTTTTAAAATATATATTTTTAAATTTTTAAAAAAGATTTATTTATTGATTCATACAGAACTGGGGTACAGGCCAGAGGGGCAGGGGTGGTGAGAGGATTCACCAGAGACAGAGTGGGGAGCAGAACAGGCCAGCTGACAAAGTACACTGCTGAGGGGAGCAGCAGGCGGGTCAGGAGAGGTCTGAGTGCCCTCTGGATCACCTTGGGGGTGGGCGGGGATCAAACTCATGCTGAAGTGGCTTTAGCTCTTAGTGCTGTGCTTTTTAACCCGCTGAGCCACCAGGGAGGGCTGAAAGACTTTATTTTAAAATTTTATTTTCTTACATCTTTTTCATTGGGTGGGTCCCAATCCCCCACCCACCATAACATCTGTGACCCCTCACCACAGTCCCTTGCGCTCTTCCCTTCCCTCTCTTGACCCCTTGTCCCCAAACCCCATTGTTTGTGGAGGCAGAAATATTTTAAAATGTGTTGTTTATCTGAAGAACAATTTTTAGCCAGAGCATTTAGCAAATGGGCTTTGGTGGAGGGTTTAAAAACTATTTCTTCTCTGAGTTTATGGAGATCCATCTTTTCTCCATTTGTGTGTCAGGAGAACCCACAGCAGATGCATTTTCTCTTAGTTGATCTAACAAACGGAGATGCCATAGAGAATTCACTGAAGGATAAATGTCAAGAAGAAAGACTGAAGTGTACTTCCAAGCAAAATTTATTAGCCGTCTATTCAAGAAAAACACAATGATCTTTGTTTGTAAGAATTCAAAGTCAATTACCTGAAAGCCAGGTATGAATATTTTTCTTTAAAATCAAATACAGAGTAGAAACAGCAATTCTTGTGAAATATGACAGGCAACAGATATTGAAGTCTTTTCTCAGAGATGCCATCAGAGATAATTTTTCATTGATCAGCGAAGCTGCATGCAGTTGACTCAATTTCAAACCTGAATCAAAGCCTTTTTAAATATATAAAGCCAGTTGTGAACTTGATAGTAATCAAGATAGGCTACCCAAAGCTATTTCTTTATCTTTTTAATGGAATTCCCCCATAATCAGTATTTATGTACATTTCAGTTTGGCTGCTAAGATCTTTCAAGTTCATAACCTTTCGCATAAACGCTATCTTATAGAATCGCACTATCAAGGCGTGCTGTGGTGTGGGAGCGGGTAGGGGAGAGTCTGCGTAGTTTAAGTGAAGGGTAAAGAATGAATTAGGAAATTCCCCTGTTTTCTCAACAACTAAATCGTTCTGTACAAAAAAGGGCTAACACATGTACAAAATTCTAAAGACTACATACATTGTGAAAAGGTCAACCACTGGCCACAGAAAGAAATTGCCATAAAAAGTGTGATCTACAAGATGCTGAGGTCCAAATAGGAATAGTTCTTATGCAAAGTTATAAGATATACAAAGCTAGTTCTCAGGCTATGTGTAAGTCAGGCACTGGTAGCCATATCAAACCTTTCAGGTGCCAATATAATTTTGAATATTTCTACTCCAGGGCAGAAAATAGAACCTGAATGATTTAACATTGCCTCTAAAAAGTGCCGTCTGAATTCCAAGGAACTATTTACACACACCAGGAAAATCAGGCTCAACATATTCCTGTTTTCAGATGTAGCCAGGATTCTGAGTTCCAGAGAAGAAAAATAACTATCATATTAAAAATAACTGTATTGATCATGATCCTTATTAAAGCCAGCTGTACTACTTACTTGTGATGCTTCTGAAGTACTCTATTTCTAGAAAATAGTATATGGGATTCTTTTACATTTCCATAAAATGTACACCGTCACATGTGGATCGCCTGTTTTGTACAATCTCAAATGCATATGTGTACACACAGTGAAATCTTATCTATGAATATTGCTTACAGATACTTTCAAGTGTCTATGTTAGCATAAGTCTTTGCACCTCTCACTAACACTGCTTTTCTTTAAATTTTATCAGATAAATAAAACACTAAGCGCTCATTGTTCATGATGCTGATTATTACATTTTAATATAAAATAGCAATGCACCTTTACAACACAATATTGTTTTTGTCATCTAGCTAAACCTCTTATAGTCTCTTGATTATTACCAAAGGCTCTTATTCACTTACGGTTTGCACTTCTAAAAAGTACAAAACAAACAAACAAACAAAAACAACCCTGCAGGAAAAGACTCCTACTTGAAAAGTCACATTCAGTCAATCAAAAAAAAAAAAAAACCACTCATTCAAATTAACTTTTCTACCCTTGCTTTAGATTTTTGTAATCACTGTGCATATTACAACATATAAGTGCAGGCAAATGCTAGCTGAAGTACAGTTGTCATATCGTGTAAACCAGGACACTAGGCAAACTCGTGAAAGGAAAATACACTGCCAAGCTAAGAATGTGAAAATGCAAACCACAGCATTTTGCAATAAACAATCTTCCCTCTGCCTGAGAGGAGAACCTCTTCCAGGGTAGACCAGAAAGCCTCCTTGAAATGATTTCTTGCCTCAGATATTTAAACCTTTTGAAGTACAATGATTTTCTTTCTGATTCCACAGATCAACATTTCCAAACTATGAACAAGAAGAGGGAAGATGCATTTTCGATGGGAAGCAAGCCTGCCAGTTTCCTGTGGCTCAGCTGCAGAGGTTTGGCGGGGGCAGCTATTCTGCTGGTGGTTTGGTGGCAGGTGGAGAAGGTGACAGCAAGTGACTTCTATTGGAAACCCTAAGGCATGACAATGGAGGGCCTGTGGGAGAGTTCAGGCAAGTTTATGCAGATGTTGTTGAAATGCGGCATAAATAAGGGAGGACAGTGAGTCACAGCCTCTTGACATAGTTTCCAGGAAAAGTACCAAAGAATTTGGTTCTTCTTGAGGTTCCTGAAAATAGAAGCAATCCATGAAAGGGGGGTACCAGTAACATGAACAATAGCAGTTCAGGTGTATGGGCTTGACTTCATTAGACAGCAAACCCTGCAGGGTTTGGAAAAGAAAAAAGAAAGCTCCCTTTTAGAGATGATCAGACAAAGGCAGCAGACTTACCTGTATTGTTTGATGCCTTCCTTGACTCCTAAGCTAAAATGCGGGGCTTCTGTCAAGTCAGCTAAACCAGAAAGCTCAGTCTCTCAATGAAAAGTGAAATATAGTCCTGATGGGAAGGTGGCTGGGGACACCAGTCACCCAGGCTGCTAGACTGTCGTGAGCAATGGCCTAGGACTAAACGTTAAGGATGAGGCTGGCATTGCCATTAGCATGAACCGGAAAAAGTACAAGAGCAAAGCCAGGTTCCATGAGCAAGAGGCACCTGCTCAACGCAGGTGTGACACAGGCTACGCCATCAGGGACACTGTCACTGCCCAGTTTTATTGTCTTAGAGAAGATCATGAGGAATGCAACATCATTTATTTACAAAAAGCACTGCCAGAGTCCTTCATAAAATAGAGAAAGTCAGGACAAATTGCAAATTTAGGGCAATTTATGAAAAACCCCAACCATTATTGGTGGCTGGGGCTCTTTCCTTGGGAACAATTTCCAATACCAGGACTAATGCCGAATGCACAACTGGTCTTTGTGATGATTACCTTTGGTTTTGAATAACATTTCCTCTGAAATCTTTTGTAAAAATTAGTTCCCTCAATTCTTCCTTAAGATTTCCAGTTCAGAGAGAGGGAAGAGGATCGTGACAGTTTTGATTCTTGTTTATGTGCTGGAACTTATTGTCCTGGGTTGAAGACTGGTTTCGTTTTTCACTGTAGATAAGCCACTTTTCCTTTTCTTCTAAGTGAGGAATTAACATAAAACAGAAGCTTGTGGCTGCAAATGCAGCTTTTGCTCTTTTATTATTATCTCTGCTGATACCTGTCTCAGTCCCTCATTTTTCATCTCCTCCATCCTCTTCTACCTTTAAAGTAAGTCCTTATGTGATGTCACCCTTGAGAAAGGTGACTTTCAGCAAAATGACACAGAAGCAAAGCAAGTTCTTGGATATTGTGGTTTTGTTCAATTTTGGTAGGGACTTTTTCTTATTAATGTACAAGAAAATGGTGTTGAGACAACTGTTAATTCCACCCCTGCTGTATTTCTTTCCTGCTTTTTTCTCTGCATTCCATTGTGTGATTTTTGTCTATATTTTCTCAAAAAACCTCTTGTGTTCTTCTAACATGATAAGAATAAGATTGTTAAGATGGTAAGAATGGAACTTCTATTTCTAGCACAAATTAAAGCTAAGGTGATTCCATGGATAGTCGGCAATTTACACCAGACTCAAGTAAGTGGATGAATTAATCACTTCCTCTAGTTTTCTCAAATGATTTCCTCACTGCTGACAGTTAACTAAGTTTTCATGGAACAGAGTATGAATATTTCTCAATCAGGGAACCATTCTGTTATTCTAAAATGGCAGTTTTTCTCTCTTGCTATGCAAAGCAACTTTCTTCCCTCAGTTGAATTGGAAATAAAAGTAGCAGAAAAATCACATATACATGAACTAGTAAATTATATTAAAAATGCAAATGCCTTAGAATAGTGCATGCGAATGTAAAACAGGTCAAATGCATTATGAAAAGCAATGAGCACTTGACTATCACATAAAGCCATGCAGGTTAGAAACAAACCCATTACACGAAGGTCAGTATCTGAGAGGATTGTACACATACCCACAAACCATCCGTCATCACACTTTTCCATCACATCGATGACGTCACTTTCTCTGAGCTCCAGCTCATCTTCATTCCTAGGATTATAGTTATACAGAGCCTGAAACCTTAAACAGGATAAATGGAGGTGTTTAAATGAAAATCGTTATACCTTTGAAACACTAGAGCACAATAATCATTTTACTTTTAATGTTTCTATCTTTATTAGCATATTAGGTGCCTTTGGTGAGTAAATAGGAACATTCAGACTTTCATGAGACTAACGCTACTCTATAAGCATTTCAAAACTCACCATGAGGAATATTCGTGGAAATTATCGCATCCACTTGTTGGATTAAAATATTTCAACATTGATAAATCAGACATGTATTGCTATTGTCCCATGATATATATCTTTCATCCAGACATAGGATAATAGTTCAGAATAAAAGAAGCAGTATGGATACCATTCAGTTACATACAAACAAGGAGGGTTAGTTTTAGGTCATCATAATCAGAAGTGAATCATTGCACTTGCAAATGGAGTTTTCAAATGATTTTAAATTGAGATGATAAAATGTCTCAGATGTATCTCCGAAATCACAATGTGGGAATCGCTACAAAGAGGTTCTTTTATTTCCACCAAGAGGACATACTTCTTATTATTTTTATTACTTTTAAAAAATGGCACTGTGCTTCTTGCACAGTGTTTCAGGCCTCTCTTATACCCCCCAGGATTATTGTGTAAGACAAAAATCTGACTATTGTCCTTTTCAGCTTCCCCATCAAATGTTAATAAACACTGCATATTCATGCCCAGGATAGAGTGTTTGATTTTGTTGTGTCACCTCAAGAAGACATCTTGAAAGCAGTTTAGTGGCATATTTTCAATGAGTGTTTTCTAAGGATTTAGAATTTGAACATCAGTGGTAGTTCTCCCATGAAGTCAAGAGCCACACCACATTCAGATCTCACTGGCTCAGTCTCAAGTAGAACCACAATTCCACTGGTCCCAGAGGAATTGTGTCTGATGCAAAAACTCTCTTGAAATATTTTTAGTGTATAAATGAAAGAGCTATTTTCATTTATTAGAATGCTACTGTTTGCCTTTCCCTGCCCAAATTCTTTGAGAGCATGTGTTATGGTGACACTAACAGGAATGAATTCAGTGACACTGAATTTGTGGTAATAAAATAGCATGTATTTTAATGTCTAATAAGATGGATTGGAACTGTGGAAAGTGAAGACATATTCTAGTAGCTAAGGAGGTCAGGAAGCATTTGATATCAGTTAACATGAAAACTTCCTATTACTACACACACATACTGAGAGGATTTTAAACATCACTGTTTCTGCTGCAGTTCATAACAATTATGCAATTCTGCTGATTTAAGAAAATACTGTTTAAATGAAAATAAGAACCATATTTCAGGTCACTGAAATTTTAAATTCAATTTTAAAAACTTGAGACTATTCAATACAGCTCAGGAAAAAGAATGATTTTTTCTAATTAGTCCTTCAGTCATAAAGGCATATTTTGATAGAAGAAAACTGTTCTATCACTTGAGTTCAAATTTCATGGCAAAAGGGTCATAGCTCCATGCTTTCCTGTCTGTCTGTGAACTTTTTCAAACTAGGGAACCTGGAAAAAGTTGACTGTAGTGGGAGAGGAAGGGTGAGCCTGGAAAGGAGCTGGTAAAATGTGGTGCCTGGCACCAAAGCTTGCACTTCCAACACGAGAAGTTTCTTTCCCTGTGAACATTTGGTCCTCTTAGTAAACCTTTTCAGCCCTTTGTACTTTTGGAGACTGGGCGTCTTGGTCTTTTGTTGGTTGTGGGAAAGAACAGACAAAGGCAGGAAGGTGTTAAGTGCAAACCTAACTGGTCTGCTTGGGCTAGGCCTGGTTGGAATAGTCCGATTACTTCTTTTTTGCATTAAGTATTTGATTTTGAGGTTACTCAGGTGAAGGGATAGTATGTTTGGTGTATCTGGGGGAAAGTGAATTTCTGCTTATTAGAGGCATATAGTCATTCCTGGCCTGGAATTCAATTCAATAGAATTCAATTCAATTCAATTCATGGTTTCACTCACTTGAAGAAACACTAAGCCTCTGATCTACTTGTCGAGCTTCAGCCTTCTCTGAAGCACTTCTCCAACCACTTACGGAGCCAGGCCTACTTAAGGCCACAAACCCCATTTGCTGGGAGAATATCAAGGTCCCAAGAGCTAAAGGCCTACTTAAGGCCACAAACCCCATTTGCTGGAAGAATATCAAGGTCCCAAGAGCTAAAAAGCCACAATTGGCACAAATTCCTACTTCACTTAGGTATGATGGAAGCCAGTGTGCTTGTCAAAATTGACTTACCATTCTGGTTTAGTTAGACCACAAAAACAAAAGAGAAAAAAAAGGAGTTTCATGGAAACATAAACAAACCTTCCGGAAATCCTCCTGCCACTGTTAGGTTTCAAAATCAGTATTGCCTGACAGGAAATGCAGTTGAATTACCAAAAAAAAAAAAAAAAAAAGAAAAAAAAAAGTTGTTTGGAAAGATGTGTTGGTGAGATGGATGATGGTGGTGTGGCCAGGATGCTTCAGAAAGTAAGTGGTCTCATAGTAGGAAATGTTCAGTCCAATCTGAAGCCTTCATTCCAACATGCAACCTTTTAAAAATATTTTATCATCATTTTGAATTATTGGGACACTGTAACTTGATGTTCCTGTTTTTACTTGAGATCTACTTTTTAAGTGAGATTAAATGACCACCCATGATCCCATTCATTCTGGTGGAAATCAATAGAAATTGAATAAATATCCAAAGTAGAATGTTAAAAACGTGCTTCCCCCACTGTGGTCCCAAAGAGCACAGTTGGGAAGTATTCACTCCATATTATATAAACAATCTAAAGTGGCAGACCTTTAAGGTCATAAGCTTGTTACAAGCTGCTTAATGTATTAGTATTGGTACTGCAATAAGCCTCAATATCCCTGGAACTTGTCTCTTTGTGATGTGGCCCCATCACGGCTTACATGCATGAATAAAGCAGCCCAATTTTAGAATCACCAGTCACATCTAAAAAAATGCAGTTAAACAGCCTTCTAAGTGATTCTTTTTTTTTTTATTACAAAAGTTTATTTTTACATCATTTTGTACATTTTTTTTCCATCTCAATTGTAATCCCCGCGGGTTTCCCATCACCAAATCACCCGTGTGCCAT
>NW_004567115.1:38381869-38395523 GCF_000260355.1 Condylura cristata | reverse complement strand
CCAGTCCTTTCTGATTGTGCTTAGGGACAGCTAGATGGTACCTGTAGCGTGTGCTTGAAACTAAGGGCCACGTGAGTGAGGGGCGAGGAGGGAAGGGTTGGTGGTGAAGACCGCAGGCTGCGCACCGGCCTGGGGTCGCAGCTCAGAAGAGCAGAGCTCTCTGGGGCGTCCAGAAGTTCTCTGCACACCTTCCATAAAGCCTCTGTCCCGGACGCCTCGCTCCTGACTCTCAGAATATACAGACGCCCATAGGACGTAATTAATCTCTGAACATTGCTCAGGCGCAAAATGGAGCAGAAAAGGACACACACCCAAAAAATAGAGTCATAAAGACAATATGTAACTTTCATTGTTAAGGCAAAGACGGGCATGAAAAGAACAGAAAGTAAGAATCACTTGGAATGCCATTTAACTGCATTAAATATATATATATATATGACTTGTAATTCTAAAAATTGGGTTGCTTTACTCATGTATGCACTCATGTGGGACCACATCACACATCACAAAGACACCAGTTCAGGCCTTATTGCAGCCTTTAGGCTGATTTGACTTATGTATCAGGAAGGAGAAGGAACCTGAAAGAAGGTGTGAAAGGCATTTTCCTGGCACTGTGTAGCTGAGTGCCCGAGAGTGTGGCACCACTGCCAATGAAGGTGATTCTGGAGTTATTAACTTATCCCTACATTCCACATTTGCCTTCTCTCCAAATATGTGTAAAAAAACAGTGTTACAGCATTTTCTGTGTTTTCACAGCTGTTGTTACTGGGATCTATACAGTGAACAGAGAGGAACACAGATTTATAAATTTGGAAGCTTTTCCCATGCCTAAGTCAGTCTACCCTATGAAGTCAGGGGTTTCTTTTTAAAATTAGCTTCTGCCCCATATTATAAAAAATGGAGAGGACTATAAATTTCTCTTAATTTAGGTGGCCTTATGTGAAATACTTTGATCTCTATCTCTTGCCAAGTTGTGCCATTTTGCGTAGGAATGAGTTGTTCACTTCGTGGGTCAAGATTAGTCTTGAATTTAGAAGATAAGAAGAATACTTACGGTTCCCCCCCACCTTGAATGTTTTCATGAGTAAATACAGGACGCTGTGGCTGAAATGAAATGATTTTCAATGTAATCAATGTTTAAACTGGTACTAATTAAAAGATAATTTGGATAATGGCATGGTACTTTTATTGACATTTAATATTTCCTGTTGTAAAAAACCAAGAGGAAGGGGGAAAAAAAAAAAACAAAGGATTTCTGCAAGTTTAATAATTAAAATATTTTGAAGGGGGCTTTAAATTAAATCAAAGCAACCATGGTTTAAATAATTTGAACACATCTACAGTCTCAACTGCTCAAACTTTAAGGAAGAGTCGGGGCTTAGTCCCATTGATTTTTCAAAGTCCAGGAATATGGCAAGAATGTAGACACCGAACCAACTAGAATGGGAAAGATGGACACCTTCAAACAACCGTATTCTTCAGTATTTTCTCAAACAAGCAGAAAATAAACCACATTGAAACTAACAGCAAAGGGTCCACATTCATTCTAATATACTTTTCCTTCACAGACAACATTTGCACATACAGTACAGATGAAATATCATATGGATAGACATCCATGCTACATTTGAGTTAACACTCTTTGTTCTCAAGGTGGGGGAAACACATGCATTTTTAAAAAGTGGAAACAGAACTTTAAGTAGAATACAACAAACAATATCCAGGTAACATGTAACATTTTACCTTCGAAGAGAAATATTGGTAGAAATCCCCAGTGCACTGAACTCTCAAAAGAGTTTCTTTTCTTTTTAAACTAAGCATCAAGACCAGTATCTGTAATAGATACTCATAATATTGGAAATGACCAGCCTTAGCATCCTATATAACCACATAAATATTGCAATGAATGAACGTTAACACATTTGTTTATATGTGAACTCAAGGTAGTTTACAACACCTGTCTAAATTCCAACTTCTAGGGGGGAAAAGCATTGCAACTAATTCATAACACATTTCAAAAGCATTCTCTTCAAAATGAAGACTGCATGGAAGAATAAGAGAATCAGAGTTCAGAATTTACATGATTGTTAAATTGGTTATAAGATCCTTATCTTTGGACTTCAGGCCAATTCCTGGATGCCAGATCAACTGACAGATTTCTGGGAGGCTAGGGAGGCATTTTCCTAGGTAAACTGTCCTTTGGAGCCTCACCTGTCCATGACTTGATGGGAAGCTCTGGGTTCTTTTCAATTCCAAAGTCAATCATCTGTTCCCATCCCAGATTCTTTATCTACTCTTTTACCATGCAGGCTGTCTGTCTAGAATGTGAAGACTAGTTACTGAGGTCACTGAAAGTTTAAGTTTTGAATCTATATATATAGGTAGTTACTGCCAGTGTTCCCAGAAATTTCACTTAGCAGTTTGTGCATGGAATAAATAAGACTAAAGAGTAGATGGAAATGGAGACGGTGTATCTTGAGTATACAATCTGGCGCTTACAGATCAATATAAATGTACCCACTATTAAAATGATAAAATATGCTATTTTAAGAATGATGCACGAAACTGATTTTCAGACTTTTTAAGGTCATTCAATTCAACATATTATTAGATCAGCTTAAATACATAAAAAGAGGTAAGAAGAAGTCATCCACAAGTCTACACACTAATATATTTCAAGTTCTCATCCAATAACATGTATAACTTTTATGATGGGATCAGATTTGCACATCTATTGATAGTTTGTAGTAATTTTCCAGTCATTTTTCATCTTCTTTTCTGCTTTAAATCACCGCAGGATAAAATACCCTCATATATGTGCGCATAGTTAATTCTCTGAACTATCCTTTTTTTTAGAAGTTAAGATTGGTTTAGCCTTTTTTCACTCACAACTTATATTATTGTAGGCACTTGTATAGAAAAAGCTATTTTTTTTTCCTTTTGAACTATTCCTTGGAATGCATTTCGAGGGGAAAAATTTCTGGTTAAAGATAATACATCCAAGCCACATGATTTTCAAAATGCTTTTGTAAGTCAGTCCAAAATACTGTTATAAAAATGTAATTAAAAAAAAATCTAAAATGCGTGTTGTAAATCACAAACCAAGATAGTAACTATTCTCTCACAAAACACATAGTACCATGTACAGTGCAAAATAGCATTATGAAGAAGAAAGAGCCCTTGCTCTGTCTTAGGAAAAAAAGTTTTATAAAATATATTTTATTATGTTCTAAAGATGTGTGCCTATTTCCACATACTTAAGTCATCCTAATTTTTTAAAAAGATTTATTTATTTATGCTTACAGAACTGGGGTACAGGCCACAGGTGTGGTGGGTGAGAGGATTCACCAGAGACAGGCAGGTCTACTGAAATACACTGCTGAGGGGAACAGCAGGTGGGTCAGGAGAGGTCTGTCATGACATGTGGGTCAGCTCCCTGGACCGGGACTGAACTCATGCTGCAGTGGCTTTGGAGAACTTCATAATGGGGTGCTTTAACCCGTTGCACCATCAGGGATTGCATTCCTAATGTTTTTAAATTGACTGAAAGCTTTAATTTTATGTTGTGGCATCCAAGGCTTTTAAAACGGGTTGGCCTAATTCCATTGTTGCCTTGTTACAATGTGAATACAATTTCAGGAAGCAGAGTGCTCCTTAATATAAAACACTATACCTTCAAATTCAGTTGAGCACACTTTTATTGTCGTTATAATTCTACCACTTTAATCCTTTCAATTCAACCTACCTCATAAATCATTTCAAAGAACTATCCTTCTGACAAAACTGGCCTATTGCTAGAAGATTGTGGTCCCCTCAGTCCTCAGGCTTCTGTGTCTCACGAACGTGTGTGCCCAGGTGTGCCAGCCAGGAATGGCCTTGGTTTTCGATTTTCACTACTTTTCCTATCCTTTTTTTCTTCCTATCCTTAAAAAGAACTTCTCCCTGCTTTTTCTTTTGAATCACTAGTTTTCTACAGTGTTCATAGACTCAGCCTAGAGTTTACTGCAGCTTCTAAAAACATGATAATGTGGGTTCAGGAACCATTTCCATGTGAATGTAGGTCAACTGGAACCACTTTTTGAGGAAAGATGACCTATTACAATATTTGAACTAATTCATTTTAGATATTTGGCTGCAGCTGGCTTGCAAGCAACTTACTTTAGGAGACCTTTTGCCTATCACTTGGTGTTAAAACTAGTGAAGGACCAGAGGGATTTTGTAACTTGTCTACACTCGATTGCCACCTAATGGCGAGAGATGGCGGCAACATGCAAAAAGTTGTTTATTGGTTAGCTCTCACCAAGATCCTTCTGCTTGGATTCATTTCCAAGGACATTTAAAGACCACGGAGCTACGTGGAATAGATCACCATCTGTTTTTCTGACCATTTATTTCCGCCCCAAGTTTTAAACGCTTGAGAAAGGGTCAGGCTTCAGCCACCAATATTGTTGGTTTATGCTTCATTTCTATTTTAACTAGCTGCTCAGACATTTCTATTACTCAGAACTTCTTAGCAATTTTGTGCTTAAATATGGGACAATATCCTTGACATTCAGAGAGGCCCACATGAACTGTGAATTTAAGAGGAGGGCTTCTAGAGTTTTAGAGTTAAGTCAATTTTATCCCTTTAAAAATGGAGGTATAATATTTGCCAACCAGAATCAGATGAAATGCGGCTAACAGTTCCATGGTTTATAAGCCTCTTTTCCCTTCTTAAATTATTAAGATAAAAATTATTCAGATAAAAAATCTGAAGAATATAAGGTATTTGTGTCACACGTACATATGCGATCTCACATACAAATACAGAATGTAAACATCTGGGAAGAAAACTTTAAGGGGATGAGGCATACCATCGGGGAATTTTGGATGGGGGAGATTCATTGTGGAAAATACTGTTTTTTGGAAAGAACTGTTTGGTTCTGGAAGGCTTGTCAATGGAGTCTTGGAATCTCATCAGATTAGTATTTCTCTCTCTCTATGGCAACTCAAATCTCTGTCTCAGAAACAAAATGAGGTCTTATTGTGCAAAACAAAAAGGCACAAAAATGATAAAAATGCAGAGAAGTAGCTACATTTTAAAAATCAGAAAAGAAGCCTCCTTTGCAGCGGGGCCCCAACAAGCCTAAAGAATTGCAGTCGTATGACCACCAGTGCAGCTTAAACCGGGGTCCACAAGACAGAAATGGAGAAGGATGGATTTGGATAGAGATGACAATTCCCAACGTCAGGGTATCTCTGGTGGCACAAGGGGTTGGGTCAAGGCACTATGAGGTGGTCAGCAGCCACTGCAGCATGAGTTCAATCCCTGGCCAGGGAGCTGACCCACATGGCGCAGCAGACCTCTCCTGACAGCCAGCGGCTCCCCTCAGCAGTGTAGTTCAGTAGATCTGCTGTTCTGCTCCCCACTCTGTCTCTGGTGAATCCTCCCACTGCCACCCTGCCCTCCTACACCTCTGGCCTGCACCCAGCTCTTGTATGCATAAATAAGTAAATCTTGAAAAAAAAAATCCCCAACCTCCTTAGCTGCCTTCCTCAGAAACGACAGCATCATCTAGAATCCATTCATTTCCAACTGTTGTAGATGTCACAGAGTTGGGCAGTGATAGAGACAGTGTCGGGATCTTTAATTCCAATCATCACTACTAAGACACAGTGACTACCTCGAGTCAAAGACCATGGCGTGGGACTGAAAGGGGTCCTGGAGGGAAAGGCACCCATTATTGGGCAACAAGATACTTTATAGCAAGAGTCATTTTATTTTAAAAATAAAATCCAAATGAACCAAACCGCACTGCTGGAGGTGTGGGCACAGAGCACATGACTGCTGCCAGTTTAATTCTTTGCTCTGAAACAATGAGCTCACAGCGACTTATAGGAACATTTGCCTAGAAGCAGGAGGCAGATGTAGAAAGCAGCACAGAACACACCTTCTGTGAATCATCGCGCTTTTGCTCACGTCTTTTTTGGATTTGGGGGAACCGGCACACACACACACACACACACACACACACACACAATGCGGCGCACTGCAAGAAGAGGCGGGCAGGATATGCGCATGGGTCTGATTTCAAAGCCCATCGTCTGCTGGACACTTATCTCGAGGTTTCTCTAGCCCTTTCTAACTAACAAAACACAGCGATGCCCACTAAGGAAGGAAGAGTTGGCCACTGGCAGGGAGCTGGCCAGGATGTCTAGACAAGTGGGCACTCTGACCCTACCCTGTGGGAACAGCTGAGCCCTCTGACAGGCAAGCCGGTGGATCTCCTAGACATCACTGGGCTACGCGGAGGCTTGCCCAGGACAAAGATCTTGCTTTTAGCATCAGCCTGGAAAAGCCATAAGAAATTTGTTAGTGTTCGCCTTTATTTACAGACTTCAGCAGGAGCTTTCCTGTCTGGTTTCTCCCATGCACACACAGCATGCCAAACTGCTGAATGGTAGTGGGCAGGGAGGGCGAGCAGTCTACTGGCACCGCCTCTAGCTCCATGGTTCTCACACCAACAGGCCTCTGCGGTGGCAGTAGCAGGCGTAGCTGAGAATGATTTTTGGTGGGAGATGAGCTTCGTAGAGGGAAGCTGACACAGAGAAGATGGTTGAATACAGTGTGTAGATGGTTCCCATAAGAAATGTTCCCTCTTTAAAAGATTGGCTAAGAGATGGGGTCAAGCACCTTAAGAATGACCTGTTTACCTTGTATTTATTTGAAGAGATACACAGTGAGGTGTGGGTGGGGCGAGGGAGTTCCACTAATATGCATTGAATTTCACAGAACATTCAAATGTTTGACGGAGGCAAGTTTTTAATGCTTTTGGTGGTGGTAGGGGGAGGCTGGGGGGAGAGGTGGTGAAATACAACTCTTCTGATTCTGAGCTCCTGTAAATATGTTGGCATTCTTTTCAAGTCAGAATTTTAGTATGACTGTGAGAAAGCTAACCTTTCTTGTATGTGAGTATGCTTTATTTCCTTTCCAATAGTGGACAAGATCTGGTATTTGATTGAGCTTATGGGAACTTTAGCAGAACTAAAAAGACCTTTAAATAAAAGTTTTTCTCAACGAGCGTTTGAAGGTTTGAAGGTTTGAAGGTTTCAGGAAAACCTTCAGAATGATGAGCAATCGCTAAAACTAACCGCATCTCTGGGAATGAAATGGCTTAGTCATTTTTGCTTGAAGGTTGTGACACAGCACGTTTGACGTTCTCCAACGTCTATTCTGTGCTGCACCATCCTCAGTAATGGAAGACCAAATCTCAGATCGGCACTTGGCCCTGTGGAAGGAAGCCAACATTTCCCAACCTTCCTTGCATCTAGAGGTGCTTAGGTGATAAGTTTATTCAGATGGGATATCTGTAATCGCTCAGAAGTGACCTTCAAGGGGGAAGGCATGTGCTCCCTTTCACTTCCCTCCTGCCTGCTGGTAGACGGTCTGCTGGAGTCTGGCAGCTACCGTGGCCCATGCCCTGGGGTCCTCTCCTTGAAGATGGTGATTTGTCAAAATAGAATGGAATCTCCTCTAGAGTCACCATACCACCCCTGGAACTCTACATGCAGGCATAATGAAAGATACTTCTACCTTGTTTAAGTTATAAGTATCATTATTATTATTTTTGGCACACAGTTACCCCAATATCAGCCAACACAGGGGTTCTATAAATGATCAAAGTTCACAGAGAGGAAAACAACATTCGGCATTAGAAAGATGTAGCTAACCAGCTGAAAAGGTCACTTGAACTTATTAGAAAGAATCAGGGCCTCATTTCATGTTGAAGCTGCTCAGAGCACCATTTTCCGCTGGGATTACTTTAGAATGAGGATATTTCCTAATGGGACCCCAACAACTGAGGATTTTGGAAGAAACCCAAGACGGAGACTTGCTCTCTTTTCCACTGCAATTCCACCTCATGCATACTTCTTTTTCAAAATATTCTCTTGGATCACACCACTCCTGCCTTCTCATCAGTTTACTTCAGTTGGGTAGAAGAGCAAGGCTCAGAGAGTCAAAGGCCAAAGGTCATTCTGTCCTCAGGTCCTGCTGGGGCTGAGCCTGCCGGCAGGTGGGGAATGATGGAACTTGGTGAACTGACTAAGAAAACATTCAGGAAGGGGTGAGTGGCAAAAAGCTGACTCTGGAATGGGAGGCTTCTTCTGCTGACCCTTAAAAACATTCTAAGGTTACATTTGAAGTCTTACATACATTTTATTTGTTTAACTCCTCCATCTGGGTATATAGCTGCTATCTTTTAAAGTTTTGGATAAAGACCATGCTAATGATGTTAAAAGTTAGCAACCAAGAATTATATAAAGTTTTAGTTTTGCAAGGTGCACAAATCTAAATGCAGTCATCTCATCACTGAAAGACCATGCAGTAAACCACACCCAAGATGCAGTTACCTTTGACTCTGGTGAATTTATCTCCTGTTGATAAGAGTATTTAGGGAGGAGAGAAGGTGAGAAGGACGGGGTAGGCTGAGAGAGTGTAGAGATCAGGTCAGAGACAGAGGCCAAGGGTGAGTGAGAGGGAGGGGAGGAAAGCAGACAGCTGGACAAAGGCGTAGACGTTGGACCTCCAGAAGAAAATGAAGGTGGCTTAAACATTGAGGAAAGACAAGATAGGATTATGCTGGTGTTGGGATGAGGTGACATGCCCTTAGAGAATATCCCCTATTTAACATTTAAAGTTACTGAATACTATGTATGACGAGTTCTTGCTTTAAAAGGACTCACATTTTCTTTTGAATTGGATTCAAGATTCCCAGTGAATATAATCAGTTCAATTTTTTTCTTTTTTTCTGACATGGGTGGCTAGAAACAAGGACACCCATAATCTACACTTTCTTAATATATTTATATGATGGCTCCTACATGAAGAGATAAAGTCTCTAAAACTTTGCAATGACTCTTTGTAACTTGCTTGTGGAGTGGACCACAATAGAAACAGTTACAAAGCTTGGGAAGTTGTGGGACTTGAACCTGGAATTGAAGTACACTCTGTGTAGACATTTCTTCATCTCTGAAGTGTGGATAATAACACAAAGCTGCTTACTCAGTTCTAAAAAAGCAGAGATGTAGACTTCTTAGAGTACTGTACAAGTACTAGCCATCATGACTAACGCTGGAAATATGACTATATAAATTACAAAGACTATTTAAATATGAGTTTATAGTCATAAATACATACCATGATTTCATATTATCGCCTATATTTACAGCATATTAAAACTCGGCATTTCCATTCAACCCACCATCCTGACGTACAGAGTGCTTGCGTATGTTTCTCATAAGGAAGCTTCTGAGGTAAATGCCAAAATTAATGTCTGTTAACACAATTAGCTGCACTAGCTAGTGATAGCAAGACTGGTTAGCTCATCTGAAATTAGTCTAAATAAAAATACCTCATCACTGTTTTTTGTGGCCTTGCTGTCTTCCTTGGGGGTCCTAGGGTCTGTGGGGGTGGCTACCAGATATTTTAAGCCATCAGGTTTCTCTTCCTCTTCCTCTTCTTCAATATGCAGATTTGTGATCACCTCTGTGATGTCCTGGTCACACCACATGACATCTGGTTGCTGTGATCCTGGCCCTCTTCGGCTGCCTGACATAACCCCCTCATGGACTTCCTCATCTTCCTCTCCAATGACGGGGAGGGTTTGGGATAAGGGACCCACATGAGTGTGTGCAGAGACCACGAACTTATCGCCTAGGACTTCAGATGCTTTTCCAGGGTTTGCAAAGCCCTTTCTCATTTTTGTCAAATCTGCAAACTTATCTGGGGTTGCTCTGCTGGGATCCTGACTTGGTGTCACCGCAGAAGACTGGGCTGCAGCTGGGGTCTCCCTGGAGCAGGGCAAAGGTAGCAGAGAGGAAGGTGATCTGCCAGGTTCAGGTGCTGGAGGTAACACGCAGGGCTCCTCCTTAATTTCCAGTGTGATCTCCTCTAAGATAACTGATTTGGCTTGGTCCTCTGGTACAGTTAGAGCACCAAGCGTCTCTAATTCATCCAAGAAGTTGTCCAGAAAAGAAGATAGTGTTGGGGCCAAAGCGTTTGCTGGAGGACTCCTGGCTGCCAGGGATAGCCACCCCCGGGACACTCCCTGGAGAGCTCTTTTATCTGGGCCTGGTGAAGCTTTGTGCATGGGAGGAGAGGGTGATGCACCAGAAGCCAACTTACAAATGTCAGGGATTATGAAATAAAAACAAACAAGACAAACAAACCAAGAAAATAATAATAATGCATCAAAACAGAAAGAGAAATGCAGCAAAGATTTGATAGTGAAAATTAAGAAATATTTTATGTTCTGGCTAGATTGGAATACTTTGCTGAGTCTAAATACAGAAGGTCATTAGCACATTAAATCAGATCATTATAGAAAAATCAAGCTACGGATATTTGGAAAAGGTCTTGAATATCAAATGACAAGATAAAGCTGTCATAGAGGTTATATGGACAGGTAACAGCACCTTAAGTGGCTTAATTAATAGACTACCTCTTTTAAGCCAGGTTTCCAGGTACTGAGTTAGTAGGACAAATAATGAAATAATGTAATGGTAGAGTGAAATCCAATAAATACATCTTTCTTATCCTCTGAATGTATTTAATACTTTTTTCCCCTGCAGCAGTACAAAATCTATGAATGTCTATCATTTTCTAACTTAAAGTGTGTAATTGTGATTATAAGTTGTAAGCTATTTTTACACAAATGATGTGAACAAATTCTGAGAAACACTTTTCAAGAACAGGAGTCCAAGATCAGAATGAAACTGAACTTACATAACAATGAATCAGAGTTCAAAGAAAATCCAAAATAAATGTTAACACAGAAAAGAAGCTTATGATGTTAATGGAAATAAACTTGTCATTTTATGTAAACCTGAGTGGAGGTTTAGTTTTTGAAATTCAATTTTCTCAAGTAAAACATACATATCTATGCACCTTCATATAGTTGCTATATTTTAATCAGACAAAACAGACTTTTAATATAAATTTAATAAAAATAGTTCTAGAAGTATAGTTAAAATCAGTAACATTTTAATATTTGTCTATTGTTGCTGGATTAGAAACAGTGCTGCATATATTACATATACATATATATTGCAACTGGTTTTTACTTTTTAATGCAGAAATACTAGCAATATGTAAGATATATTTGAATCTCTCCTAAATAAAAAGCATCTTAAAAAAGTGATTTTATAGTATCAAAGAGTGATTCATAAATCACTTGATTTCCTTCCTTTATTTGCAAATATAAATTTGATGATAGGATTTATCTCATAGTATATTTTGGATGTCATCATTCAGAAGTGCCTTATAGTTCTTTTTTCTGCAAATAATTCTGTTCAACACTACTAAGAAGTTTCCTTCATTAAGTTACTTACATCACAGCATAAATTACCAGTAAGGTAATAATGTTTTAAATGTTGGGAAGTATTTACAACATTTGAATGCAATTCTTCAATAATTTAAAGCTTTGTACTTGGAAGTTAATGAAAAGGAGAAAAAAATCCCTAAGTACTAGCCATAAAAAGAACACAATACATTACAGTTCAACAGAAAACTAAGGAAAATTCACATTGTGAGAAAAGAAAGTAGGATACCAGCATTTTCTAACTAACCAGTCAGGAAATAAAGTCTGTTTTATACTACAAGATGGGAGAAATAACAACCTTTAGCTACTAGCTCAAGTGAGGCAGGTTCATAATTGTGCTAACACTAATGCAATACACCTGAGGGCTTCTACCAATCTATAACATTATCAGTTAAACTAATAAACAAAAATGACTTATTAATTGCAATTAAAAATTTCTACTTTATCTTTCTTTCTATATAAAAACATCATAAAGCTTTCAGTGAATTTTGTCAATTATATATAGTTGAGATAAACCATATGGGGCATCCATCCATCCATCCATCCATCCATCCATCCATCCATCCATCCATCCATCCCATTTGAAATATACATTTTCAAATTTTTTTTCAGAAAAAAGCCAGGCTTTAGAAAAATGTTTGTTTCAGAAAGCACATACACACACACACACACACATCAAATAGGGTTTTATGATACTAATGTTTTCTTTTCCTCTTTTAATTGAAAATTAAGTTTTCAAAATTAAGCATTATAGCTTTATACCAAGACTTATTAAGGAAAATTAAATTATATTAACTTGATATGGCATACACAAGTTAATGACATGCTTAGAAACAGAGCTGCCAATCTTCTATAAAGTACATGTCATTTACAGTCTCATGACCTCAATTCATATATTCATCATCTTATTCCCAACTCCCAGAAAGGATACTAATATGCTAGAAGGTCTCCTTACCTTATTTGAACTTAGGCTGTGGATTCTGTCACTAGAATAGCTGTGGGGTATTGGGGGGTCAGGGTAATCTTCAGCACCTTTGGTTGCATTCTTGACGACTTCTACGTAGGAAACAGGGAAGATGCCTTGTCTGTTGGTTCCTGGAATTTTACCTTCATACCAGTTTTGATCAACTCTTTTAAGAAGAATAATTCTATCTCCCTGTAATGAATATTAGGGAAATGCATTATAAACAGAGACATGATAACATAAAAGATATAATCATCAATGTTTTCTAACAATAGTTGTCCATTTGGGAAAGCCCATACCTCTCTGTATTTTTTTTTACAGATTTATTTATTTATGCATACAAAGGCTGGGTTGCAGGCTGGGGGTAAGAGGAGTCACCAGAGACAGAGTGGGGGCAGAATAGGCAGATCTACTGAATACACTGTTGAGGGTAGCAGTGGGTGGGCCAGGAGATGTCTGCTGCACCAGGTGGGTCAGTTTCCTGGCAGGGGATTGAATTAGTGCTGCAGGGGCTTTGGAGAGCTTCATAGTGCTGTGTCTTAACCCCTGTACCACCAGGAGGGCCATTTCTCTCTCTCTCTCTTTTTTTTTTAAATCAGGAGAATGCAAGTAAAGTCCCAGAGCTTCCTTTCAAATTACAGACTATTGACATATATGCAATTTAATCATCCAGTCATTTTATCAGAATCTTCCCTCTAGATGTTTGGTTACTGAGAACAGGCTTAGCCTTGCTCATACTGCTACTGGTGATGTGACCCAGGAGTGTTATAAAAAGCAGAACAGCTGAACAAGCAATGTTTCAATGACAGCAAGAGCATCCTCTCGCTGGCAGACTCAAGAGAACGCCTTGAGTAGGAAAAGGTGAGAAAGGTGTACCAGCTCACTCTATGGTGTGTCTGACATGGATTGCAGAAGTAGGCCTCCAGAAGGCATGAAACTGAATGGCATCTTCTCTGCTTTCTTTAAAGCACATGTGCTAAATAGGATCAAAGAGTAAAGCCACAGGAGCTGAGGCAGAGACTATAGCTTAGATAATCCAGCTGTGGCTGGGCCACTGTCTGGCTCCTCTGCATCAAGACGGTGCCAGAAACATCTCCATTCCGGTCAGTGAATGGAACGGCTAACTTTTGCACCAAAAGAGCTTCCTATAACCACTTCCTGCTACCTGCAAGGATCAAGCCATGTCCACATTCCACAGTTCAAATTTGAACCTAAAAATTGGTGGCCCTCCCTGCTGGCGCAACAGGTTAAAGCACAGCATTATGAAGCTCTCACAGACACTGCAGCATGAGTTTGATTCTCAGCCGGGGTGTGTGTGTGTGTGTGTGTG
>NW_004567115.1:38377660-38381009 GCF_000260355.1 Condylura cristata | reverse complement strand
AAAAAAAAAGAGTGAAAGTCTGAGCTCAGGGGATGCCTTCTTCAAGGTGCGCATTCTCTTCTCCCAATATGCTGGGGACTTAGCCTTTCGCAACACCACTGATCAGAACACACTGGAAAAAAGTGAATGCCCCTAGAACTTGCTCTAGGACATCAAGAGTAGACTGTTACTAGGGCCATAAATTGCTCTAGTGAAGCTTTGCTTTGAAGGATGAAACACAAGCTGATACAGAGCATGTGCAATGCTGTGTTAGGGTCTGGAGGGTGGAAGAGAATCAGTTGATAATGCAAAACTTGGATGGAAAGGAGAGAGGGAGATGAGGTTGTTTCTCCAGAACAATGGTTTCCTGTCATTGCTTCTGGGTAAGGACTTCACCAAGAGGATCTTCACAAGATGATCAAAATTGCTCTCCAGCTAGTGACGTGTGGGTTTACCACATATGCACACCAGATGTGCACGTGATTGCTTAGCAAACAATAGGAGTAGTTCAGTTAATCTTTCCTAAGGAGTTCTTTTTGATGTTGTTGAGAAGAGATACTTCAATTGGATTGGCTGCTAGTGAAATGTGGGTTAATCCTGAGGCCTAGTGAAGGCTGACGTAGAAACAACATGGTACAGATGGCATCTCAAATAGGCCTCCCAGAGGGAATAGCTTCATGACTTCACTGCCTTGACTCCAAGTAAAAGAAAAGCAAGTATTGATAGATATCTGAGTGAGAACTGGGGAGGAGCTGGAGGTTAGGGGCAAAACACAATATTTGAAGTGTGCTAAAATGTTTTTCCTTTTGATGCTTCTGTTGTGTAATTCTTTGCTCTTCAGCCCAAGCACCCCCTTGGAGAAGATTTGAGGCTAAACTATGGAGAAAAACTTTGCAGCTCACAGGGGACCTTCATCTGGAAAGACAGGAGTGGGAGGAAACAGTGACTCAGAGAGGCCTTAGGAAGAAGCCCTTTGTAGAAAGTGGAGGAAACCCAAAAGTGTCTAAGCCATTTTAGTTTTGAAAATCTGCCTTCTATTAATGTGCCAGTGAAGAAAATAGCCTGTTACCTTCCTCAGGGAGAGTTCCACATTTGTGTCAGCATTGAAGTTATATTTGGCTATAGCTTCTCCAATTTCTCCAGGCTGGGCCGGGGGAGGTGGTCTTGCAGGTTGTGATTTTTCAGGTGGTAGGAGTTTCTGTGAAAGAAACAATTATTTATTTTGGGCCTGTGGTGACTTTGGGAACAGTCACATTTAAGAGCAAGGAGACAGGACTCACCTCTACATATGAGATTGGGAATATGCCCACTCTCCCGTGATGCTCTCCCTCATACCAGTTTTGATCGATTTTCCTGAGGATGTAGATGGTATCACCTTTTTTAAATGACAGCTCCCTGGAAGAGATAAGTTTCAGTTTGTCTTCTTGATGGATAACTTGCTTTTAAGATCACACTCACTCTAGATCTGTATCCGGGTGGGGAACATACTTTTAACTTTTAAAAAATCTGTCCAGCTCACTTGGATTAAAGATTTTCCTTACAGATTCTTAGGATTCACCTAAGAACATTATAACTGTAGAAATGATCACGAAAATAAGTTGAAAACACAGTGTCTGAAATAAATCACAGGCAGATCAGCATGAAATTTAAAGAGGGGTAGAGATCTGTTATCTACTCCTAGAAAATGGTAGAGCAGTTGTGAAGCTTGACAGGCACTGACTGTTTCATGTCCTGAAGCTAGTAAGCTAGTTTGTTTTCTGCAAAAACTTACCAGAAAGAACATAAAGATCATTTCACTGTAGAAAAGAAGTGCCATTCCAGAACACTTTTTTATTTGTGAATCCTTAATGCTGGTTGATAGGCATTTAAGAAGAGTGTCTTGATAAAGAATTTGTTTTTTGAAATGGAAAAGATCTTATGCTTTCATTTTTCATTTGTGCACCAAGATAAGCGTGTTTTCTAAGTGCAGAGATTGCTTGTGGCCTTATTTATTTCTTTTGCTTTTATAAAAAAAAAATTCTTTTCAGGAGACTATCTATGCCTTTCCATTTTGGCTACTTCTCAGAAGATAGCAAATCATTTGGGGATTTGTTTTTAAGCGATAAAGGCATTACTCATTTTGAAAAGTTCATGCCTAAATTATTACCCACACCTGTTTTTTTATGGCTTCATCATTCAGGCAATCGTGTCTGTTTGTTGTTTTGCCTCCTCAGTTATGTTTTGTTGAAAGGTACTTACTTTCTATCTTTCACTCCCAAACCCCATCCCACTCTCAAGTCTCCTTTTTTAGTTCAGAATATTGACTTGGATCCCTTATTTGTGAGCGATCCATAATGGAGACAGATTTTTAGCTGATGTAGATTATTTCTCATTGATTAATTAATTGAAAAGACAATAGTGTATATGAGGAGAATTTTTACACAGAAGTGCTATATTCTTATGTAAAGTACTTTAACTTTTCAGTAAATCCAAAGGCAAAGATTCACAGACCCTTACATCCAACTACTATTTCATCATATGCAGGTGCCTGATGTAAAACAAAAACAACAAAAAAATCTGAAACATTTAGTGCCAGCAGCTTTTTTTCAGGGATGTTTTGTTTCTGGAAAGGAGACTAGGAAGTTTCTTTTTTCTTTCAAAATATGCATGTAAATTTGAGGCAATGAGTTATCTTTCTTTTTAGTATGCAGATGAATTTGTTTATAAATGTCTGTATTTAAAAATTTGACTTCACCTACATAAACGACAGTAGCCTCACTTGACAGAAAACCGTCTGTCATCTCTGAGCTAGATAAGAGTCCCGTTTGGTGTGGGCCTCTCTCTTACCCTGGTCTCCCCACCCCCAATTTTGAATAGTGACCTTTGATACCTTTCTCTCTTTTCCTTTTTAACAGTTGGACATTATTTGCGGTGAGTTACTTAGGTGTATTTTTTAAAACTAAATTTTCCTGTATCAGATAAAGAAAAATAGTCTTAAAAACAGACTTTAAAAGCAGACCTATCTATCTCCCGTTTTTAAGGTGTTGGGTATAGAAACACTCACATCTAGCTATTAGTTGCAAAGACTTAAAATGAGGCTAGTTCTTAGTCAGTGCTGTTTGGGCGTATGTGTTTCAAAGCTGTAAAATTCCTCCATCACCTTATTTGTGTGTCAAATGGGAAACCAAGCTGCAGATGATAAGCAAATGTTCTTTACATTTCTGGGAAGATCAAGAAGAATGGGCTTAAGCTGCAATAAATTCGATTTATTTATGGTATTCAGAAGACATCTTTTTCCTTACTAAAATGATAGAACATCTTCCATAGGTGATTATTTAATCTATTTTTTGAAAAGCTTATACAACTTGCAATTTTTTTTTTTTTTTTTTTT
>NW_004567115.1:38355982-38376805 GCF_000260355.1 Condylura cristata | reverse complement strand
GCCAAATTCTAAGTATTTTTTTTATCTGTCCTGCCAAAGAGATGTTCTAGAACTAGTAATACATACAATATGCATTTTCTATGAATAAAAAAATTTGGTTATTTTATATATATAAATAATATATGTAATAAATATAATAAAAAGATATTCAGTGTAAGCACACAGTGTAATTTAATGCTGATAACTCAATGTATTGAACTCTCAAAGCCAAAGATTCTTAAATGAGGTCTGTGTGCATTGCCTAGAATATGACAACCTATTCATGTATTCTTCAACGACATGCCTATCTGATGAACATCTCCTACAGAAAAAGATTAAATTTTTCATCTGTATATTAAAATACGTATCACAACACAGGGGCAAGGAAACACCATTCTCAAAAGACTATAGGATAGAACTTCGCTCGGAATCATCAAGCTTTGAGTATAAAGACAGAGGCTTTTATTCCAGGAATCTTTGTACACAAACCCAGTTATCAATTCCACATACAAAACCTTGATATGTTGGACAAGTAAATGTAATCAAGTTCTCCTGGTTAGTGTTAATTATTCCCTAATTTATTTTTCTTTCATTATTGACACAAATATTCAGAAACAAAGTTATTCTTAACTTTTTAGCTTTTCCTTTCTAGCCCATATTGCTTTGACATGCTTAGTGCAAGCTCAATAAAAACTCCATGTTTCTTAACTAAACTCAAAATAAAATTGCCCCATCCAATTAGTTCTGAAATAACTATTTAATCACAGTAGGTTGTTGAATGGAAAGTTAGTACTTATTTGCAACATATTCTATTGAAATATTTAGCTTTAAAGTATTACTAAAGTACTAAAAGCTAGCTTAAGTCACATAATGAACACTTATTTACTTACTTAGAAGTCTGAGCCTTAAAATCGTAAACAGCTTTTGCAGGCAATTTCTAGAAACAAAGGGGAAAGATTAATTTAAAGAGTTGTGTTTCCTGCAGGAAAGCAGATTCATGTGAATTAATGAGAAATTCATGTGAATTAATGAGAAATCTCATAGGATAATTATACAGTGTACATCTGATATGCAATTTATAAACAAATTGATTCACTTATCATTTAGATATTTAATCTCTAATTGGATTACAATAGGCAACATTTATCTAAACTATTGAATATCATATTTCATCTCAGGAACTACAGTTAATGTATGCCATAATGGGGGATTAGATTCCTGCAGTGAATTCTATTGTAGCTATAATTTTGATTGCACACAAGGCTTTTCCTGGGATAGTTGTGGATGGTAAATCATTCTAACCCATGTATGGACATAACTCCTTCTGAATCATAATAAAAGGGTTAGAAAAAGTCACAAAGGGAGCAATCATCCCTTTTACCAAACATTTATTGACATATTATCAAAGAAATATTAGCTCAAGTATTGATTTACAGCTAACAAGATAATGTGTGGTCATTTTTTATTCCTTGGAGGATTCAGGAATTCTTTTTTTCCCCCAAACATTTATTTTCTTTATTTATTCATACAAGAGCTGGGGTATAGGCCAGAGGCATAGGGGAGGGAAGTGAAAGGATGCACCAGAGACAGAGTGGGGAGCAGAACAGGTGGACTGACGGAAATACACTGCTGAGGAAGCAGCAGGTGAGATAGGAGAGGCCTGCGGGGCCATGTGGGTCAGCTCCCTGGGTGGGGATTGAACTTTTGCTGCAGTGGTTGGTGATAGCTTCATGGTGCTAAGACTTAACCCTTTGTACCACCAGGGAGGCCCCAGGAATTCTTCAGCACACAGTGAATCACCTTTTACCTGTTAGTCATGATACATGCCCACCATCAAACTCTGGAGCCCACATATCTATATGGAGATGCTATAATTAGCTCCTCCATCTCTTCCAAATAATCCATCTATCCCACTCTCTTTCTCCAATACTCTGGTGAACTTTAGGCAACCTGGACCATTCCTGCATTCTGTGGGGTCTTGCAGGCACCCAGCAATCTCAGACAACTGCATAGACGCTCATGGGGGGGTCTGCCGGTCCAAGCCAGTTTGGGCCCAACCTTCATGTCTCTAAGATAGGGCGAGCCAGGGCTCTGGGCCTGGCTCGGGCCTGGACAAAGAGCCAGTTGGTAGGCGATTCTTCCAACAATGGTGTTTTCAAGGATCTTCTCCAACAAAAGCAGGTCAGCAGAAATTAGTTTTGTAGAATCTGTATTGACTTGCAACACTGTTGATAGAGGCTTCTCCCCGGCATCACTGGGCTGGGAGTTTGTGCATGGGAAGCCTCTTTCCTCCAGCCCAAAACTCTTTTCGGTCACACTGTTAAGTCATGGGCCTCGGGTCAAGACTCAGTGGCCTCGCTTCCAGCACTGGCCACAGGCCAGGCAGAGCCCAGCCAGGACTAGCATGCACACCCCTTCTTCCTTGGCTCAGGCTTCAAGGGAAAGTGTTTTAGTTTCTTTGTTGTCATTTCAAGGTTTTTAATCTGATTTCTTTACCAGTTTGGACATAAATTTGGCTAGTATATTCGTTGTCAAGTACGCTTTTTAAAAAGATCCAAATGCTCTTAAATGAACTACCTCTTTTTCTGGAGTTCCTCTTCTTTCCCTTGGTGTACTTCTCCCCAAGTCAGTCAAAGTGGATGATGAATAACTTCTTGGGGATTCGTGGCCTGTTGGAAAAAAAAAAAGGGCAGAGTGAATATCTACTTAATTACAAACAGGCTGGTTTAACCATTTCTCCTGGTAGCAACGATTTTCACCCTCAGACTTGGAGACACCACAATGGAAAACACACAGGTAACCATAAAGTCACGATATAAGACACACAAAGACTATTTCA
This sequence comes from Condylura cristata, assembly GCF_000260355.1. Lineage (NCBI taxonomy): Eukaryota > Metazoa > Chordata > Mammalia > Eulipotyphla > Talpidae > Condylura > Condylura cristata. The sequence continues at coordinate 38,373,987 of NW_004567115.1, read as the reverse complement.
AAAGGGAAAATATCTGAGCTTGCAGAAGTATTATAATGGTATATAATCAATATAATTGTTCCATCGCCAATGTAATTGAACTGCAGCATTTTGGGGTAGACAGTTCATAGCTGCAGGTATTTCTCATCTGAAGGATTTTTAAAAACACTTTTTACTTCTATTCATTTTGTTTCCAATTTATAAACACTACTAGAAGGCTTATAGATATAGTGAGGATTTGAAAATTGCAACAATGTATAGTAGCCACAATTATAGAATGTAGTGATGATAAGGGAAGACACAAAGGTCCCTCATGAGGATGACAGGACTGTGGTCAGATCCATTGTCCTCTTTGCTCTCTGACTCACTCTCAGGCACTCTCGAGTTTTACGATGTGGGTTTAATTGGTCTTTGATTATGGTCTGCCTTGTGCTCAGCTGCTTTATCAGAAAGCAAACATTTATTTCAAGAAATAAAAAGATAAAATTTCTCTTAACAGAAGATATTATATCAGTTATTAAACTGCTTAGGAAATGTAAAATTTCTTGCTCCCCTTAAAATCAAGTACAAATCATTATATTTCAAAATTATGATAGCTTAGTATTCTTTAATAGTAACTTATACTCTACAGGTTTATATGTAGAAGTGCAGCTAGAGGTTAAAACTATTCCAGTAGTCCATATTATAGCATTTTGTGAACATAAGGTGGTCAAATTTGTATATTCTTTCTCTTATTCCTTTAGTAAATTTAGATATATTGAATAAAAAGAAACATTAAAGATAAATCAATTTACAAAAAAATTAAAAATGCCAATCCATAAAATGAAAATGTTATTTAAAGTTTTGACTTTTAAAGGCTTCTTAGACTATCAGGGAGAAAGGTCTGTTTATACAAGAGGAATCGTCAGTTACACCATGCATCCCTCTAGCTCAGTGAGTGGTGAATTCTAATAGTCTAAATGCTGTCACAGGATTATTTTAGCAGAAGTAGAAGGAAAGGAATGGAAAGAAAGAAAATGAATATATGGAGTGATAGTATTGAGACTTATGTATATATAGCTTAAAGACATATTCACAAAAATTTTATCCCAGCTGTGTCCTTTAAGTGGAGAAAGTTACTAAACTCTGTTTTACTCTTTTATTTTCACTCACTCATCAATTATTATGCTGTGTATTTCAGTTTTGCTTCCTGAATGTTTTGATGTAGAATCTCCATAGAATGTGAGCACATTATTTATTGAGTGTGCAACTTTAAAGTTAATATAAAAGTCAAGAAAAAGGCAACTGGTTGAATGATGGGTCTTGATTCATTATAAAACAACAACAAAAAGTACAAATGCAAAGTTGTCAGTCTCTTACGGATACTGGTTTCTGTGTTGAAATTTTTCTAAATTAGTAAAATATTTGATGTGTTATTTGATGTTATTTGATATTAGGATTGTATTAGGATGTTACAATCCTAATATTAAGCTACCAAGTGGTTGTCCCTTTCAATGTGGAGTGAGTCAATTTTTGTGAATTAATCACTTTAAGCCACACATCCAGTCCAAAGAGCACATGGACAAAATAGAAACGGTTCAATAAGACATATCTGCATGACAAGCGTCTGCTTCCCAACACATAGTGATGCCAAGAGGCTCCTAGCTCAGGAAAGATGAGATGACGGGATGGAAAAATGAATGAGCTGGAGAGGGTGAGTATCTGAGTCACAAGGAGAAAGAAAGAAAAGTTGGTCCACCTTGGAGACCCAGACCACACTCCTGGTCTTGGTGGTGGTAGCTGGTGATGGAGTCTACGTCTTGGAAAGAGGCACTAGGAGGCATTCTCCCCAAATCGTTCTGGTACAATGGACAGTGAATAGCACCATCTTGAGGCAGTTGGTGGAAAGGCTGGTGCATGGGGCTCGTTTTCAGAGCTTTAAGGGATGAATTCCTTTCAGGAACTTCTGGCAACAGTTCACTGATAAGACGATGTAATATGCTGTTGTCTGGCAAGCTTCCCCTTCTCTTCTCAGCTTTGATCTGGTCACAGATGTCTTTCAGGGCAGAGTCCAGAGCCTCAAACACGGACGTTTTACACTTTGCCTTTTCAGTCTGTTTTTTTGGAGTTGAACTTTTTTTCCTCCGGAAAGGCACGGGGCTGACTAAAAACGCAAGCTTAGAAAGGCCAGGGTCCAGGTTTCGCCGTCGGGGCACCTCGGGGCTCTCATGCTTAGCTCTTTCATGTTTCAACATCGTGGTAAACCGAGTATAGGACGCTGGGCACCTGCCTTTGCAGGAGCTCACAAGATGCCGGTGATGGTGGTGATGATGGTGGTGATGGTGGCTGGACCCATAAAAACTTTCAGAGGATGTGAAAGAGTAGTGATCAAAATCGCTCTCGCTGCAGAAGGACGAGCCCTCTACGTGAATGTAGTCGCTGTGGTCCGACACGACCCCGTCTTGGTCGCTGTCGGAAAACTCCACGTGAGCTCTCGGCTGCTCCTCGCTGGTGACTTCGATGTGAATCGGCACCAGGGTTTTAGGCCTGTAGCTTCGTTGTACCTGAGAAGGGTGTCTACTCTGAGTCTCTTCTTCCAGCAAAGACTCAATGGAAAATCGTCTTTGGGGATACAAGCCATTCTGCTGTGGTTCCAGGGTAATGGGAGACAGCATCTCATCTCCTAAATTGGGCATGGACTTGGACTTCTGAATCAACTTCTCAAATTCAGAGATGCGGGTGGGTACCATGTCCCTGGGCACCTCCTCCGCAGACAACTGGCTCCAGCCCTGCAGAAGATCATTGTGTTGCTCCATTTCATACTGCATGATCCTCGACTTCACGGAGCAGATCACCTCCGGGTTCATCAAATCCTTCCGGTTGATGCGGTGCATTTTCTTATACATTTTTAGGAACCCCGGGGTGTCATGAGCTGACCTGTGTCGCAGCCTTGACCTGCCATTACCACGGCCCTCCTGGATGTAGGGGGATGCCCAGTTTAGGGCGCAGCCCTCCTTGGTGTCCTCTTCACATAACAGGGAGCCCATACTTTCTGACTTGATTTTGGGGTCGGGGAAGCTGTCGCAGTCCTCATTCAGGAGATCATCACAGCTTCGGGATTTGATTTTGGGGGAAACGGTTTCTTCTGTGCTACTCCAGATCTCTGCATTTTGCCGGGCCATTTGCCAGCCGTTTTTGAAAGAAATGGCCCTAGGCGAGTCCCGAGGGACGTCCAGGTGCCGTCTGTACGCGTTACAGCAGTCTAACTCAGAAGAGGGGTTACCGGTGAGCCCTGAGTAACCGCAAAGGGGTGGGCACGTTTTGCTATCACCCCCACCTTTAATCCAGAGCAGCGTGGTGGAAGAGAGACATGTGGAGAAGTTAAAAGGTTCACAAAGAGGAGAGCAAGACAGTAAAGCAAAGAGAAAGCAGTTAGTGACACTCAATCTAGACACTGATTTTTAGGTGTAGCTTCAACTTTAGAGAGAAAAGTCTAACTTTAAAGCAAGGCAATACTTTATTTTCCAATCAATATTACTTTTCAATCAACACAGTGCTGAAGATATGAGAGTTAACAAAACCATGTATATAAAGTAAACCGTGGCTGTATTGTAATATAAAGGCAGAGCCGCTATGCTTATTTCTATGCACCGTTCATATATCTTTCTGTAAATATGATATTCCAGAAACATACCTTTTAAATGCATGTTTACCTGTCAAGTTAAAAGTTGAACAAAGAATGCCCAACGTATTACAGATCTAATCAACTAAGTAGGCTCAGGCTTTATAACAAAGAATAGCTCATACATTTATATTTGATTAACATTCCCATAATGATATCACATAATATTTCATGTGCATTATATAGGAAAAACTGTAAGACAAAGTACAAAATGGCAAACATCAAAATGCTATGAACTATTATTTTTATTTTTTCAAGAAGAAAATTGCTAGCTTTTCTTTAAACAAAGTAATTTGCTTCTTCAACTGTTCTTTCTTCTCCTTCTTAATAGGTCAGTTGTTTTCATAAGGATAAATGCTACCATGTGAAAAGGTCACTAGAAATAAATGCATTCTTCCTGTGGAGGGCCTTTAAAATAGTCATTTGCAATCTGGTAATAGAAAGCTAAAGTTAACTTCCACTTGAAATATATAGGAAAATATTCTTTTATGTTAGTTAACTAATAAATGAGAGGCCAAATGACATCTTACTGGATATTTTCTTCTCAGAAATAAACAGTGGAGGAAAATATCTCCTGCTTACAATCCTTCCCAAGTCTTCAACAATTGATAAGCATATTAGTGAGAGAGATATTTGAGAAAAGAAGTTGACTTAACACTCCCTAGGATAAAAAAGTATCTGATTTGGTCAGAATCTTCTAAACTTTCAGCTGGTACCCTAGCACAATGAATCAATGGCACTCCAGCTCTGTTTGTTACCTTCAAATATTTGTTGGCATAAAGGAATAGAATTACTATTGTCATTTCTATTACTAATCTATTACAGCCATTTCTTTAATCTGTTACATTATATTTTTGATCACTATGCACAAATACAGTAAATACCCACATGCTGGCTGTAACATGGTCCATCCCATCATAGGAAGAATGAATTGGTTTCAGATTATAATTACATATAAAGTATATGGAAAGCATATGGTTTTTATTCCACAGGTTCCCTTTTGTTTCCTAGTCCATGAATGTGATTAATTTTGCTAGCTGTATTATTGTAACAGAGAATTTTAATGATATGTAAATGTTTATAAATACGGTCTTATAATAGCTTGACAATAAACTTTTTGATACTTTACATTTGTTGAAACAATACAAATGATCTATTTTAGGGGACAACATATTAATGACGATAGAGTTCTTTACACCACCCAAATGGCTCACCACCTGATTATTTAGTCTAGATTGGAAGAAAGGTACCTTTCTGAACCCATATTTTGTTGAAGTCACTGTATTCAGATGCTGTCTTGGGGTAACGATAACTCTAGGTTAAAAGTGACATTTGAAAACTGTTTACACTTCACCTGGCTGTTGCTCACCTTTTGCTCGTGAGGGGGAAGAAGGGGAAGACCCAACGAAAGACTTGGCCAGGGTAGCGCTGGATCCCGGGAGGTCTGCTCGGCTGGGGCTGGTCCTGTTTGCACTCGGGTCCCCCAGGCCCCTGGGGGGCCCCACTGCAGGCTCGCTCTTCCTCCTCTTCCGAAAGTCACTGGCCATACTTGCAGAGCTGCAAGAAGGAACAGCATGAGTTTGGCTGGAACTAGAGGAAAGACTGGTGCATCGTGTCAATGGTATACCTCTTACTTGTTTCGTGTGTTTTTGTTATTGAAGTAATATTGGTTGAAAACATTACACTGCTTTCAGGTCTCAGCACTGTAATTTGACATCTGTATATGGAACCTTATGATGGCCACCAAAAGTCACTGTACCATCTTACAGCTGAGCATCGTTACCTGAGTCACTTCCTCTGCCCCTTCCGGTAATCACCATTTTGTTCTCGTAGTCCAGAAGTTTGCTTTTGTTTTGTTTTATTTGTTCATTTGCTTGTTTCTTTATAGTCCCTCTCTTTCTGTGTCTGATTTATTTCACTTGGCATAATTGTCCTCTAGGTACACCCATGTTTCATAAATGGCAGAATTTCATTATATTTTTTATGCAGCTGAGGACTATTGCATTATGTATTACGTTTGTAAGAGGTATAACTCTTATTCTCCACATCCTCAACTGCATATATAAGAATCATTACTTAAGATGAAGATTAATTCTTTATAAACACTTCAGAAATTAATCATATTTTAGAGCTTACAGAAAAATTGATTGGAAAGTACAGAGGGTGCGATTTACTCCATTCCCCTGGCACTAAAGTCCTGTTTTTATGGACATTCTCTAGTGGTGCATTTGGTACAATCGATGAACAATATTGATACAATGTTATTAAAGGTAATTAAAATCCATGGTTTAGATTGGTTTCATGTTTTGTGTTGAACATCCTATGAGTTTAGACAAATGTATAATGACATGTGTCCATCATTACTGTGACATATAGAAGAGTTTTACTGCCTTAAACCCTCCTGAGTTCTATGACTTCATCTTTCTCCAAATTCCAGGCAACCACTGATATTTTACTGTCTCTCATTTGACTTTTTCTAGAATGTTCAATAGTTGGAATCATAGAGTAAATAATCTTTTCAGTTTGGTTTCTTTCATTTAACCTTATGCTTTTAAGTTTCCTTCACATTTTATTTATGGTTTGATAGCTTGTTTCTATTGTTGAATATTATTTTATTTTATGGTCTATACTCCAGTTTAGCCCATTTTATTCAGCTATTGAAGGTTCTCTTATATAAAGCTGCTAGTAGCTATTCATGTGCAGATTTGTGTAACAAGTTTAAAATCATCTTTTTAAAGTGAAATTTCTATTAGTGTAACATGCTGTGACTGACAGTTCAGTGTTATGATTTATGTTATTAATGTTTTTCTATAAAGAATAATTCAGAGAACATGAATAAATACATGCTAAGATGGAGGAAAGGATTGAATACAAGGAAAATGCATGGTGGGCATGGATTATTTAGCTCAAAATTCCCTATGACTTTCCATAGTAATTTAATTGAATTTTAAAAGCTTACATGAGAATTCCAACATTTTCTATTGAAATAATAAATTAATAATAGTCAGGTCAGCAAAAAGATTCCTTCCCAGTTGTAGAAAAATGTTGTCAATAGTATATAACGGCAGAGAGTTTCACAATTCTGGCTTGAGTATTGTCTTGTTAAAGACAAATATTAGTCAATAAAGAAACACCACACATGCTGTGAAATCACTAGATAAATTCACATCAGTAAGCACAGCAGCACCAGCTGTGAGAGCCAGCAGTATTATAGCTGTTACTGACATGGCTGTCTCCCCTTGACCGCAAAGCACATTTATGTGGACCATGCACTACTACCTCTGTTTTATAGGTGGAAAATAGCATTTGCAAATGCTTTGCAAACATGAAGGTGGAGCTAGGACTTAGAATTGTCTTATAAAGGAGAGGCCCTGTTTTCTCCTTTTGCTTCACTATCTTGTCATTTGAGGGGACTGTGTGTCTCTACCCCAATCCTCAGGCCAGTTTGATGCTTTAAAATTCAAACACTTCAGTGCATACATAGATGTAAATGATAAAAGAGGGTGTCACATTTTTAGTGATAATATGCCATTGGAGGGCATTCATGATGGAAGGCCCAATTTCCAAAGTCTATTGCTAGGTTGATAGAAACGTATCGAAAAGCAAATCTATAGAAAAACAATGCTCTTATTGAAGGCATGGTGCGATTGGGAGTTTGCATTGTTCACACTGCTATTGGCTGCATCTGAATTTCTGCAACATTTTTAAGTGTGATATTTAAAGCCTCTGAACAGAACTTAACCTGGCTGATTCTTAGGGAATTAAGGCCTAGTGGCTGGATACAAGCTATTTTCATTCAGTTTTTCTGGGTCACTGCTTTTTGCCAGCTGTGTAACTTTAAAGTTATGGAGTCCAAGTTTCCATTTGCACAGAGGCAAAACTGGAAAAGAGTATGTAACTCATGAGTATGTTTATATCATAACTTAGAATACCTGGTATATAGTAAATCCTTATTTTTTATTAATAACAGTATTTTTAATTTGTTTGGTTAGAGTATAATAAAAATTGTGTAGCACATAATTTATAGTTTTTAATAATTTATTTTAATATTAGCATATGTGCCATGTAAGAATATTAAAAATTAGATGCTTATAATCTTCATCTAGAGTAAAAGAAGGAATATCGAGGAGGTTGAAAGGGCAAAAATAATTCTTAGGCTGTAAAGAAATTCAGAATAATATCACTTAATTTGCATACATTCTTGAATCTGCTCCTATAAAATTATGCTGAAAAAAGAGAAAAGTAACTTCAGGTCAAGTATGTGCTTAAAAATAAGTGATAATCTAATTTTTCATTATTGCTTTACTAGTTAGTGTCATCATCGAAAAAGCAACCAGTGTATAGAATATTCTAACTGCATCATATAATGAGATTCTTACCTAGTTGGCCTTTCCAAGCTTCTGTCTACAGAGGATTGATACAAGGAGGCCTGTTAAGATAGAGTAAGAGTCCATGAGAATTTTCACCATGGCAAAATTTCATTTGTCTGTGGACATTAAAATAGGTACCCTAAAAAGAATATGATAAAAATTGAGGTTAAGATGTTACTTATGATCATAGAAAATGTCTTCTCAAAGAGTAATCCTGCAACCAGATTTCTACTTTCCTTGAATTGACTTTCTCTTCTGTTTTACAGCACCTGGCTTCCGTGTGTCACTGAAGTTGTCATGCACACCCCAACACTGCCCATTGGGAAAGAAAGTCAGTGCCCCTTCTGCATGTTGGAAATTGACTATAAAGAGAGATTTCTATATGAAGGAATTGTTTGGTGTTTTAAATATATCTGTAGTTATTATTCAAACCTAACAAAACATAAACCCCTTAAACATATTTTCGGTGGGTTGCCAGAGGTTATCTTTAAAACAAAATTTAAGCGGAACCTAAGGTACCTTTCATCACTCAACACAAACACATCATTTAGTAAAAACTATAGAATTTGGTTTGAAGTTAAACTGCTGTTACTGAGTTTTTAAGTGTAATCATTACTTAAGTCAGTATAAAGATAAAGACTTATATCTTTTAAATTAGTTAAGTTCAGTGTTAGTTTAAACTAAATCTTCTAAAGCACCAAAGTATAAATTTTAAATAAAGTGTACATTTAGTATTTTCCTCAGAAAATTACCTCTCAGCTATCCAAAGCTGTAGGAACAAAGAAAATAGATGATACAAATTGAATAATAATCCCAAGTGCTCATTATATACAGTTTTATACTCCTTCATTCTGGTGGGTACAGTGAAAGAGCTATGAAGCCAAAATGTTAGATATGATTCTTTTCTCTTTCCATGGTCATCTAATGACATACCTGCTGAACTATTTAAAAGGCATGAGAGGATCAGTGTACTCAAGACACTTTATATTCTCTTGAATACTTAAATTGACAGAGAAGGTGAAAGTACTGAAGTATGAAGTCTTCATATAGCGAAATAAATATCAAGTATATCTGTGTGTCCTTGCTTTGGCTGATGACCAGTTCTCTATTTCAAATAAGTTTTGGACTATTGAAGAACTGAAAGTCTAGTCTAAGAGGTCTCTCTGTATAAAAGTTTAAAAATGTTATCCAGAAGGTAAGACTTGACAAATTTTAAGTTGCTATCACACAGAAATATATTGACCAGACTATCAAAAACTTATTTTGCACATTAAACCATACGTCAAAAGCCATATACCTATAACTCTATTTTTCTATTTGTAAATTACTAGCAATTTACAACTAACTAATGAAAACATCAGCATATAATTTTGAGATTCTTCATATCAATCAGACTTACAAGGTTCCTTATTCCTGACTAAAATTGCTTCTATGAACTATTATTTTCACATAATTCTCTCTCACTGAGTGAGAATGGAATCTTTCCCAGAAAATATCTCTCTGCAAAGGGAGACACCCCATCCCTTTTAGACAACAACAAAAACAAAAAAGGACTTTCTAATGTTTTTAGTTTCTTGAAAATATTTAATTGCTAAGTTCTCAACAAATATAAAATTAGAAAAAAAAATCTGCCTATGAGCCTGAAAAGTAAAAATGAAACAGACAAAATCTGATAACTACTTGCAGTTTAAAAATACTAATTTAATGTTTACATGGGAGCAATGCAAAAAGACTCAGAGCACTGACGTCTGTGCTGGTCACAGCTGGTGCCCACCCCAAGGACAAAGCACAGTGGAACAGCAAAAAGACTCAATTTCAGAACACTCTTAAAACAGGTCTGGAGTGATCAGAAAATTTGAACTATCGGCATGTGATAAACATAAACAATATGTAATATGAAATAGTACACAGTATATGAAGTGAAGTCTACATTGGCAGCTTAATGATATATTAGAATTAGGTTATGACTACAGTTATTCCTCTGGTGCTGGTCTCCAGAATCCAAAATAAAATGAAACTAGCTTGTGATTTTATGTGTAATCAGAGGAGAAGGGTCAATAATAAATCATAAGGACACAGTAAAAATTCTGGCAGGATGAGTAAGAGAAAAATATGTATGATAATTTCATGATTTGTACTCATCCTGAAATGGAAATTGTCTCTAGAAAGAGGTGAGCTATTTTCCTTACTATGATTTACTGAGTTTTTAAGTGTAATAATTATTTTAATTTGGCCTAAAAAGAAGGCCATTTTAAGAGAGCATAGGCATTGAATCACTCATTCTGTCATGTGATCGGTTGATTAAACTGCTTAAAGGTCATTAACTGATTTTCATTAATAACAGCTTCTCAGTTATATTAATAGCTTAAAACTGTTATTTGCTGCATATCCTAGGCACTTCATAAGTAGTGGCTAAGTAATGTCTAATCAATCACAAATTTGAATAGAAATGTTTAACATAAGGTTATTAATAACAGAACCATGTAACTTACTTACATAATACATTTTACTTTGAAAAAACACATTAATTATAGCCTTCTGGATGTGCCATTAGAATCACACAACACTCCCTCTCACTCCTATGTGTTATGGCAAATCACCATAGTATAATAGAATGTGTCAAGGTAAGATTCTATTGTTTAAATACATAAGAATTATTATATAATATTAATTATAGGCACTCATTTCATAGAAATCAATAGTTAACAAACAATAGTATCAAGTAAATAGTTTGTTTCTGCTCTAAATAAATCTCTTAGAAGATCTAAAGGTATGGGGTAGGGAGAAAAACACTGAAGTGAAGGTAAAAGAACTCTCTTATTTTTTAATTTGCCACCATCTTGCCATGTGTTTTGGGCATATTTCTTAGAATTGTTGGATTCTTCTTTTCTTGAAAAAAGAAATGATTGATTGGCATATGGCCATGTCTAATTTCAGTGAGCCAGTGAGCTTAAAAACATCCTAGCAATAACAGACCAAAATATCACAGAGAAATATTTGACCAAATTGAATGCCAATGTAAATTACTGGATTGCTCATATGTTGTAATGATACCCTTCTTCAGATGTGAAGCTAGCATAACATAAGAATAGGATTAGTTGCGGTATTTGATTTTCTTGAGATTATATTTCTGCATTTTTAGAAATGACTGAATACAATATACCCAGAATGTTCTTAATTGCTTTATTTTGATTTTAATATAACATACATATCTGGATTACTTTTTAAAACTTTTACTTCTCTATTTTAACATATACTCTGCAACATATTTTAGGGAAAAAAATTGGAATTGCAATGGATTCTTCCTCTTGAGATTCTACCTGTAATTCCAGTTGTTGCCACCGTGTGTCAATAGTACTACCTGCAGCATAAGCTTCCTACTAGGTCTACTTTCCAGTTGCACATGTTTAAGACTTTGCAATGAAAAGAAGATATTTAGCACTTTGCATTTACTTAGGAACACAGAAAAAACTACTGTGAAAAATACAGTTTGTTCACTTTACTCTCATCTTAGCTTCTAGGACTTCCCACAGGGAAACTTTTATAACAAGATATTTATTCTAGTAAGTCTTAAATCTGCTTTCTAAGACAATTTTTCTTTGCTGAAAACATGGTAAAAGGATTTGGGCTCTGAATTGTTTCTGCCCTTTTTGGTATTTTCTTTGACTAATTCTGTAAAATCTCATTTATTTACTTATTTATTTTAACATAGGAGGTCATAGTGAACATTCTTAAGTAGTAATGGCGAATATATTTCATCTCCTACATCAGGGGAACTGGTTACAGAGGCAGCGTGGAGAATAGCATGGGGAAGAGTTAGCAATACCTGTTCAAGGGTGTGGCGTTGGGCTTTTGTAACATGGGTGCCACATAATGGTCAGCCTTATGCTTGATTTTACCTAATAATAAAATTCACAAATTGCACTTAGGAAAATGAAAGAATTAATCTAAATTTTATGAACAGTGGGGCATAAACATCTACTTATCTAAAAATCGAAACTGTCCGCCCTTTCAAGCTTGATGATAAAAGGCTCTGAGAAACTTCCTCAGGGTATTTTGCTTATTCTAATCAAAACAGGTGGTTCATTTACGAACAAAGACTTCTACTTTTGGCTTTTGATGATCACATGGCTGGATATCAGAATTGCGCTGAACATTTTTAACTGAAAATTATGGTTGGACTGATATTTCACCAACACTTCAGAAGAGCCAGTGACCGGTATAATTAATGTTCAAGCGATGATACTGGATACAACAATGATAAAAAGAGAGATTCTCAAAAACAGCTTAGTTACTACAGCTTAGTTGCTACAGTGAGTTGTAATATACATATCTTCAGAATCATAGTAACAGCTCCTTAGACAGAAATCTGAAAAAGAGTAATTTGTTTTTACCTCATTGGAAACACCAGGAGAATGATCTTGAACATAGTCCAGAGCCTTTTTAGGAGGCTGGAGGTAGGTGCACCACATAAGCAGAAGTGTAGAGATGGAATGGAGGAGAATCAATGGCAGCAAGGAATGTACATGTGGAAAAGGTGACACAGTTAGAAACTGAGTGCTGACAGCATCAGATACACATAAAGAGTGACATGAATGAAGCAAAATGGGGGTAGACTAGGAGGAAGAGTGCAATGTTTGTAAATATTCTCAAGCAATGGGCAAAATTACTAGTGATTTGATTAGTATATTTATAAAATCATTTCATCAAATTGAAATTAGCACTCCTACTCTCTGGCCACAGAGGAATGCAAGTTACATTAAAGAAACATTACGAGAGCAAGTGGACAGCATGCTGGTGAGTTTCCATGTGTGGCTGAGAATGATTATAGAAGATGCTGATAACTCAGGCTCAGAATAAAAATTGGTATTGACCCTATCAACTGTCTAAGCAACAATACAACGTACATGTATATCAAATAAAGCTAGAGAAGTTTTTCTTAGGAGTGACTGCATGTATGTGAATACTTCAGTTTAAATTAGAGACATCAGTCCTCCTTTTGGGCATAGACGTCCTAGGAAAAATTCTGTGGTTTATATTAATTTACAGTCACTTCTGATCTAGTTCAACAGGATAATGAATCAAACCAAGTCGCCTTTGCATTTCAATGGCCAAAGAGGTCTACCAATAACCACCTAGTTTACAATACATATGGTCAGAATATCAGTATATGAATCAGTATACAATGTGGTAAATCAAAGACTGTATTCTCTGATCTTTAATAAAACTGGGCAGTTTAAAATTTAGAAACAGGAGAGGAATATAAAAATATGAAACAGGTTCACATCAAATGTATTGATGTTGGTTGATAACACTAATCATAATAAAACTTGAATAAATAAAGGAAAATGTTATTTGATGGTTGGCTTGACTCTGTCCCAGACTAAGTGGTAGTCATAAAGTCTATCTGTGATGGGGGTTTGCAGATAAGAGATGTTACAGTGGCTTCAGAGCGGGACTAGAAGGCAAGGGCAATTTCCTTAGTTTCTCTTTTCCTCATATGCTTAACAATAGATGAGGTCTTTGTTGTGGGAATATTCTGGCTGCATATTAGAATGCAATTGTCCAAAGTTTAACTTTTGATGTTGCTAATTACTATCTGGGAGAATGATCACCTCCCAGTTTCTCCTTGGAGGGGCACTGTGAGGACTAGATGAAATTGTGATTGTATTCTCCATGTTTGGAGTGCCTTAGCACTAGGAGTCAAAATGCTAGAATTATTATTACAAATGTCATAGTGTTCTTCTGACTGAACTATATGAAATGGGACTGTAAGTAAACACAAATCTTCTATAAATCTGCCATAATTTGCCTGAATATTCTAGGACAAAACTACCTCAACATTTTAAATTTGCAATTAACTGGCTATGAAATAATCCTAATGTGTGATTTGTTGCTAGAAAAAAAATCTATGTGGGAAATGTCTGAGCACATTAAGCATTTGGTACAGATGAGAATGTGGGTAAATTGTCCTAAATTTGTGTAGATAACTTGTATTCTCTAAATGATTCCTATCTCTTCTGGTAATGATACGTCTTATAAATCAAACAACATTCTCCTAGTTTTCTTATATTAATAATCTAGCCTCACTTACCGGGCGTCCAAACTCCAGTTCTGAAAAGAATTTATACCAGGGCTCATTTTCTAAATCTATGTCATCTGGATTTATGCGATCAGTCTGGAGCAGATGTGAAGGAAAAGGGAAGGAAAAGGCACACTGAGCAAAGTGAGGGAAACGCTGCGTGGTATGAAAAACACACACGCGCATTCGCACGTAGACATGCATCAACTCTCATCCAACAAATCTCAGCAGGAGAGACACAGGGAGTAAAGTACAACGAGTCAAATTAGGATCTGAAGATGAGCTTCAATGGCACCCCTTCGCCCCCGAGTTACAGTCACACGTCACTTGACGACGGAGATGCCTTGAGAAACGCCTTGTTAGGCCATTTTGTCATTGCGTGAAGGCCAAGAGTGTAATCACACAAACTAGAGAGTGTGGCACGGTGGGGGACACACATAGGCGACATGACAGAGTCTATGGGACCATGTGGCCCATGAGGCCCCTACTTGGCGACACGTCGTGAAGTAACTTGTGACTGTCCACCACTTCTAGTTTTCGCCTCAGCTTGATGTATAAACTATGGCAAAGCTGTCACCAAGTAGCTCTTCAGGGTGAGTCACCCCAAGGCTGCGGCCCTCTGTAGCCCCAGCCTCTTACTGCTGTCTACAGGCAACTTGCTCAGATGTGGGCCTATGGAGAGCCTGGGGTGGGAGGAGATACCAGGTGGTGAGGGGGGTGGCAAGAGAGGGGTGCCAGAGGCTGTTAGGGGCCTGTTGGTTCTTATACACAATCAATCAATCAATCTTAAAAAAATAAAAGAATCTGGACTCTCAGTGAGAGAGAACTGAACGGGGCAGCAGATGGCCGGGGCTGTCTTCTGAGCTCTGGAGAACTTCCCCCAAGGGCAACACAAACGTTATAGCAGGAAGGAGCTCACCCAGATGGGAGAGAGAGCCGGGGTGCCAGGGCTTGGTGTGGGGAGGCCACTCCTGGGCGGAGGGGAGGGGCTACCAGTTACTTCTCTGCAAGGTGAAGTAGGAAAAGCTTTCCGGCCGGGTTCCCGTGGAACAGGCGTCGGAGTTGGTGGGAGAGGGGGCTGAAAGACAGGGGGAAGGACACACTGATTTATCAGACAGAGGTTCTAGAAGGAGCCAGAGGCCACCAGCTGGCAGTGCCTTATGTCCCACCTTAGACGAGGCAGGAAAGTAAACACTCCCGGATAACTAAGGAATGATCCGGCTCACTGAAGAGAAGAGCCACTCAGGAAGTAAAGAATCTTCACGTTTTATAAGTTGTCCTAAGTATCACCTGCTACCCTGTGTACCTAGATCTAGAGAAATGGCTCTCAAAGGATTTCACTGTCTGGCTAAGTATGGGAGAGAGTGCTGGATAAAAATCTCATTGTAGGCCTTCCCTGGTGGTGCAGCGGGTTAAAGCACGGTACTAAGAAGCTAAAGCCACTGACACATGAGTTTGATCCCTACCTGGGAGGTGACCACATGGCGCGCAGACCTCTCCTGATCCGCCCACTGCTCCCCTCAGCAGTGTACTTCGTCAACCTGCCTGTTCTGTTCCCTTCCCTGTCTCTGGTGATGCCCCTCACCCTCCGCACCTCTGGCCTGTACCCCACCTCTGTATGCATAAATAAATCTTTAAAAAAAAGAGGGATACTTAAAGAACTATATATGGAGTATTACTTGATAATTTATTATAAGACACCAATATGGTGCAGTTGGACAGTAGTATTTAAATTAGAAAACAAAACCTCCAGTTCCCTAAAAGCCATTGATATTGCCAGAGATAATGTTTTTTCAGAAGGCCTATTACACACTCACTGCCTGCAAAACAGATCCCTATAATCCCTTATAATTCTCAATGGAGCTTCAGGAAAAGTTATTGGAAAAGCCACATCTCTGCCTTGGAAGAAATGCTCTACAATTTGTATTCAGATGCTTTGACATATGCTGTATTTAAACTCTGACATTGGCTTATCCAGTGCTTTACTGCTTTACTATATTCCCAGTAGATTTGTTACTAATACATGGCTAGTATTTAATGATCAATTATATCCAGCAATTTTTAGAGATGTACTTTTTATTTCAATAGTCTATGAAATCATAAGGGTAGTGACAGATAGTGATGGAAATGTTTGAGACATCATGACATCATCATCAAAAGTGAAAGGCCTAAGTTCTCCCAAATAGGTGAAAATTCTAATGATAAAGAACATGTTGCCACCTGGAGGACTTTTGATGGGATGTTAAGTGGTGAAAGCTGAGTATTGGCAGGTGCTTGTACAACTACTTTGTGGTATCACAAACGCCAGTCTGGACCAACATAGTAAGCAAGCAAGCACGTGGAAAAAAGACTGCAATGGCGTTCTGCCGTTAGTTACTGGATCTTCTTTTTCTTATAAATGTGTGTTGCCTTACTGTTACACAGTAATGGGGCACATCCTACAATCACTATGGGAATTGATGCAGGAATCTTCAGGTGTTTTTTCTTCATTATGCCGATACTGTATTTGATTTATATTTCAGAATTAACAGTGAAATTTGTACAGATAAATTATCCTGGTAGTTAGTTTACTATTTTCTGTTTAATTTTAAAGCTTGACTCAAATTACATTGATTCAGTAGTGCAAAATACTAATTAAAACAATGGTATTACTAAAACATTGTCTTTTAAAATTCAGTTACCAGTAAAGTAATAGCTTCAGCACTTTAACTATTTCATGGAATCGTGCAGCTGGTGCTCATTTCTGGGATAATTGATATTAGAGAGAATTTCCACCAAAATTTTGTTCTGTATACAACACAGTACTTCTTCCACACGTAAACACTAACATTTGACTCTTTCAAATCTTGCTGTGTCTAATCTTTCCTACTTACTAACATTGTTTATTCTTAATTTTATGATCTCTGCTTTCAAGGATAGTACTTCGTTTTGCTAAAGAGTATAAAAACGTAGAGGAAACAGTTTAAAAAAGTTTGAACAGCAGAGGGCAGCAAATTTACTAAACGACTAAGTGTATTTACCCTGCAGTTACAAATTTAATTTGATTTCCACCGTAAGAAAACTTTCAACAAAAGCGCATATTATAATAAATTCTGACTCATAGAAATATATTTCTGTGGTAAGTAATTACCAGAGACACTACTATGTTTTATGGCTGTGATTCCATTGTAAATGTTATTGGGGGTAATTCTTTATGATTCAAATCACCAAATGAAATTCCCCACATTTTTATAGCTTAAGCGCTGAGTGACAGTCTTCACTGATAGAGAAGATTAAGATTAATGAAGGTTCAAGATGCATTTCAACTCTGTGTAATGTTTTGCCCTCAGCTTTTATCACTTACATAGTAGTTCAGTTATCATAGAGAAATGTAATATCTTTATATTATTTTCTACTTATGAATAGAGAGGCCTTCAACAGGTGACTTACATAAATTTATTTTACTTGACTCGTCGATAAACATATCCAATCCATATGGAATGTAATATTTTTATTAATATACTCTCAGCAGAGTGTTTATAGGAACATCTCAAGGGATATATTGTGGTTCCAGTGAGTTTATGATAAATTCTTGGTGACTGCAAAGAATTTCTCTAGATCAAACATTAGACTCAATATTTTTTCTAGATATATAATCAAGTGACTTGCATTTAAAATAACTTGCAATCATTTTCACTTTTCTGTTAAAAAAGCACTCTTAGAGCCCTCCCTGGTGGCACAGTAGGTTAAAGCACAGCTCTAAGAGGCTAAAGCTACTTCAGTGCGAGTTCGATCACTGACCCGGGAGGTGACCCACATGGCGCGGCAGACCTCTCCTGATCCGCCTGCTGTTCCCCTCAGCAGTGTACTTCCTTGATCTGCCTGTTCTGCTCCCCACTCTGTCTCTGGTGAATCCCCTCACCGCCCCTGGGCC
>NW_004567115.1:38288447-38355882 GCF_000260355.1 Condylura cristata | reverse complement strand
CTCACCGCCCCTGGGCCTCTGGCCTGTACCCCAGTTCTATATGCATAAATAAATAAGTCTTAAAAAAAAAAAGCACTCTTAGGGAAGCACTTTTGATCTAGGGATGAGCTTTTATCCCATTACTGCCACCCCCAATAGCCCTTGAAGCTCCAGGATTCAGAGAGCCAAGGAACCACAGTTACTACAGATGTGTCAAATCCCTTGTGCATGCTTGCTGGGAGACCATTGTGTTTTTGTTCTAGAAATGTACAGATGCCACAGATAAGCAACAGAGCAGGGAGGGTTTTAATCTCATCAAATTTCTTCACTCACCATACAGGTTAAACCTATATTCTTTCATTCTTTTTAGTCATTCAACCAGTATTCACTGAACACCAACTATGTGCCAGGCATTGCATCACAGAAAACAGGATACTACAATTCAGGGTAGATGGAGGGGAAATGCAGCCTACTTTGGTACACACCTGTGGAGAAGTCCAGGATGGTGCCCTGGGGGAAGGAAGCCTAGGTAGAGGTGACAAGGGATTTTCCACATGGAAGAGAGAGGGAGTGGAGGGTATTGATGTAGGAATGAAAAATGGTGATGTTTGCTAAGGGTCACGATGTTTGCTAAGGGTGCTGAGTCACAATGACAAGGCCTGTGATTGAACTCTTGACCTCTCAAAAGTTCCCTCTGGAGACCCCTCAAGAACAAAAGGAGGATTTTTAGATGTGACTCCATTTTAACCTACAGGGGGCTGCTTTATTTCACACACATGTAATCTAACTCTGCATAGCAAAAACATAGTAAACTCAAAGTTCTTCAAGGTAGAAACTCCTATTTCCCATAGTGTCCTCAGTACCTAACACAAGTCCTAGCACATAGTTGGTGCTCAATAAATTTTGTCGACCAAGGAAATAATAGAAATATCCTGATGATAAGTACTAATTCCTAATACCACAACTATAAGAGCCTCCCAATATCACTACTAAAATTCCCATAAATGTTTTGTAATTTACATTTAAATCTAAGACTAATTATTTTGCATTTTTTAAAATTGCTATTTTCAACTATGTATAATGATGAGAGTCACTGCATGGTCTCAATTCTCATCCTTGAAATTGCAAAGCATGTTGGTATTTAATCACATACCCTAGTAAATAGGTTATGTTGGCAATGGACCCTACAATCAGGATCTTTCCTTTTCTTTTTGTTTTTTTCAATTCCTGTTTTCTGGTAAAGCCCTGTTACTCTAAAAGAAATGAGCTATTTTAAGAAAGGCAAAGAAGGCTTAGATGCATACTATGTATGAATTATCTCATTATCCGGTTTTTGATCTTGTTTCTTAAGAACATACAGGATTTCCAAAACTAAATCAAGGACTCTAGGGTGTGGTGAGGTTGGGGTTTCTGATCCATTCTAATACTTTAATGGAGCTAACAAAGAATACTATCTTTTTCCTATTCAGTGACACCTAAAATTCTTTTTAATACAGGACAAGAGTAAATTGTAAAAGTAAATGACTTCAGTTGAAAGAGGTTTTGATGGAGATGCAGAAAAATGATAGTTTCAGACACCCGAGGGGATTGATCTAGGAATGAAAAGCAAACACTCAGACAGTTAAAACAAAGAGGGCAAGAAGAACCTATTTGTTAAATTGCATTTTGAGGTTGCAGAGAGGTTATTTTCAAGTTTATCTTTTTGCTTGCATCTAATTAAAAGAAGCAAATGGAAAAAATACTGCAAAGTTAAATATAGTCTTGATCCATTAGTTTGACAATCAATCAGCAAACTTGAGGCTTGATAACCTGAGAGAGATTTAATAAGAATCAATTAAAACATCTTGTTATAAAACAGGCAGCTGGAAAATTTCCCCTTCATCCAAAGAAACAATAAGAAACCAATATGGAAACCAAGGAGGGAAGTGCCTGTGTTCATTTGTACAGGAGACTTTATGAATGATTTTTCTCTCTAGCAATGTAGACTTGTAATTAAGAGTGTGTTTTTGAGTACTGCACTTTTAAAAAAAAAGTCAAGGACATGACTCGGTATAGCTACAGTACATGCAAATGAGGCTTATATTTGATTGACAGGGGCAATATGTTAACAGTACATTTTCAATTCTGAGTTGAGCTGCACAAATCATGATATAAAATAAACATGATTTCTAAATAATGCCAAATAAATTAAGCTAGTGTCAAAATTGCTAAACGATATCAAATTCAGTTTTCTCTGAGAACCTGGGAAGCCTAGAGAGCTGGATTGTTTAATGTCAAGTGCTTACTGGTCTTTCATGCTGCAGAATTGATGACTTCCCAGGTTCATATTCAAAAATACTCCTTGGCTCGGAACGAAATTTTCTTGTGTCCACTTTTCTGTCTGGAGGATCCCAGTCATGCCTAGAGATAAACAACAAGTTCCGTGTTGAAATAATTCTCAGTGCTCCAACTAGCTGCATAAACCCAAACACTACCTGTTTTCAAAGTTAATTTTACTACAGATTAAAAAGAAAATCTCTTGGGATAATAAGTTGAACTGCAAACAATATCATACTTGTGTTCCATTGTACAGAGATGATTTAAAGAAAGCCATTTCTTTTATTCCTTATATTTTGCTGTTTTTTCCCTCTACAGTGACTATCTTCCTGTTGACTCAAATACTCACAGGGGGTTTGTAGTCACACAGCCAGTGACCTGCTGGGCAGCCCTTGGGGCACAAATGACAGCTGTGCAGGCTTGTGTTTAGACTAAGTGGCAGTTATGCTCCTGCCAATGAGCTAAGTGAGCTTAGCCCACCCTTCCGTCACCAGGCGTTCTGGATCCACAGTGCCTAGGAGTGATGCAGGTGGCATCGTGGCTGGCCTATGAAAAGCACAGATGCACCACTGGGTGTGCCGTCCAGAAGAACAGCTGTATGCCCAGGAGCACCTCCTTTGAGAGCCAGACTCACTCTCTCCTTCCACAGGAGATATTGGCATGAGATCCTTCCTCTGAATTCTTTCAAGGGGCTGTGGAGGAGGGACTGAGAAAGTAAATCTCTTCCAGGTACCTGGGGCTACAGAACATCTCCTTGGAGAGGATCATTTTTGAGGAAGAAAGATTTTCTAACAATAGATGGAGGCTATTGTGGAATGAAGGGCTGGAAATAAAAGTGCTATAAGACATGAGAATCAGGTTCTGGTTCTCTAGTAAACGGATGCATGATATTTAACAGAGGTGTTTTGAGCAATGCATGAAACAAGTTCCATAAAAGTCATCTGGGAATTTTAAAGGCATTACCATAGTTCTTAATAAGTGATATGTTTTTACGAAATGCATTGGACAAATAAGATACTTAAGTCTGAGTTAAATTTTTTTATGGCACAGATGTCATTTTGTGTCTAGACAATTATTCCACAACTGTAAGATCTCATACTTTCTAATCATAGAATTCATCATGAGGTGATCGACATTAAAATGACACACATGATATGTGTCTACTTTCACGGGATCTTGGATCCTCGATTACTATCAGTTACTCTCAATGGAAATTTGATATGTATGGGATGGGTATGATAAAAGCTTAATAATTAGCATCAGTACTGAATAAGTTTAAACCTTTATTAGCTGCTAGTATAGTATGAAATTTGACTTTAGTATGGATTGGAATCACTAGCTGTATGAGTTGAGCCAGTTACTAAGATAACCATAGTTTTATTTCTCCCTAAACTGAGTTTAAAATAGAATATATCTCATCGGGCTATTCTCAGAATTAAAATGATATGATACAGAAAGTACTTAGTCGAGACTTGGCCTCATTGTGAGCTAGTGAGTAGGATCATTAGTCATAAGCCTAACAAAAATTAGTACAATAAAAGTATGTTTGTAATTTTTAAATCTTCATGTAAATAGGTTGTGTAAAATAATTCAGTGGGGGAAATGAAACATATCAGCTCAAAAAAAGTTAGCAGTTATGATTCATGGACATTGACTAACAAATACCTTATTTATCTTCCTATTTTCAAAGACATTTTTTTTTTGTATATCAGAGAGGATATATTAAGATATCTAACATTTCGAGTCTGAGGAATCTGAAAGTTAATGGCATAGTCTCTGACTTGCTATACCCAAAGGAGAATATGTCAGTTATCTTGACTTGTTTGTCCTTGTCTATGATTTCTTAAAAAGTAGAGCTTGTGTCCAGGTTGCTTCGAGACTTATATCATGACAAAATATGAACCACAAAAATGCTTGCTTCAGTCTCAGCAGGGGAGGCCCATGTGGCTCACCTATTGACAGTAAAATTATATAGAATCAGCCCTCCCTGGTGGTGCAGCGGGTTAAAGTGCAGCACTACAAGCAAGCTGCAGCTGCTTCAGAACGAGTTCAATCTCCAGCCCCGGAGGTGACCACATGGCGCGGCAGACCTCTCCTGACCCGCCCGCTGCTCCCCTCAGCAGTGTACTTGTCCATCTGCCTGTTCTGCTCCCCACTCTGTGTCTGGTGAATCCTCTCACCGTCCCTGCACCTCTGGCCTACACCCCAGTTCTATATGTTTAAATAAATAATTCTTCCCAAAAAATTATATAGAATTGACATTCAGTAAGCAAAGGTAACTTTGGGGCAAAATGCCTTACTTTTCTGTTGAAGACCGATCTCTGGGTCGAAGTGGAGGAACTGGAGGAGGTACGTGTGGGGGAGGGAGTGAGGAGGAGGCATCCTTGAAGACATCTGGGCCATTGTCCGAGTGGCTTTTGGACAGCGGCCTGTAGGTCTGGGTCTTTGCTGCAGGGTGCGACTGAGCACTATAGGGTGAGTTGTACAGGCCTATCAAGAAGAAACACAACAAAACCAAACAGAAGCAAATAACATTTTAAAAGTGCAACAAACAGCTAGTGATTGTATCAAAATAAGCCTATTTTTGATACATAAGGTAAGCATGCATAAGGTAGTCTGTTCTTTGAAATGTATTAGCATTATCAATTTATTAATCATTAATATATTAATTCATTATTAATGTATTCCACACACATGCACTGATTGCAGTAAATCTTAATCAATTATTTTGAAATTTGTAATAATCCAGACTAATAGTAGAAATAAACTTACAGGTACTCAGCATATTTCTCCTGGATAATATAAGCTAATAACATAGTTATGGTTACAGAGAAAGATTAAAAAAAAAAGATTAACAGTATGGTTTCTAATTATCTCCTATTACTTTAATATCTTTGATTTACATTTGATAATTGACATGTAAATTGCAATCAAAGTATTGAGTAAGTTATATATGTACTATGCAAAGCTAAAGAAACACCCTCCCTAAATTTATCATGCATTTAGAGAAATGGCACAAGCAGAGTTAGGGTTGGAAATTATTCAAGCATATGATCAAGGCCAAATGAAGAAAGTATATTAGATATTAAGGGATTTCAGAAGAGGGTGATTGGTCAGGGAAGATATTATGGAACTAATGGGGTTAGCATGAACTGTGCAGGTTTATCTGGGAAAGAGAGCAGCAGAGGTGACTCAGGGAAAAGAAAGGCAGAAGGTACCTGACTAAACTCCTGATGTGGAGTCAGTGGGAAGGGAAGGGGCTTTGTCTACTGATGAAATGCGAAAACTCTCTAAAGGACTCTGCAGCATTATCTGTAATAACTGTCCCCTTTACTATGAATCTAAATTTCAATCCTAAAAAATTATAAAATTCTGGATTGCCAATCCCTGATTTTTTTTTTTTTTTAAGATTTACTTATTTATGCATACAAGAACTGGGATACAGGCCAGAGGTTGGGAGGGGGGAAGAGGATTCACCAGAGACAGAGTGGGGAGCAGAACAGGCAGACTGACTGAAATACACTTCTTAGGGGAGCAGCAGGCGGGTCAGGAGAGGTCTGCCGTGCCATGTGGGTCACCTCCCTGACTGGGGATCCAACTGGTGCTGCGGTGGCTACAGATAACTTCTTAGTGCTGCGCTTTAAGCCACTGCACAGCCAGGCCCAACTCCAATCAATTAAGTCTGTTTTCACTCTTTTTTTCTCCTGAATGTCCATAGACAGCACCATGACAAATAAAAAAGGACAGCATCTGCACTTAATATTTTGCCTCAGTTCTAAAATTCAGACTGATTTTAGAGCTAAACACAGGAGATGAGCTGGGAATACCTACCACCAGGATTAAAAAATCCTCAGTGGGGGCCCTCCCTGGTGGTGCAACGGGTTAAAGCACAGTGCTGCAGGCTAGCTGCAGCCACTTCAGTGGGACTTTGATACCAGGCGCCCGCTGCTCCCCTCAGCAGTGTACTTCATCCATCTGCCTGTTCTGCTCCCCACTCTGTCTCTGGTGAATCCTCTCACCCACCACACCTCTGGCCTGTACCCCAGTTCTGTATACATAAGAAAATAAATGTTTAAAAAAAACCCCAAAACTCTTTAATGGGCCTCCTGCTATCACGTAGAAGAGTGAGGATGGAAAACCAGAGATCCTGCAACTTGCTTACTTGTTCTACTTGCTTCTTCCTCTTCTCAAACATTCATTTTTCAAGAAAGGTAACAGTACCCCTAACAGTTCAATGGCCTGAGTGTCTTTGGGTGTCAAGATTGAGAGAACCTCATGCAGACTCCCCTAGGGGAGTCTGCAGCTGCTGAAGAGAAGGTGAGAAGTTTGAGCCTGGGGGAGTCTGCTCTAAAGAAAGAAAAAACTGACCCTGAGTCCCAGTTTAGAGCCAGGGGCTGGGCAATGAGCGGCCCTGTGTGGGGTCCTCTGCTGTGATACACAGGAGGAAGGGGTAGGGAAAGTCCTTTTTCAGGAGCCTCCCACAGCCTGCACCACTTCTCCAAACACCAATACATTCAGATACCCACTGAATCACCCAGAACTGAAGTCATTCCATTATGACCATTGACGACTCTGGGTCAGAAAAGAGGGATTTTAAGAACTCCATCGATGAATGGTGGCATTTTGGAGCGAAAGCACGGACAAAGTCACAGCATTCATTGCTTGGCTTGTTTTTTGTTAAGTGTCTGAAAGATCTTACGCAACTCTGATCACTCTATTGATTTAAAGGGGACCTTTATCATATCTTGTAGCCCATTACAGTATGTACTTTCACAGCGCCCTTCACTCTGGTTAAACATTCCTGAAGTGAAGAACAAACTAACAGTGGGAATGAAGGAGATAAAAGATCATTAGTTCCCAATTCCATGAGAAAAGATCGATCCTTTTGTCATGCATGCTAGGAAAAAAGAAAAAAAGCATTCTCCTGAAAACGTGTGCTCAGAGAGACAAAGGGTGACTGCAGAGTTCTTCCAAGCAACACGGAGCATCCAGTGGTCATTGCAAGCAAGGAAACCCATCCTACCTGCATTATAGGTATAAGGAGTATTATACATGTCTGTGTCATCATCTAGAAAATGAAACATAAATATTTTGGTAATACAGATTCAGTCACCATAACAAGGAATAACAAGACAGCTGAATTCGGAGAAACAACAGAAGTTTATCAGAAAGCCAAGGTTTTTCCTGTTCATAGTGCTCTTTTCAAATTTCCACATATTAGTTTTTTACTAACAGAGCTTTGCACTTTGCCCTCTCTGTCAGCGTCCAATTTGCTGCGCGGTTCTCCTCACAGCATATGAGGTCTATCTCTTATCTCTATTTCCCAGGCAATCGTCTCTTCTGGATCATGAATTTATTTTAGTAAATGCCTTCATTCTTTCAATTCTGTAGGACCCTCCTGGGCTCACACCTGATAAGAAGCAGTTATGTGTGGACAGAGGAATATGGGTCTGTGTGAACTGATGTCATGCCATGCAGATGGTCAGTAGGCAAGGTCAAGGGCACAAAACCACAGCACCTGGTGTTCCTCCAAGGTCCCCTGGAACAAGCTTCTCAGCACCTCAGGGGTGAGGCAGAAGCACAGGGGTCTGTGATGTGAAGGGTGATCAAAGGAGAAGAGGACAGACATTGATAGGAAAGAGGGAAGGCTGGGAAGTTTACTAAGGTCTTGCCATTTTGTGTGAACAAAAACTGTATAAATGAGGAGTATACAATACACCCTTCAACCTACAAAGACTTATTACAAAACAGAACACACTTACCAGGCTTGTGCACCATGTGAATTTGCTTAAACATTGTCTTGTACCAGTCCTTTGGTCTGTCAACTGTCTATAAAAAGAGAAGGTCCAATGGTTACAAAATTGGTTCCAAACATTACTCCTCTTTCCATGTTTTATCTTTTTAAATATTAGATTTCTCTTTTGTGACCCCTTTTCTGATCTCTTACTATTCCATAATGACAGTATTGGTAATTAATCCAATTTTCCATGCAGTTTATTAATATATTACTCCTTATTTGAGTGAAGGTGGAATAGGGACATTAAGAGTTGTGATTTTATTTTTTCCAAATCATTAATTGTGTCCCACACTAGTTACTTGACATTTGTGCAAGCATATTTATATAAAATGCACAGAATAAAATTAATAGTGTTGTAATAGTTTAGCTTAACTCCTCAAATGAGAATTATCATTATCCTAAGAAGTTTTTAGTGTGTATTCTGTTCAGGACATTATTTTTAGAATTAATTAAGGAGGACATTTGACTCCAACTGTATTCTAAAAAGCTTAGACTTAGGGAAACAGAAAATTGGTATTGACTAGTCTAAGCTATGAAAATACTGAATGAATTTGGTATCTAGAGTCTTAGAGGAGATAAAAAAAATGTAGCTCTTATTTTAAAAATTAGCATAATAAAATATGCAGTATTTACTTTGCCAAATTTTAAGTTCCTTGAGAGCAGAAGTTCCTTGTTTATGCCACTAAGGCTTTTTGACATGATAGAAACAGCAGGTTTGTGAAAAGTTGAAATTAATGTCATATTAACCTAATCTTAAATCTTTGTTCCTTTAAAAAGGGTTTAATAGTTCCTACCAATAAGAATTTGGGAAAGTTCTAGGTAATCTCTTAGAACCTCAGTTTCCTCTTATTTAAAATGATATAATGACATAAGATGTTACAGAAATTGAATGAGGCAATACAGAAAGGCTTAGAAATGAGCAGAATATAAAGAATGACCAATAAATAATAACAACATGAAATGTCAAATATTTATAGAATAAAATTATTAAATTTGGGTTAATTTGGATAGAACTCCACCTTATTGTGTAAGTACGAAACACTATTGTATATTTATGAGTGTAGACATACACTTTTATAATCATAACTACAGGTTTTGTTTGGCAAGATTGTTACCTCAACATTTCCAAGTGACTCAGGGAAGCAATTCGTCCATTCTGTACATAGCAACTAAATATACCAGATTTCCTGAGGCAGTTCTCTTGAGATAAAATGTAAAAAAAAATCAGGACTGCCACAAAAGTAGTCTTGAACTTGAGAGACTGTATTTTGGTTTTCCTTTCAGTTATATGGTCCTTCCATGTTTCATCTGGAAATTGCTTTGTGCTGTATTTAAATTATTTTGATTTTAAGAATCTATGATTGTGGTGATCACCACAGATACAGACTAACAATTAAGGTTGACTTGAGGTGTTGCAAATCATCTCTACATTCTTTCTAGGTGCTTTGCTCAATGAAAAAATTGAGGGGACTGCTAATTTGCATTATATTTAAACAGTGGGAACTGAGCCACAAGGAAGGAGCAGAACTGTTATTTACTGGTGGAACAAAGTAGTTGGAAGCGGATCATAAATTATTGAATTCTCCTTCACTGAGCCTTATTTTCTTTACAGTATTCTGTAGGAGAAAATAAGTTGTAACTTTATGCAAAAATGTTTTCAACCATATCTGGACACACCAATGGCAATGAGGAAGCCTAATAATTTAGTTCTATCACTGTATATGGCAATGTAATTTGACAGACAGGATTTTCCCCCCTTCTCTTGCTTTCTTTTGCTGGAGGGCACATATTGGGTGGATCTCAGCTGAGCCATCTGCTAGCTTTATATGGTGAGTCCAGCAATGCCAGAAATGCCCCGTTGGTTGGCAAAGGGGAATATGAAACTGGTAAGAGAGAATACTAAAATTCTCAGTCCTTTTCTAAAAGAAGCACACTCAGCATTTAATGTTCCCTTTATAAATGTCACCAAGGATATTGTTGTGGCTAATGCTATAATTAAGTAAAAGTCTACTTAAATGTGAGGAAATTTGCTTTTGTACACATTCTTCAAAAGAAGCTTGCATGGACAGTACCTACTAGTTATTGCTTAGCTGATTTTTTTTTAAAGATTTATTTATTTATTCATACAGAACTGGGGTACAGGCCAGAGACGCGGAGGGTGAGAGGATTCACCAGAGACAGAGCAGGGAGCAGAATAGGCAGATCAACGAAGTACACTGCTGAGGGGAGCAGCGGGCGGGTCAGGAGAGGTCTGCCACGCCATGTGGACTCCTCCGGGGCAGGCGGGAATCGAACTCATGTGGAAGTGGTTTAAGCTTCTCAGTGCAGTGCTTTAACCCGCTGCACCACCAGGGAGGGCCCGCTTAGCTGATTTTTTATAACCTTGAACAAAGGTACCTGAATTACCTTCCTACAATTTACAAAACACTGGAACTCTGCTGATTTAGTACGCAGAGATCCCTTACTCCCAAAGGAAAAGATTCATAATGTCTATGCACCAGCTTATAGTTTCTCTGTTCACCTTTTGTCCATTTCCAGCTTTGGAAATCCTCAATAGTGTCATGCTTGAACTGGGAGAAAAGAATCTTGCATTTCATTTAACTAGAGGCCCTCACTACACAGTCTCATGGGATGGGAACCCATGCGATGATTGTCATGGGTAAGAATGGCAGTGAGCTCCCTTAGCAATGCATTTCAGTAGATCTGTCTGTTCTGCTCCCACTCTGTCTGTGGTGAATCCTCTCCACCTCCACCCTCCCACCCCCCCCACACCCCTGGCCTACACCCCAGTTCTTCTATGAATAACTAAATAAAAACAAATCTTAAAAAAAAAAAAAGCAGCAAAAGGTTAACACAGACATCCCAGGTCACATGAGAGAGAGAGAGCAGACTGTGGAACAGTTTCTGTTTCTTCTCATAACACAAAGGTACATTTTTTGACTCTTGGCTTTCTACAGTTTCCAGGCTACTTTACAAAATCCTGTTTCTTTGGTATTAGCTGCTTGTCTGAAATGGTACCACAGCACTGGACATTGAGGCAGTGCTGCCTCTGGAGGATACACTGAGCAGAAAGCCCCGCGAAGCAATCTGAATCTGATCATTTATTTCCCAGACAAATGAGGAAGAAAAACAACCTTGGAGAGTCTTGGCCTGCTCAACTCAGAGACAGCCTGACTCAATGCCTATAAACACAGCTATACTTGGGGATGCACTCTGCAAGGCTGAAAAATAGGAGGTGTGCGTAAGAGAAGAGCCTTGCCAGACCTTTGTAGGGTTCACCTTCTTTGTCAAGTTTGAAAAGTCTAAATAAGAGTATAGTTGTGTATAAAAATGATGGTTCCTTTTAAGGAACTTCTGGGTTGCTTACATTTTATAGAAAGGAATCGAGTATTGAATATTTAATTTTTTGATATGTATTTTTTAATATATATTTTCTAATTTGGCAGTAAACAAACAATGTAAACATTTTAATATTGCTCCATCTTTAGCCAGCACTTCAGCTTTCTTCTTTTAAAAACTAACAAGTAAGGTCACTGCTAATCAAGAAAACGATGTCATATGGAACCAGCTTTACTGGATCATTTTTTATAGATCATGTATTGACTTAAAAACCCACCCAGAGGTCTCAGATACAATCCTTTCAGACCTAATCTTTACACAGAAGCAGGAGTTTCCTAATTTGCAAATGTATATGCCTCAAAAGCTCAATTCAAACCAACAACACCATTTTGGCCGACACTGTGTCCCTACATTATTAGGAAAGAATCTAATTGAACCACTTGAGTCAGAAAACTTAAGCATGAAACAAACGACAAAACACCATACCCAGGACATGGTGTTGTAAGGTTAAAAACGTGAGTCACCATCCCTGAACTTTCCTGTCCCTTAAATATGACAATCATCCCTTCCAACACTAGTTACAGTCACCCTGCCCAGACCATAATTAGTCTAAAACGCCAGGGACTGCTATCCAGCTTTACTCTTTGAGTACAGATTCCTGGAATATTTGATTTTTAACTCTTCTCTTTATGCATGGAACAAATTAATCAAAGCAAATTCAAGGAGGCAAGAAACCGGGGTAATCTGTCTCTAATCCGTTTTTTAGGGGCTCCAATCTGACTGAGGCTCTTTGATCTGCTCTCTTCCCCATTCTTTCCCTCTGGCCACTATTGTCTCGGTGTCCTCCCTCTCCCCTTCTGAATTTCAGCGAAGCAGCTCTTGGCAACACCCAGCCCACACCCGGGGGTCCGCAGGCAGAGTGTATGCAGCCAGAGCGCCCCTCCGCCACCGCCCCGCCCCCATGTCACCTGCAAAGGTGCTGCGGCTCTCATGCTGTCTCCTCAGTCCTCTCGCAGGCAGCGCAGACCTTCTCTGCGAGTGGACTTGGTCACAAGCAGCTGCCTGCCCAAGCTCTCACTCCCAAGCTCTCACTCGCCGCCTCTGCTACCGGAGCTTTGCCAGAAGGGGCTGCCCTGCCCTGAGCTATGCCTTGGCAGAGTTTAAAGACTAAAAAAAAAATCCAGACACTTTCACTTGTCATCCCCAGAGAGCTCTCAGCAGGCACAGCTAGCTGAGCAGGGACACCTCCACCGTGCATTCCCTTTCCACGACATTAACAGCCTCCACTCCCATCTTCTCCCTGAATTCACAGCTCCCGTAGCCTGGTGTTAACACACATCCATTTCAAGCAACACACCACTGGGCTATTTGCAATGCACATGGGAATTCAAGGCAGCTAAAGAATCCACATTTTCTCCTTCCTTTACTTTTCTCTATGGTCCTAACTCCCCTGGCAAAAGGTAAAAAACAAAACAAAACAAAACAATGACACTGAACAAAACATACTTTTTAAAAAAGAAAAACACCGGGTCATTATCTTTAGTCGACAGTCCCCTTCCTCTGCCACACACAGCATAATATTCATGAGGACTTCCATGGCATGAGGGCAAGCCTCATTATATAAGACCCTAGGAATGCACAAAGCCATTGACAATTCAGTCTTTGTAGAGTCTGCACCGCCCCGAGCAAGCCCCTGCTGGCATTTCTTACCGTTCTGATAGCTGTGGGGATTCCAGATTCATCCACAGGCCCGATCCCTGGGTAATGCGGGGCTTTGATGACTGTCACTCTCTTCTCTTCCTCTGACGACCTGTACAGTGGCATCGAGCTGTCCAGGGACTGCACATGCTGAGGATATGTCTCTGTGGAGTCTGTGGGGGGAAAGTAGGGGTAAAAGGCTCTAGGGGATGTGTCAGCCATCCGAAATGAATGGTGCTTGAGTACATTTATGCTGATGCAACAGAAAGCCTGCATCTCCAGCACCATCTCTTTTACTCATTTACCTTAAATTTGAGTCACTCACTGTTAACGTGTATATTGAATTGAACGGATGAAAGGTCCTCACCATTTTATGTAGAAAGGTGAGGGGAAGAAGAACATTTGTTGAACGTTGGACCTTGGACCTGTGGCAGCCACTGTGTCAAGAAAACACTGTACACACATAGCCTCATCTTACCCTTCTAGTAACCGTTGGGTGGAGAGGATTCCATTTTATGAGGGGGGCGGAAACTATGACCAGTTTAGCAAACTTCTCTTATAACTTATATTTTTCTATAAATGACATCAACATTATTCATTTTTATGTTTATTTATTATTATAAAATGTATTATATTCATATTATTTTAAAATTTACATT
Organism: Condylura cristata; assembly: GCF_000260355.1. NCBI lineage: Eukaryota > Metazoa > Chordata > Mammalia > Eulipotyphla > Talpidae > Condylura > Condylura cristata. The sequence goes on along the minus strand of NW_004567115.1, from coordinate 38,342,094 downwards.
AGTACAACAGATAGGACTATTGAGTCTATGATGGAGATTTTCATAAAAATAAAGTTAAAATAAAAATCACATTGAAAATATCATAAGCAGACATATATTTGGATGTGAAGGTTTATGGATAAATAAATGGTTGCAAATTGTTAGCATTCGTTTCTACGGAAGTAGCCATGATGATGGTAATAGCTTTGGTTTTATTTTATTGTAAAAAAACCTATGGCTTCTCACCTCTTGAGTTTAAAAACTGCACGAATCATATAGACTAGATGAGATTTATCAGGTTCTTATGTTCATGCCATCTTTATTAACTTTCAGCATAATTTAATCAGAAACAGGTCATACATGTACGATGTATTCCACTATTAATTCACAGATATTTAAGAAAATAAACTTTTTATCATTCACCTGGTACAATTGATAATGTGTCTTCCTATTTTTCTCCAATCAGTTTTGACATCAATGACCAAAAATGATTCTTTGTCATGGCTTATCACATTTGTCACTAGGAAATTCTCTTTTTATGTGTCTATGGGACAGTCCTGATGTTTGAGAGTAGCATTGATTGATTATACCCCTCCCTCCACAGATGATAAAGATCTCAAAAGAAATGACTGTTTATAGAAAATTTATATAAAATTTTACAATGAAATTTTAGAAAATTTATTATAAGGATAAAGATTAGATCTCTAAGTTAACACCTTATAAGATTTATAAATGCTGCTACTATTACTATGGTTTTTATTTTCAATTTTGCTCAAAATTGAAATACAAAATACAAAAGTATTTTCATCTAATGAAGAATGGAAAAATTAGGAATAAACCCATGTTTTACACTGTTCTTTGTAAATGCAGTATCTTTTTCAAGCAACTGAAAATTAAGAAACAGTGTGATATTTGGCTATGGTTTTCTATTTAATTTCAAAAAAGGGGGTGACTGGAAACCATGAAACTAATATTTCTCTCAAGCAACAAGTATCTCTGAGCACCTAGCAGGTGCAACGTCTCAGCCTAAGCAAACAATAGCAACTCTGTCTTTACACCGTGTTTATAAGATACTGTGAAGATACTATTTATAGTTTATATAAAAACAGTTTAGCCTTTTATTTTATTATCCTCTTATATGGTTCATAACTCTCACTTTTGCAGTCTATTGTCTTCAACTAAACAAAGTTTCTCTAGGATGGAACAGATTTATATTTTCTTGGGACTTGGCATTGACCAAATGGACTTTGTTCAATGTTTATTTAGGAATTTTGTTCCATGTAGTACAGTTTATATGTAAAATCTACCTACTGATAACTTTTAATATAAAAAGCCTGTCTACACTCAAGTATTTGTCTGCTTTAGTAGGATGGGAGGGGGGAATCATGTTTATGATGTCAGGCAATGGGGCAAGAAATCAGACTTGGGTCATTATTTGGGAAAATGTTATGGTTAGAATAATTTCTAGATAATGTATATTATTAGAATCATTTACTCTAAGTGTGTGATCCTGCATAGATCCACACAAAATCTAGATAGAATACACTCCCATTACAGAACTCTACTGTAGATTGTTTGTGTAAGGATGACATTTTGGCATAAGGAACTTCCACTCTCTTCTACTTAAAAGGACATCACTGTAAGATCCACAGATGATCCCCAGAGCAGCATCAGAGAAGACATAAGTATATCTGGCTTTTCCTTTAATGACTCTCCTGGGTCCATGTAAGTCATCTAGTTATAGAGGTTTGTTTGACTGGAGAAGATGGTCTCACAATGTCTGTGCTGGAATTGGGCGGAAGATGATCCTGGGTAAATTAACGGCATCAGGCTCTCTCCAAAAAGCGGTGTTTGGGAGGGGTGCCTGCTGTCAGAGGAGAACAGCAGATAAAACCCTGTGACTTGGGGGGATGGCCAGAGGACTTGTACCCTCCCGCTGCCCTTCTGAGAGGTGAGCGGGGGACCCTCATTGCTTGGCTGCTCTCCTTTCTCACTGCCCTGAAGACTTCTTGCTGTTCACAATCAGGGAAATTTTTTTCAGTTGAAATTCACACGGCAGTTTGATTTGTCCTTTTTTGCTAATATTTTGGGTTTTCCTTTTACATTTTTTAAAACTAAGAAATATTCGTTATATTATTTGTTAAATTGTCCTAATGCATTTTGTTACACAAAATGTTCCTATCACTGGCCTCTCTGGTGGTGCAGGGGTTGAGTCCCAGTGCTATTAAGCTATAGCCAACCAAGATGGCAGGAGTTGGCCAGAAAGGTGACCCACATGGAGCAGCAGACCTCTCCTGTCTTGCTTGCTGCTCCCCTCAGCAGTGTATTTCATTGGACCTGCCTGTTCTGCTCCCCACTCTGCTTCTGTGAATCCTCTTACCCCTCTGCACCTCTGGCCTACACCACAGTTCTTGTATGCATAAATAACTAAAATAAATCTTAAAAAATATTTCCATTCTTAAGTAGCTCAGCTTCTTGCCAGGAGGTTTCAAAGAGTTCATGAGCCCCATGAAAGTTGTTGCTTAACATTTCATGAATGGTCAAATTCACTGTTTTTTGTTCTGGAGGTGAGTTATATCTTCCCTCTAATTTTTAACTTTCCACTATAAGATGATGCACTATCTGTTAAAGGAACTCACATCCCTAGCTCATGGTCTTTTAGATTTAGTTTGTATAGTAGTTAACTACTTTGGGAAGCAATGGTTTTATTATTTACTACTAAACAAGGCAATACCTCCTCTTATTAGATTGTTTTAATGGTTAAAGCAGTACTTTATATCAAAAAAAATTTCTGCAATGAAACTCTAATCAAAGAATGGGCTACCCTGCACAGATGGCTTTGCTGAAACTGCACTAGGTGAATATCCTGGTGGGCTGACCATGCCACTGGCCAACCAGCCCTTTTTTCTCTTCCTACCCCACCTCCCCCAACATCTAATGGCCTCCCCCAACTCAGATGTAGAAGCGTCAGCATTTTGAAAACTGGGTACCTGCTTCCTCCAAGGTCCAACTCCCTACCCTTACCTGCTCCCCTGGGGTAGGGATAAGGTCACTGATAGTAATGTGTTGAATGCTCCTGCATCCTCTCTCTCTCTTTTTTTAAATTACTCTGATACTTAACGTTTTTCTCATGTACCTGCTATTTTGAAATTGTCATGAAATAATGACAATCAAATTACTCACCAAGCGACCGGCCATGGTGCATGACAAGGCTGGAATTGAATGAACCTGGGAGCGAGTAAGCGGACGGGGAAAATGGCCTTTGATAATAACTCACTGGACTCACAGCAATTCCAGAGTTTCCATTCACGGTTATCTGGCTCTAAGAGAAGTGCAAAGACATCCAGTTAAACGTTGGAGTCCCTGATGAGCACCATTCCTTCATGTGACAGCAAAAGACTTCTGTTCACATGACAGTAACCAACGTGTCAACTTCTTGTTTACTTTGCAAACTGATGTCTACAAGGGCAGGGCACATTTTTTCCCCTGATACCTTCTCTGTGTCTTTTTATTTCTAAAGATCACCTTCTCAGATGTCAGAGGGCCTAGGAGGCGAGTAGGAAATATGGGAGCAGCTGACCAGTGGGCATGCCACTGTGCCAGGGGAGATGCCAGAGGTATCAGGAGGTGCCAGTGTATGTAAGTTTGCTCTTACAACCACGACTTAAGTGGTCAGAGCACCGTCACACTACTCTACATGTGGGCTTTGAAATGAATGGTCTGTGACATGAGGGAAGGGGTTGTTTCTTAGTCTTAAATGGGGATATCCTTGAAGTGAATAAGTGTTTCCAGGGAAAGGTGACTCATGGAAGGAACACAATTGCTGGATTTACACATCACAAAGCAATCTATTCTTGGAGAATGAATACCTGGCAAAACATTAGAAGACATGTGATTGATTTATAGCTGAGTATCTTATACCTTCCCTCTTATACTCTTCCCTCTTTCATGCTTCTCATTGGAGATGTACACATATATGTATACTTTTTCAATATCTGTATCTTTTATAACATAGCAACCTGGTACTAATAACATAGCAGATATTCGCTAGATACACATCCTAACTGAATTGAATCAGCTTAGCTCAGAGACTGAGCTCACCACCATTAAGTAAGCTTATCTCTCCACAACACAGCCCTAAGCATTGTAGAGATTACATATTACATGCAAATGAGACAAAACATTAGTAAGAGCACTTAGTTAAAAGGATTGTACAGCTGAATACACACACAAACACACATGTGTACATAAAGAACTATACTGTGAGCTTTCTGTATTTTTAAATTTAAAATCTATTAAATCATCTTGAAACAGATGGAAAATTCATTTCATATTTCTATAATTTTCACTTTCAAGTAGTTGTTTTCCAATGACCTAGAATAAAACTAATTTTATTACTTTGTAGCTATGTCACAACTATCCTAAAATCAATAAGCATTTCATTATAGAGATTGTGCTTTATTGATTAAGTACTTTCTTAGTTGTTACAGAAATCACTCTCATATCTTAAAGCCATGTCTTGAGGGTCATCTCTATGAAGAGCACAGGACATTCAAATGACCATGAGTCTCTGACCTCCTACACAAAAGTTTCAAAGGCTTTATGTGCCTTTGATGGGTTATTTGAGAATATTTTTGCAGTCTTGCCCAAGTTTGGCTGAACTTTGTAAATCTAATTTTAATATTGCTATTATAACATGTCTCAAAAGCAAGAAAATACACATTAAAAGCTATCACAGCCCTCCCTGGTGGCACAGCGGGTTAAAGCACAACACTAAGAAGCTAAAGCCACTTAAGCATGAGTTCGATCCCTGCCCCAGAGGTCACTCACATGGCGTGGCAGACCTCCCCTGACCTGCCCACTGCTCCCCTCAGCAGTATACTCGTCAGTTGGCTTGTTCTGCTTCCCATTTTGTCTCTGGTGAATCCTCTCACCACCCCTACACTTCTGACCTATACCCCAGTTCTGTATGCATAAAGAAATAAATCTTTTAAAAAAAATTACATTACTAGTTCACTTAAACTTAGGGAAGTTGCCCCAAATCCATCTTTGATCATTGCTATACTATTGATTAAGGACTAAATATATATATATATTTTGCAAACATATTTACTTTTCATCATGTTAAAACAATTTGGAACTTACTAATGAAGTAATATTATTATGAAAAATCAACTCATGAAACTCAAACTGCTCCTTGATTTTAATTTCAGTTACAAACAGCTCCAGTTATGCCCACAAGACTACATGTATCCCTCTCAGGCTACTGGAGAGTCTTAAAAAAAAGAAAGATAAATAGTTTAGCATGTAAATGAATTCACTATTGCTGCTTTGTATTTCTGATTAGAAATCCTAACATTTGTTAAGATTTTATGCTGGCTGAGCTTCTGGCACCAGAGGGAGGGAGGCAACCTGGGTGATGGTGAACTCGGAGAGGGAGATGCCTATAGTCAGTCACTAAAGGGAACATTTCAGAGCAAAGTTGTATACCCACCCATTGGATACCAAGACCTGTCAAAAGTATCACTGAGTATATAGTGACTATACTGAAAAAACACCCTTTCTCTCCTGTAATTGCAGTATTTTGGAAAACTTATGACTTACAATCTTTATCCTTTTGTGAAATTTGCAGATTTATATTGTGATACTCGATAAATCTATGCAGCAAACTAAAATCTTATCTAGGAATTTAATTATAAAATCAATCAGAATTTTTTTTTTAATTTCATTAGGAAGTCAAGTTTAGAAAAAAATACCCATGGTTTGCTTAAAGTTATGTGCTTTTCAAATTGAAGTCATTGTTTATATATTATATGCAATTGAAAAATCTGTGCTGTAAAATTTGGAAGCATGTTAGTCATTCAGAAATCATGTATTAGGGACTGCAGCTCACCATACAGACATGTTTATGTGATATAATATACATCGGAAATATTTATGCATTGTTCTACATGTAAGATAAATTATTCACATATAAAATAATAACATGTTCATAAATTTCTATACTGGCATGATAAAAAAAAAACCCACGGGTCTAAATTTCTATTACATAGGTTAAGATTGTTTACATCCTTCAATCCTATACGATAGATGAGTTAGCCAGTTAGTGACAGGAGAGCAAGAAGTAGCATTATGCCACCAACAGTCACATAGGTGACGACCAAGACGGTATAACTCTCTACACAGGACATATTCCTGATTCTCCGAGGCGGTGTTACCTACCAGAAGTTAATACTGGGTTGAAATTTTTGAACAATTGTAGATTTTCTATCTAATCTAATCATCATAATATACATAAGCCTATATAAATTTCTAAGATATTCTATTAAGGCAAGCCAAAGTACATCTGGTGAGGGAGAACAACAGTGTAACTCTAAAGTGAATGAGGAGAATTAATTTTCAGTCCAAGGTAGACATCTGAGGATGACTGCAGTGGATTTCCTTGATGGACTACATAGAATCAGTTGACTAATCAACACCTATGCGAACAAAAATGCCTTGCGATAAAATGAGATGGCAGATGAAGAACCAGTCCTTTTGGCCTTTGGAGATCTGTTTAGAAAATGATGGAGACAAAGGAAGAATAATTACATGCATGGCAGCAGGGGTGAGTAAGGTGGTGCCATCTGTCACAGCAGACCTCTGATCTAAGGTGGGGGAAGGTGTTTCAGAGCGGTCAGAGGTGTCAGGGTCGGCAATCAGCAGCTCATCTGAGATGGCTGGGGAGGACAAGCCCGAGGAGGCGCGGGAAGACAGCCTGCCCTCAGAGGAGTCTGTAGTGGGAGCGCCTGCGGTGGTGCCCCGGGTAAGGCACTCCAGAGCGAGGAGAGGGGAGTTACATACACAGAGGGGAGGGGGCAGGGATCTGTGCGGGTGTGAAGGCCGCAAGTCAGCAGGTAGAGGCAGGGAAAGTGATGCTGGGCTGAAACCACCATCTAGTGAAAAAGTGGTTCGATAAAGAGGTACCACAGAAGGAGGGCACGAAGAAGAGGCTTCTGCTGTGGTTTGTCTGTGTGTCTGTGAAGCATTTACCTCCGGCACATTGGCAGTTAAGTTCTGGTTTCCAAGCTGAGTTTGAGGAGAAAATAAGAAGAGAATGTAAATGATCCAATTAATAAAAACAGCTCTTGTTGCAATGTGGCAGAGAACGCAAAGCATCAGTTTTATCTGCAGGCACTTTAAGGAAATGCTTTGAGAAGGTTAAGTGCCAAACACAGAAAAAGCATGAAAACATGAAGAAGCTGAATCCAGTTAGTGTATTTGGGGGGGAAAACCAGTTTTCACACGGACTTGTGTTATAATTTTGGTTGAGGCTTGAGAGCACCAGCAAAATGAAGTGTCCCTCTGAAGTTTTAGTTTTTGTATTTGCGACAGTGAAATGATATCAGGTTGTCTGATGTGCATCAGCATTAGTTTTCCCATTTCTAGAAAAATCTTGTAGTATACTTCTCCTTACTGTCTAGCTCCAGAAAATGTTCCAAAAATATAAATTAGATGGCCTCAGTTTTTTTCTGACTCATGAATCTGAGGATTGATCAAACCAGAAACAAATAAGTGGAAATGGAATTTGGTTGCCTTTCTGTTCACTGAATCTTTTCTTTGCATTCATTATAAAGTACTGAAAAAATGCATTTTAAAATAGCCTAGCAGTGTAAATAGAGGTACCGTATGTGTTAAAACGAAGTGCAAAGGAAAACCAGCCGCTGCTGATGGTGAGAACATCTCCTACATGGTTAGAACAACTATTGGGTTTAAATCTTAGAAGAAAGGAGAAAGAAACTGAAAGAAAATGACAAGGTTTAATACCACTGAGGCTGTGTAAGACAAGGAAGAAGCAAAAGGAGACTGGAGAGATCTCCTGTCTCCATTCAAGACACTATGGGGGTGTCTGTAAGAGGAGAGGGGAGGGCTCACTGAAGGTTTCATAGCTATTTGTTTTAACGTTGACGATGTCTCCACACATTAGAGACGATGATGTGGCAACTTCGACAGAATGGACACACCTTGGAAGCTAATTTTGTTTTCCTCTTCTCCACTTTTGAAGAAATGGTTCCTTTTTAGTATTTGGTGTAGTGTCAGTTCTAAGGGAGATAGACTATTAGTGCAAGGGTGGGGGATGGATTAAAGAGAACGATATAAACTTAAAAATCTAGCCTCGTAAAGATTTACGTGGTACCATTTGTTGTTGTTGGCCAATCGTCATTTTCGTAGGAGTTGATGTCATACTAGCTATTGATCTCATTAAAAAAATCATAATCTTTTTCCTCAGACTTTTAATTGAGTAATTAAAAAAAATTCTCCATCTAAAAAGGTATCTCTAGGTCATAGATGCCATAAAAAGTTTGATGAAAGTTATTGATCTTACTCTTAAGAAAAATGTAAAATTCTTATACACATAAAATTCTGCATAAACTTTAGGGGTTCATAGATACTCTAATGACCATCCTTACTCTAATAAGAAACTCAAACCCTGTGTAAAAAGACAAATTTCTCATTCTACTTCTATATAATAAGCTTTGTTGTTGTTGTTTAAATATATTCACTTTAAATGATATGTTTTTTTATTGTATATGGTTTGAAAATTTTTAGAATTAAGTGCCAGAAATCTTAACGTTATCCAGCACTTAAAATGTTTTAATAGGAACATATCCTTTTTATGAGCAAATTTTTATAATGTAGATTTTATTCTAAGGAAAACTATAATATTATGAAACTATAATAATTACAACTTGCAGTCTTAGAATTTTGTTAAAGTCTGAATGGAATTCATTCTAATGCAATCTTGGGTTGGTAATGTAAGTGGGATTTCTTGCAACAATGCAGCCACTAAAATGGTTCTCTATAATACAAATCTCCTTTTAGTTTTGCTTATGCTAAGTGAAAATTTACTTGCTTATGCTAAGTAAAATATATATATAATATATATATATATATATATATATATATATATACACACACACACATCATGCAAAAGGACTTGAGTTATACACTCAAAGGAATCTTTTTTGCTCTTTAAAAGTAAGAATTTGACTGTATCCTTCTCAGAACAGGCTTCCCATATTCTTTGGATGTGAAATGGATAAAAACCTAAATAAAGTATGTTCTCTTTAAAACCTCCATTGTCATGATTAATAGGGTGCTTGTACAGCGTTGTGTCTAGGAATGATTTTTCTCCATTAGTTTGTTCTTACAAAGAATCCCTCCACAAGATGAAACAACTTCACTTTGATTTTCTATTACCACCTGCTCACATGCTCACAATTTTGAATCTCTCTGTATGTGTGTGCGTAGGTAACAGATGGAATGCTTCTTGGTGACTCCTACTACACTTTTAATTTCTATGGAAAACTAAAAAATTTAAGGGATATCCCTTCAAAAGCATTGAAAGACTTGCAATAAAAATGTAAATTGTCTTTTAGACTAGTTCAGGCTCTTTTTACATGACCCTGATCTCCACCTTACTGAAATACCATCTTAATCACAGGAAAAGAGCAAAACACATTATATGTGTTTTTCTGAGGAAAATGTGAAAAGAGTAGAAGGACAAGTGTGAAAAGGCAAGAAGAGAGTATTTTCTCACATCTGGAATATCTTGAAGTGGGAAAAAATGAACTTCAAACAGGGACTGTTTTGTTTATCTTCATGAATTTGGTAGCAGATAGGAATAATGCAGAAAAACATCTTAGCTGGCTTGTATCTTCCTCTTTCAAGACCACGTAAGGTTAGAGTGCTTGAATAATGGTCAAGGGTTACCAACCTTTTGAGTTAGGTTCCTTTCCACTTTCTCCAGCTAAGGGAGCTAGGCACTAGCAACACCAGCAGGTTACTCACTGGTCTCCACAAAAGAGGCAGTACTTAACACTACAATAGACTTCATATTCTAGAAGAGCGCACTTGGTATTTCATGATAACATTGAGTCTCTAGATCCAAATGAACTCCGCTCAGCATGTTAAGAAGATTCCTCCCACCCAAATGAAGGAAGTCACTAAGTGTGGGTTGAACTCCTCAAATATTTAAGCAGGTTGGACACACAGAGAGGATAAGGATCAGCAGTGAAAAAAGTGTATTGGTTTGGATGTTGACAAGTGACTCCACAGAACCAGGATGCATATCTGGAATATGCAAATCTGGTCTCTGTTAGATGTGAGGCAATGTTGGGACCTAGTAGAGAGCAGAGGGCATGTTCCTCCTAAAACTGGACAAAATAAAAAAGGGCTGAAGGCTCATTGATTCCGATGTTGTAGAAGGGATCCCAAGTGGTTTCTAGATTCCACTGGTCACTGTTTGGAAAACATTTATACACGTGAGATGTAGAAATTGTGAAAAATCTGATCAACTCATAGCATAATAAACTCACACAAGAAGAAGTTGTGATGTATTCACTGCCCACACTACTGAAACACATAAGGGGTCTAGGTTGGTCCTGATGAGTCAAGATTGTCTAAGAGTATGTGTTATATTCTACATTTTTCTATCAGACCACAGTGCTGACATTTACTCATTATTCTTTTTTTTTTTTTTAACATTTACATCTCGATCTCATGGAGCAAAAGAGAGGCGTTCCTCCCTCTTCTACATGGTAGTGAGAATAATTGCCTGTTGGGTCTCCAACATCTGTACAGTAGCAGCTGTGGAAATGAGACTTTGGGAAATGATTGAGTACTTTATTCCATTATAAAGGGGCAAGTTTATCCTCGTGAAGTAAAGATCATAACATTAATAGATGCCAGAGAAAATGATGGGGCATAGCTTTTCCTATCACTTCAAAGCTTCTGGCTCAGACTTTCATTTGAATGACATGGAGAAAAAGGAGATATTTTTAGTGGCAGGATATCTGTTCACATAGTCACAGAAGGGTGACATATCTCATTTATGTTCTCTGTCTCATTATAGGAGGTAAATTAAAGCACATAGCTTAAAAACAATATTTCATAGTATTGAATATGAAGAAATTTAACTTTCTAATAGTAGGCTACAGTTTTCTCCTAAACTAATAGTATTTGAGAAAAACAACAAATTTTGTAAATGAAACCTCTAGAACATCTATGTTTTCTTTTCACCTCTAAGTGTAGAAAGTATTTATTTATTGGATCCACTAATTTCTTGGGAAGATGATTTCTTGTAATAGAGCATGTATGTGGCTTATTCATGTTGTGTAGCTTACAACTTTTGGCATTTACTAAGACATTTCCAGAAGGTGGAACATAAGTACTGCATATGTAAGATAACTATGATGGGAGCCAATTATATGGAAAATGAGACAAGCATGTCCAAAGGATAGATCTTACATTAAATATTCTCAGCACAATTTTCATTAAGTCCAACCTGCACAGCTCTAAACCAACTTTAAGAAAACTGTATGAAAGACACTACAATGTACCTTGGAACAAACTACTGGTTGGATGAAATAAACTCTTATTCACTGCTTAAAAAAGAAATATTCTTGAAAATAATAGATTTCTTATTCCCAATCATATGTGTAACTTGGGAAAGTAGCAATAGCTGTTGAGTATTTTTTTTAGGGGATTTATTGGTTTTTGTGTTACATGTAGTAGTTACTGTGCCAAGTTCCTTAGATGTAGTATCTTATTCAAACTGCACAGCAATACTACAAGATGAATGCTACTATTACCCTCATTTTATATGATGTAACTGAGCCTCAGGGAGGGGGAATAGCCAGTAACACTTTCCAAGAGCTGACTGTCCAACTGATCTTCTAGTCTCTCTTTAGCCTGGTTCAAGGAAGTCCTCCTTAACCTCTATGAAGTCAGTAAGATAAAGCACATCTTACACTTGCCCTATCAACAGAGATTAGCAGAGCTAGCCATCCTTTCTTACTTTCCCGTTTGGCTTTGAGGTTGTCACATTTTTCTCTGTTCCTCTGACACTCTTTGTAGTTGTCTTTGCTAGTTCTTCTTCTTACTGCTGGAGTGCACGTGGGCCCAGTGCTTATGCTACTTTTCCCTATACTTATGCCATGGTGATCTCATTCAGTCTCAAGACTACAAAAACCACCTATGAGCTGGTGGTTTAGGTCTCCAACCTGAACCTTTATCTGAACTACAAACTCAGAGATGCAATCGCAACTTGACCTCGCCACATAAATGTCTGGTAGACATCTCAAATTGATCATGTCTCCTCTCACTTTTATGCAAATCTGCTTGTCCCATAGTTGTCTACCCATAGTCATCTAGTCTTCGTTGACAACAAATTCCATCGTTTCCAGTTGCAAAGACCTAAAATCTTGGCGTTGTTCTTGACTCTTTTTCTGACATCCCACATACAATCTGTCAGTAAGTTCTATTTACTCTACTTTCAAAGAACATTCAGATTCCAACTTTTCACTACCTCTACAGCTTCAACTCTGCTTTGTGTCACCATAATTTCTCACTTAAATCGTTGCAATAGTTACCTAGCCAACTTCTTCACTCTTCTTATTGCCCTGTGATATTTGTTCTCAACCAAATTATCGTGATTTTGTTATGCTATAAGACAAACAATAATAGTGGTGGTTTCAAACCCCTGGTCCCTCCCTCCCCGCAATGACTGCCATTTGAATTGAGAATAAAATGGAAATCCTTGCAATAGCTTGCAGGGAATTCTATAATCTGATATCTGTTAACCTTCACAGCATTTCCTCTTATTCTACACTACACTTACTACCTGACTCTCCTTTTCACTGGCAACCTTGCTGGTCCTTGAACAATCCACCAAGCTTCTACCATAAAGTTCTCACTCTGCCTGGATGTCCTTTCCCCTTCAAAGCTATCTGTCCTCTCAGTGAGGCAGGAGATGTTGGTGTTTATCAAATGTTTGTTGATAAACACATCTATTTCTCTTCTAAATAAATTAACAATGTTAGAAGAACAGTCGTTTCAGAGAATTTTACATATAGGGAAATATTTCCTTGCTAACATTTTGATTATCAACAGCTGATTAATATACTTTCTGAAGCAATACATTTAAAAAGGTAAAAATTCAAGTTTTAGTAAAAATGGATATTGAAAAGGGGTGAATGCTGCTTGAATTAAGATAAATATTTCTTGTCAAAGTGAGTATAATTGACACTTAAAGATATCACATACATGTAAATAAAGTAGACTTAGGTACCAAAGGTCAGACATGAGAAATATATGTTTTTGTTTTAATTTAAAAATATTTTGAGTGCTAAGGTGTTTTACAGAGTCATAAGTGGTAGTAGATCATTACTGATTCCTAATAAATATCTCCAAGGAAAAAACTGTAGAACACAAAGTCTGGATAAAAGATGTGAATATTTCAAAAATTTAAGATAATTTAATAGGGTTTGAAATAGGAAGAAGGTTTCTTTCTCCTTTCCCTTTCAACGTGAAAACTAATGAAGCATTAGGTTATCAAAGAAGTGCAAACCAGAAGTATTAGGGTCCCCACAGTACACTTGTAAGAAGAGAGTGGAAAGTATAAAGTACCGCCTGGCAGTCTGAGGACTGAGAAGCCACAGCAACTGCAGGTTTTTGTTGCTCTTGCTGAAGAGGTATCTTTGTAGTCTCTGAAGAAAGCTCAGGTAGCTGTTTGTGGCTTTCAGTATCCTGTCCTGAAAGGGGAGCTATCTGAATGGAAAGAGATGTTGTGTGTATTTCAGGCACTGGGTTAGGGGGTGGTGAGCAAGACTTTTTGAGATATGAGGGTATTTCAACTGGTTTGGAAAACTGTGGGGGATTAAAGGGAATACTGCTTCCTAAGTCCTGGTTCTGGATTAGTTTCAATGTAGAAATTCTCCGTGTTTGAGAATCTTGCATATAATCCTCTTGTAGAAATGGGGTACTCATGTCAACATTTGGTGGGGGGTCTGTACTGGAAGGTGTAGGTAGTGAATTAGTAATTTTTTGTGTGTATGATACAGTTGTGTTAGATTCTTCAGAATATATAATTGTCTGATTGGTGTCTTCATTAGAACACATAGTTCTCTGCAAAGGTTTTGTGTTTATAGAGTCTTCTTTACAGGAGGGAATTTGTATGTTAGTCACAAGTTGATCTAAAATGTCACCCTTTGTGTGACTGGTTATCAAAGAGCTACTTAAACTCTCTTTTCTGGATGGTGGAAGGGGTGCCTGAATTGGCAAAGTATTCAGAGAAAGAAATGATGTTGAAGAAAAAACAGAAGGAAAGTCACAGTTAGTCATTAAAGAAATCAATGTCAACCCTACCCCTAAAGAAAGCAGAACAGTCATGCCTTCTTATGCTAGACTAGATTGAAAGATCATGCTTACTCTGTGCTACTAAAATTCATTTAATTTATTATCAATAATTGCCCTCTCTGGGGAAATAATTTTTATAGAGAATATAAAGTTATAAAGTGTGTCTCCATTGACATTTTGCGAAATTAGGCGTATATAAGTTTTCTAAACTCTGAGGCATATGTAACACACACACACACACACACACACACACAGTGTTTACTTAGTCACATTGTTTCAATGATATTTTACTAATCTTACCAACACAGAGTTCCTTTAGTTAATACAATGAACAATTGTACAACTCATATTTATTTAATAAATAATGCATTGCTGATTTCATAACTTTGAAATCCAAAGCAACAGCTGACCATTTTTTAAGAATTAAATAACCAAAACATGTCAGTAACTGACCTACTTTTATGAAGTGGGTCAGAAAAAGCCCCCAAAATGTTTTCAACTTAAAACATGTCTTCCATATTATAAATACAAGTATGGCAAGCAATGCAAATACAAAAGCAAAAACATATTTAAAATAAAGTACATTTGACATTGCGTCTTACTAGAAAATAGGTTCTAAAGCAATGGTGTAGTAGACAGATGTAGAATTACCTGAGGTGGTGATTTTTTTTCTTGTAGGTTAGGTCGAACGCTTCTAAAACCTTTTGCTGCAAGAGAGGAATATGGAGCATTTCCATTCAGTGTCTCTTGATTTCAATCATTGTAAGATCTCCAAGCTTTTATTAAGGGAAAACAAACTGGATACAAAAATATCTACATTCATTTGTCACTTTTTAATTAACTATTTTCATTTCAAAGAAGTTTTCTTTCTAGATATTTAATTCAATTTAATATCCCACTGCATATTGTATATTATGTAATTTAAGTTTATTGTGAGGGCAACAATGTGGTTATGAATAATCAAAACAAAAGATTTCCAATAAGGGTAATGATTATTCAGAATAACATTTCTGTACCTGAGTCTGGTGACTGAGAATCACGTCCTAAAAGGAAAAAAAATCTTGAAATTAATAGTAAGGTAAAAGAAATGAACAATATAGTAAAACAATATAGTAAAAATCATTTGTCAAAGACCACATGCATTTTCTTTTTGCACACATAACCTGGGTAAGTTGGAAAATTCTAGTTAATTCTAGTTAAGTTAAATATACTAAGGGGTGGTTTGTGCATTTACTTTTACTTCACCTGGAATATCTGTTATGAAATATATATGATATATAGTTGACACACACACACACACACACACACATAATATATATATTATGCTTTTTCACCTCAATAAAGTACAACCAGGTAATCTTCATCTTATTTGCTCAAATTGGTTATATAAATTTCTAAATATCAAACTAAAGGGTCAAGAGGAATCTAGTTTGGAAACAATGATGGCTTCTCTCAGCATAAGTCAAACCACTAGGTTCTCAGCTTTTAACTTGATGGACTGACTGAATCTTTAACTCCCATGTTTAAATAGAGAATTTTTTTTCAGTTTGCACTTTTTTTTTTTACTTTGAGTAAGAGTAAATGTGTCTATCCCATTATGCAATATTTTATGGCTAAACATGGCCAAGGGTTAAAATTCCAATTTGAACCCATATTTTATTGAAACTTACGTGAGCAGTTGAAGTTTTGTTTTAAATGGATGGCCTCTTAAGAATACACCATTTCGATTTCTTTAAAATAAGTCCAATTATAAATATTTAAAACATCTAATCCTGATTTGCTATTTTATGGTGGCTCTTCACAGGCCACCATAAATACCCTCCTGAGTGAATACTGTTCACCACAGCCCTGCTTATATTTCATCACTGCCAGGAAACTCAGGAAAGGGAAAACAAATGCGTTTCAAATCAGGTAACAGAGAAAGCATAAAAATCCTGCACCCACATCAAATAAAGTTTTTTTAAAAAAAAAAAAGACTCAGCAGATGTGAAGAGAAAACGGCATTGCGTTATCATTCTTCATGATTCCTGTGAACACACAGAGCGAGAGCTCTAGAGATCAGGGCCTTAAATTCCAGTATTCTTTAGTAGATAGTCATTGCTTCTCTGAACAAGCACATGGCACAGTTTTTTTGTTGTTGTTGTTTAATTTTATAACAGTTTATTTTTACATCATTTTGTACATTTTTTTTTTCCATCTCAATTGTAATCCCCGCGGGTTTCCCATCACCAAGTCACCCGTGTGTCATCACCATAATCACGTGCACCTCCCCCCCCCATTTCTGATCCCGTTCCCCACTCCACCCCCTCAAAATGTCTCTGGTATATGGTTGTTCATTATTTTTGTTATTTTCTCTCCTGGTCCATTATGCTCCTGCTATGAGTGAAACCATCCGGTATTTTTCTTTCTCTTTCTGGCTTATCTCACTAAGCATGATCTTTTCCAGCTCCATCCAAGTTGCTGCAAAAGACATGTGTTTCTCTTTTTTGGTTGCTGAGTAATATACATGGGGCAGTTTTATAGCTGCTTTGTTTACGTATATCAATAGGGTCTTTGAGAATGAAGAGCTCAAACAGCTCTCTTCAGTACGCACAAGTGCAGGATTCCTGTCAGAGAGATTGTCCTCCCCTTGCTGTGTTGCTGTTGGAGGTTGGACTGGAGGTCCTCAAAGGTCCTTTCCAACTTCATGACTCTCATACTGTGATTTTAAGTAGCTGTGTTTGTGCAGCTGGCTACACCATAATCTCTATGTTGGTTTTATTTAAATTCCTTTTAAGTAATGTACACACTAAACTGACATTTTGAACTATACTTTTGTTGGAAATCATGAAGATTTTAATTCTTCCAATTCCTTTCTTTAGAGGATTCAATTGCTTCACAAGAATTAATTTTACTATTAATTAAATTTAAGTAAACGAATTGAATGCCTACTGTGTTTAGAAGTACTATCAGTCTTTCCATTTATTTTCCTTTACCCTCATTTAATCCTGATAAATCTGTGTTTGTTTAGGAGTGACTAAGTTCTCAGACTGGTAGTAGAATATCAGACAAATTCCTTACCTTTTAAGAAAGGAAAACTAAGGTACAAACAGACAGACAAGAATCTTCCTGAGGGTGTGAATGGGCAGGTGGCACGGTAATCTGGTCACCTCAGTACACACCCTTAGCAACGCAACCTTGACTTCCCAGTGTATAGGCAAAGTAGAATATACTTTGAAAGGGTTATTGTGTATCTCTAGTCATTGTTTTCTTTTTAGCATACATTTAAAACCTCAGTGTCTGCTTTGAAGGTTGTGTGGGAATTTACTTCTTGTAAAAGAAGAAGCGAAACACTGATTTAGTGAACAAACCATTGGTAACTATCAGTATGTTGACTTTCTAATCTGAAAGAGGAGACAGGGAAGCTTGCAACACTTTGTGGAGGTAGTCTTTCACCAAGGCTGCTTTATTTTAATAATATCTAATAAATATTTAATATCTAATAATATTTAATAAATATGTGTAATACATATTTATTAATCCCCTTTGATTCACACACTGTTTCAAGTAAGTTTTTGTGAGGCTACCATAAATGTGGTTGGGCATAAAATAAACTGATTTCTTTCTTCAAAATGAAATCGAAGCATCTTTGAAAAAGGGATTATATACTATGTATCTAATTAATGCAAAGTAATCTTTTTTAATTAATAGTTAAGTCAAAAATTCAGGGGACTTCAGTTTTTAGAAACCTTACTTCGCGATATAAAATTTAAAATGGTCCAGAACCATTACATACTCTTGCAACCAAAGATCATTTCATATCTCATAAGTATTTAGGCTTTCCATTAAGCTAAGTGACTTGAACTTCCTGATATTCCAGTTGTGACTCTACAAAATGGCCGTCTTTTGTTCCAGCTAATATTGTTCCCATGGGGTTGAGTTCATAAATAATGATTGGTGTTGGTGCGTAGTGTGCCACCCTCCCTCACCTGCACATCCATGGTCCACATTTGAGCAGCCTGACTAGAATTTACTTGACTGAAATGTTCATGATATTTATAGCACAGGCATTTTGATGATTATCTGTTCCTGGATTCCCATTCCCCTAAGGTATTTCAAGTAAAAACATATTTGTTATTTCTCCTGATATTTGTTCATATTCATCCATACTGATAAACATGTACAAATACATATGTGTATATACATATGTATATAATTTTAACCCACATGAAATCATACTACACACATCTCAATGCAGTTTGCAGTTTTAAAAACTAACAATTGAAAATACATTGTGTACCACCTGGTACCATATGTTTACTTAAACTTAGACATTAAAAATCACTTGTGGATTGGGGGTGGTGGGCAGGAATGGATTCTCTATGTGGAAGTTTGTTTCTTTCCTTAAAAAAGTGGGTAATTCAAGTAGCTTTACAGGCAAGAAGATCATTAATATTTTATTAACTACTAAGTGTGTGTGTATACACAAAACGCTGATATGCACAGTGCAAATTTAAATTATTTAAACACTTTCCATATTTTCCCTACTCTGTCTCCAAATCCATGAATATTATGAATAAAAAGTCAGAAACCCCAAATCAAACAGCCAACAATCAAACCAACCGGCAGTCACCAAAGATCTGGTACATTTCTCAGGGTTTAGAGACTCTGGAGTTGTTGGATGCTGTTTAAGCACTACACTAAAAATTCAGGGAAATAATGATAGACATTTATTACAAAGTGGCCTACTTTGGTGGATGTTGAAATAGCATACTCCCAGTTAGTTTCTACAGTATATTTTTACCTGTGGATACAAGTTAATTTTCATTAGACCAAGAGCTCACTCTTTATGTATGTGTGTGTGTGTGTGTGTGTGTGTGTGTGTGTGTAGGTTCTTACAGATGGACTAAGGGAAGGAAAGTTTCAGGTTTCTCACAAAACTAATATTCTATTTATCAATCTGTTTGCAACCTTTAATGAAGAAGCAAATTAATAAAGATTCCACTTCCTGCCAACAAGAGTTGACCATCTACCCCACAACAATTTTTAGGTCTAAACAACTAATGTACCTAAGAGTTATCTTAACTGAACATTATATTGCTTCAGCTCATGAGATGCCAAAACTTAAGTAATTATTAACACTTGAAATTACTAAACACATTTTTGGCAAGGGGACTATTGTTTTTAAATAGACTTTCAAAATGTCTTTCTACATGATATCAGTTTCCTTTGGATTTCCTTTTTAGAACAACAGTCAGAAGGCCTAGAAGCTATTCTTGAAATGAGAAAAGTAAGAACCTGTGGGTCATTAGGAAAGTATTTACAGCCACTTTAATCATCCAAACAAGATAATTCTGGAAAGAGAGAAAGGTCAGATAAAGCCATTCAAATGCGACATCCTGTGAGTTAGTGATATTATACCTGCAGCCAATAGGTTTGGAGAACTTTGAACTCTCTTCACAGATGTTAATGTGACAGACATGGCAGCACGTTTGCGAGCACACCCACCGCTATCTGGAAGCAAAAAAATGATATAGCAGAGGCCACAGCAGAGGAGAAAGCACATGCAGTGTCATGCATCCTCAGTGAAACGTGCCAGACATCAGTGAGAAAGATGGCCAGAGTCAGTAACCATGGAATGCATCTGCAAATTACACACCCACCCCGAATAAAATGAACTATAAACACAACAAAAGAAAAAATCAGGGGCCTGGGAACTCTGTGCCAATGCTTTGGGGGAGAAACAGAGTGTGTACTTAACATTTTTTGGTTTTTCTTTAATGACAGAGCATATTGTTGTAGAACTCAACTTTCTTTATACTGTGTAAATTCAATTCATATTAAATTTATAGCAGCCTTATCTCTTTTTAGAGTTATAGATAGCCTATATTTTATGATTAAGAGCTATGATATAATATAATATACTTTCAGATCTATCCTTCACGCTTTACTGTATTTTAGCTATTAGGACTCCTGAAGATAGTTTGAAGCATTAACTGACATATATAGAATACATTTAACATATGGAATTCATAAAGAAATCACATTGTGGAAATTATATGTCTTCCTATAATTTTTATTAATCACATAAATTATTAGTGTAATTGAAATAAAATATTGATATATATGATGTTGAAATGACCATGTTTTTAAAAATTATGTTGTTTCTATGCTTTTGTATATGTCAACCTATACATTTGCATTTAAACAAATCATAATGTAAAGCAAAACATGTAAAAATGGATTGTATTTTACTATGTATGTAGAGTTCAGAGTAATGAGACTTCTAAAATAGGAAGTTTAATGTTCTATTTATGAATAAATTCCAATTCCATTCCACATTCCTTTGTCATATGGCATGTGCAATAAATAGTTTTGCTCAGTCCCCTGGAACCAAGACAACTTTAATTTTGTTAAAGTTACAACAAGAAAGAAAAAAAAATCAATATGATACCATAATCATTATATATTGCCATATACTATTCTTTATTGTTATTTCTGAAGGAAAATTATCCATTTTGAATGGAATTAAGGACATTTTAGAATGCTTGGAACTATTAGTTGAATTCATTTTTGATTAAATCACAAGTAGTAAGTTCAACAGACCTTAAAATTGGTAGAACAATTTTCAAATCAGAAACATAATTTCTTGGATGTATATTTAAAATAATAATTTCCCAATGCAGATAATAACTTAAAACTGAAAAATGACTTGTAACAACAGTGACAGTCAAATAAATCAAAGGTTAGAATTCAAAGACCAAACATAGACAAATGGTAAAAACACACAACTGAAGAAATCTTCAAAAGAGGCACCAAAAGGCTTTTGGCAAACTGTAAATAGCTACAAAGGACATGTGTTCCTGATAAAGTGAGGTAATGCTATTGAATATGTGGGGAGAGCGGCTACCAACAGGCTAAAATGGGTTATGCAGTCAGGAGTGTTAAAGTGAAAACTGATGATTTCTTAAGAGAGTTTTGTTTTCTATTAGTTCTGACTTTCCAAAGACAAGCAGAGATTAAAAGGGAAATATTTCAGAAGGAGGAAGTCCAGGGTCATATGGATTAAACCTGTGGTTCCCAGACTGTGTGCTGACGTGCCCTGGGCACGTGGATTCACAAGGGTGGTGGAGGAGAATTGACAATTATGCAGATCTTGCATGAATTTTTGGTCCATTTCAGCATAATAGATTGCATACTATTCTCCCTTTGGATGTTGCCACATTTTTGAAAAGTTGGATTTTTGGTGGTTGCTCTGATGAAAAACAAGTACCTTGTGAAAATCATTTTGGACTGGTAAATGACAGTGGCAATGTATAATTTAATAAGAGAGTGTTTGGGGTGCTCAACATATGCAGTGCTCAACACAGAAAATAACTGATTATAAAAAAATAAAATTCATGTGAATTTTGTTAAATTGCTTCTGAATTGATGGGATATAGTATTTAACTATATAGTACTTAATGAAATAAAGAACATAGATTTTTTAAACTGAAGAATGTGGTAAAAAATGACAGAAATATCTTGGCACTGTAAACCAAGGAGTGAGAACCTCAAAGTAAAGTAATTTCTAAACTACTCTAAGATATTCATTAAATAAATGGAGACTGACTTCATTAACAGTTTAATAAAGTTTAACAAAAATAACTTTTTCTTAGTTGGAAAAACTGAGTTATTTGTGAAATTGAAGAACTAGAGAAATATGTTTTCTGTTTCTATTTAGTTGTGTGTTGATGCTTTGATATTTTTCAAGATATTTAGATGTCAAAATAAGGAATCTATCATGCATACTTTACACCATATCAGAAGATCCTAATTTTACTCTTGCCTAACACTCATTATGGTTTGTAGCCTTGTTAGGTCACTTTCATGAGCTACGAAATTCTTGGAAGCTGTTTCTATTGCCGGAAAATTGCAAACAATAAGCTCTTTAAAGTCCTCTCCTTTCTTTCATTAATAGATAAAATTTGCCTTAGAAAACAATGGGTAACAAGTAATAAGAGTGAAAATGCACCATATTTTACACTTTATACATTGTTTAGATATTTTAGGATGGAAAATGAGTCCTGTTTCTTTTGGTTAATTGATCATGTATTCAACTAAAAATGAAGCACTGGTTTAAAAGGATCTGTTTTAAATCTTGTAATGTGGACACTGAGACAGCAATATATCTCTTTAGCAATTGATAGATAATGAAGACACATTTTATTACTACATTTAGGGAAAAATTTTTTCTTCAATTTTTAGATATTGCTATAATTTCCCACAGGAATATTTACATATTTAAAGGTGTTATGTTTTTATAGTGACATTGTAGTCTGACTTTGGAATTTTAAACCAAGAGTTCCAGTCACATGCATAATTTTGAATTTCATATTTTACATGCATCAATTCACTCATAGACGCAAATAGAAATTTGCATAGAAGCTATGCAAATTCACTTTCATACAAAGCCAAGCTACTACTTAAAAATGAGAAGATGCTTTGAGTGTTGTATTTATGCTGCTCCAAGTTCCCAGCAACCTAACAGAATTACCAGTTTCCGTTTGCCTGCTTTGCTACTAGGATCAGAAGGTGAACCACTGAATGCATTGCACATGAAAATGGCATATTTATTATAATCCCATATTATGCCTCTGTCATAACCAGGTTATAATAAATAGGAAAATTAGCATTCCACAAAATGAAGCATATTGGGAAGCTATGTTCATCCTATCTGTGAGGAAAGAGCTTAGAACACTCAGTAAATATAACTACCTCATGTGAACATGCTTTGGCACAACTGTAGCTTTACAGCATGATTTAATCCTCACTCAGCACTGGGCTCTGCATCCTATCTGCTTTTTTGCAGTCTCTTTTGCCTAATAAAAGTCCTCCTTTCATTTCCATGTCTAAATGGAAATTTCCACACCTCCAATTGCCCAAATGCTTTTACCTGGTTCATTTCTGGGGTTCCAATTTCTCTTGCTCTATCAGTGTCCTTGGATCTGTGGATGTCTCAAGTCGTTTCTTCTTGCCTGCTCCCTACCTTCTGAGGTCATTAGAGCAGGTCTCTGCTGAAGCAGCCACTGACTCAAGCACAGAGGAGCGGGTCTCTACACTCGATTTAGGGATTATTTATAGGGATTATTTATAGGTGGTTGTTAATTGTCTCTCCAGGCGCTTTGATAACAATAAGTGACAACAAACCTGAAACTATCTTGATGTCAGCAAATATTTTGAATCATCTTTTCTCCTTTACCATGAGGTGACTGCTATTTTTTGAACCATAAATTACATTTCAGTGACAAAGTTGTCTTCCAGAATAATTACTAATATAAAAATTCCAGAGGGAAGAAGGTGAAAATAGAAGCTAAAATATTTGTACTATGCAAAAACTTCCTATGTACACAGCTTGTATCACCAACACTTTCACAATTAATCTGTATTCATAAGAGCTCAGAGGCATCAGTGTTGTTCAGCTATTTGGAGACAACTTTTCTCACATCAGAAATACAATGCTTATGACTTGATATGTATGTATAGATTAATGAAATTGATTTTCTATGAAATTCTGACATTGTAACTGCTTTCAACAGAAAGAACTTTTAGAATGAGGCGCTTTCTGTTAGAGCAATTTTGACTTTAGCTTCTTCTAAGTGAGAGAGTCCAAAAATAACCATGCAGATGACATAGTACTGAATCCTAAGATTTGCAGGAGTTAATTCCAAGACATAATTACAGAAAAAGTAGGTAAAACAGAAAATTTTACTTCTAATAGCTATAATAATGGAGCCCAATGACTAAAACATCAAGGAATGAGTTTAGGTTGTCTATCTAATCAAAATCACAGTTAAGATCAGCAGAGTGTTAAGCTAATGATTGAGGGTGAATATAATTTTTAGAGAGCAAGGCTAAAGAATTTAAGACTGAGATAGCATACCTGTATTCATTCTGACCTTGGAGGGTTTGGTATTAAAGTCTTCAATATTCCTGTAGAGAAAAAAAATGATTTATTAATTTGCTTACTAGCATGAAGGACAAAATACCATGAATATTCATTTTGGTATGTTTTGGGGATATCTGTGTACTAATATCACATTAGCAATTATCATTAACCTTATTTAAGTCAGGATTTTATATGGTAGACAGAATTTATGACTCTTTTCAAATAATATCAATTATTATCGGCACTGTGCTCACAAACATAAACTTACATTTTTGTTTAATGGTAGCCATTAATAGATGAAAATGGAGAATATTCCTTTATTATTAAAAATTAAATTTCCCCACAAAATTTATGCTAACAGTTTCTATTCTCTGTGCCTGAAAGGATCATTGGTTGTTAAGTGTCTTCTTACAAAAATGTAAATGGTATCCTGGTGCTTTGAAATCATGATCTTACATTATTCAACTTATTATATTAATTTATTTTCTTTGAAATCATCACCTTATCACATTCTATTTACTATATTCAATCTACTACTGGGTGAATTTATTACTAAGCAATAGTTAATATATTTAGCATATATTTTGAACAAAGAGTCAAAGAAGCTGAGTTCATCTCTCTTTTCATAAAGGCAAGAAATGGTTACAACATTTATTTCTGTTTTACTATTAGATCCTGTGATTTTTCTTAATGAAGTGTTTGATTTATAATAATTGTGACTAATTCATTAGAAGAGCTTGCTGGAGTGGTACTTGTTTTAGGAAGCAGTTTTTAATATTGTGTGTTATTTTATAACATGTGAGATGACTTCATTCTTTCCCTAGCATATTCCTTTAATTCAGTTTTAAAGTTTTCTATTTATCATGATCCTAAGACCAAAAGGTAAAGATATGCTCACACAGGAAGCAAGCCTTATCACAGCAGGTGTTCTAGAGAGGATGGCCTTACCTCGGCCTTTTTACCTTTGCTCCTAGTAGGGCTGAGTGATGGATCATGAACTTCATCAATACTACATATTTGATTTCTAGGAATATAAGCACTCTAACATAATTTAAAAATGCATCGATACTACATGGTATAGGGAGAGGTTCATTTCATTTAACGAAATGATGTATCAAGAAAGACACTGTATATCTTTCTTTAGGCTCTATGAGGGGCACCAATGAGCATCCTGGCTTTCTTGCCTGTGTTTTCCAGATTTCTTGCTTGCTCTTTCCACTCGCTCTTTCTTTCTGACAGTTCTCCTGCCCTGATATGCTCTGCTTTATTCATCACCCACTATTTTCTTTCAATACGGCCATCAGAGTTTCTCTCTTCAGGAAAACTGGTTTTGTTCACTGCTGTCATGAAATTCAAACTATAAAATAAAAACATAGGTACTAGCTAAATATAACGACACCTATCCTCTCTCTAGGGAGAAGGAATGATGACTATTTTTTAAAAAAATTTATTTATTTATGCACACAGAACTGGGGTACAGGCCAGAGGTGCAGGTGCAGTGAGAGGATTCACCAGAGACAGAGTGGGGAGCAGAACAGGCAGATTGATGAAGTACACTGCTGAGGGGAGCAGTGGGCAGGTCAGGAGAGGTCTGCTGTGCCATGTGGGTCACTTCCCAGGCAGCTGGGGATCAAACTCATGCTGAACTGGCTTTAGCTTCTTAGTGCTGTGCTTTACCCCGCTGCACCATCAAGGAGGGCCCAGGGATGATGACTTTTTAAGAGAACATATTTAAATGATAAGATATAATTATGAACCCTGAGAAGGGCTTTACTCTTTTCATGTCTAGACTGAATGACTGATACCTTGGTACTCAATAAATATGAAAGCAGAAATACATAGAACAGATAAAAATCACAATTCTGACATTCATATTCACCCCAATTTATTTTTAGAGCTATAAATTTGAAAACAATGCAGAAAATAGCCCTGGTAACTAGTGCTTTAGTATCTCCTATTGTGATCCGTTCTTGCCTAGCCACCGTGGGATGATGCTGCAGTGTTGGAGAAACAGGGCTGGAACATGCCAGCTGTGCCATGGCCAGGTCCTGGAAGAGTTTCCATAAAGTCTCAGTGAGTTTTACAGTACAATCTCACAGGCCAATTGACTTTACCAGCTGATGGGGGGAAACTGTATGATTCTACCTTTTCAGTTTTAAGGCAAAGAGGCACATTTTTGTTCTTTTTTTTCTTTTGGGATACACAGAAAAGTATGACACATGACAGAACTCGGCTTGGTAGGCTGCCTCTGTGTGTACTGAAGACTGGCCAGTGAGGCTAGGAAAGAAGGCAGCAGTCAGTACAGAAAGCACCGGCAAATGTTACTTATTTTAATCTCTCGGTAGCAAAACTCCTAATATGTTATCCTTAAATGGACAAAGTAAATGGAAAAGTAAAGCCTCAAGGGATGTCTGTGACCGAGCCTGAAGCCACTTCTAAAACAAGAAGCAATAAACAGTCTCCAGAAATAAGGGCCATTTCCCAAATTCTACTCTATCACTCATTTTCAGAAGACTCTACGTTTAGAACTCCATGAAAATGTTTCAAATTTGGAAAGTGAATTTCACATTTGGAAAGTGAATGACAATGATATTGTTGGGCTGGAACCATCCTGAGTGATAAAACATCAAACAGAAAGTTCACTCTCAGAACACAAAACCTGCTGATACAAAATTATAATGCTCTCCCATCGAGATAAAGAACTATCAACATTTGTTTGAATTCAATGCAGATATTTACCAAATATCAGGTACTAAAGCAGTGAATTAGGATTAAAAGGAACAAAGAAAGTTGCCATAAATCCTTGAACTTTTCCATCGTTAAAGTGATGTATTTGACTGCTTATAAATGCTATTTGTGAAGGCTTTACACTTCACATTATTCATTAGATGTCAAAATGTGAAATGACTAACTTCCTAATCAGACATGACGTTTTTTTCCAAGTTGTTAAAAGAAGTGTCTCTGTGACTGCGCTCCCCAGAAAAACCTGAAACCGAAAGCCTTCTTGGGTGACTAATAAAAATGCAGGATTCTGTTTCCATTATGTACTGAAGCCATTAGCAAATCCATGACTGAGAACTCTCTTTAGACAATTTAAACTAAAGCGAATCTAATCTCTTTTGTTCTGCTCTGAAAAAGTGTCTTTGATTGTACTTACATAACAAGCACAGATTATTCTGGAAAGCATCAAATTCCTAGAGTGTTTGCATGCTGCTGAAGAGACCGTATTTCAAGTATTCACTTTAACCAGAATTGAGACAGGAACAAGAGGATGAAAACTGAGCATAGAATGCAGACTGCCCAAAGCTGGGCAGAGAATGAGAAAACACAGAGTTAAAAAAACTCTGTTCAGTAGAGTGGGAAAGTGACTTTCAACAGGGGGTGAGGGGCTTTAGTTACTTAGGTTCAAGTCTTGCCAAAGTTTGATATAAAAGGAAACTTTTATAGGCATTTTAATTTGTGTATGGCAATGGATTTGTTTTCCTTAGGGGCCAGAGAAGCCTTTGTTCTCAATATGGTGATAGACTATGTTGGTTGTTCATGCATAGTCAAAAACATGACTTTATGCCTATAATCTTTTAATTTTGCTTGAATATCTTTTGATTAGTAGACATTCCACTGTTTCTTGCAGATCAGAGAAGCCTTTCTTCTCCAAATGCATATAGTGATAGATTGGGTCATTTAAGTTTTGAATGAGAGTCCTGCCTGTATTTGTCCACACCTCGCCACTGATGTGGGTTGGCGCCTATGATCTGGTAATTCCACTTGAACACTTGACTGTCAGGCATCCCACTCTCAAGAGGAGCAGAGGCAAAAAACTTTGCTCAATTTTAACTAAAAATTTTCTGAGTCATTTTGTATGTGCAGACTTGAAACGCCAAGGCCATCTATAGAGCATTCTGACTGAGCTTTTGTTCAGTTAATGCGAAGAGTTGCCAAGAGAAGATCGCGTGGGTTATTTTGAAGTTAATCTACTTGCAATTCATTTAGATGCACAGTCTAAATGGTAGGAAAATATTAATGAAGTCATCACATGTGTTTTAGAGATACATTTTAAACACAAGATTAAAAAGTGATGAATATTATGGTTATGTACCAGATTTTGATCTGGATTTACTGTGCAATGGGATATGTATCATTTTCTCTGACTACCAACTCCACCCAGTCAATGCATCTCCCTCCACAGCTCCCTTTTCATTTCTTCCTCTCTTCCTTGGCCCTGATTGTTGTATTTCTTGATAACCTGGAAAAATTTCCTGAAGAAAAGTACTATATGTTTTGCAAAGAAACCAGCATTTTTCCTTTTGAGATATACAATGTGATCTATTTAAAGTGCAAATTTTTTCTAAAGATGAGACTGTTGTAGAAACAGTTGATCACCTGGTAGATGATTCCTTTTTTCGATGCTATTTCAACTCCAAGTATGTGACTCAATTTCTTCTGGCTACTAAAGAAAGAGATTTGTTTTCACATTAAGTGGTTATGTGATTAAATATTGCTCTAGTATCGTATATACATGGTATCCTGTATGTCTTATTTTGCAGTACTTATGGGTGATTATAGGATATATCTAAGTACTTATATCTTTTTTTCTAAGACAATGCCATTTGCTCAACCTCATAGTAAAATACTAGAAAAATTCTGTTGACTTCAGTAACGTAAATCAAAAGCCACATGAATTCCTAATGAAAATAAATCAGATCCACAGTGGGGACCTGCTGAGTTAGGCACATATTGGGAATTAATACATAATTTACATGAACCCAATAGTGTTGGAAAGTAGATTGTAGTCAGGCAGATCTCAATTCAAATCCCAATGCAGCCATTTTCAGTCAGTTAAGTGATTTACACTGATGTTATTATCATCTTCAGCAGTAACAAAGCTGCAAGATCAAACCAAGCCCATGACCCCACTGCAAAAACCATTCCCAGTTCAGCAAATGGACATCATATTCATCCACCGGTATTTCAAATATTTTGATGTAGACCTTTATTTTCCATTAAGTCTTCAGAATATAAACTTCCCTAATATACATCAGACTTATTTTAAATTGCTTTACATTAAAGCAAGCAACTGTTGCTTAATAGGTTAATTTAAATGAATTCTTCAGTGTGTTAATTTTCCTTTCCAAACTGGGCTTCATATAGGGGTAGTAAAGGAATTCTGCTTTCCTTGCAGCTTTTCCTTTTTCATAGGACAGTCTTTTAGGTAATTTCGCTCCTAATATTGCAGTGAACAAGAGGATTCAGACCGGAAGAAATAGGGTAATCAAATGCTTGCCCCACAAATTCAGCTATAGTTACTATTACTGAATCTGAGATAAAGTAACACTTAGTTTGTGACAATTACCCTGAAACAAATAACCATTTCATTATCTTTGACAACTTAAAGCCCTAGGTGATGGCTGGAACAAAAGAGATGTCTATAAAATGTCGAATAAAGAATTGTGTGACAAATTAGAGTGATACATCTTGATGACAACCATTTCTGTTTAATTGGCTAAGTGAAAGTATCTCCTTTTCTTTCCAACATTGTCAAGAGGAGTATAAATTCTTTTTGAGGTACAATTCTTTGAAGAAGCAAAATTGTCTCTATTTGCAGACGATATTACATATCAAAAAGTCCAGACATTCCTTCAAAATTATTACTCGAATAACTGAATTCAGTCCAGTTGCAGATACAAAACCAATATACACAAATGAGTTGCATATCTACACATTAATGACAAATTATCAGAAAGACAAAACAAGAAAATTCCACTTATTATTGCCTCAAAGACAATAAAATACCTAGAAATGAATGTAGCCAAATATGTAAAAGACGTGTACACGAAACACTATGAAAGAAATTGAAGATGACACCTATAAATGGGAAGGTATTCTATGCCCATTAATTGGAAGAAGAAACATTGCTAAAATATAAATCATAAAGTAATTCATAGGTTCAATGCATTCTCTAAAAATTCCAATGACATTTTTAACAGAAATAGAAACAACAATCCTCAAATTTGTATGGAATCACAATCCTAAAATTTGTATGGAATCACAGTAGATACTGACTAACCAAGGCAACTTTGAGAAAGAACAAAATTGTAAGCATCATACTTCCTGTCAAATTCTAATGCAATGCAATAGTAATAATAGAGCTATAACTGTAAAGCCAGAATCAGATGAAACCAGACCCCTATCTCACATCGTACACACAATTCAACTCAAAATGGGCTACATTGGAACATAAGACTGGAATTACAAAACTTCTAGAAGAAAATATGGGACTAGCTATTTGACATTAATCTTGACATCAAGGATTTAGGACTTGACAACAAAAGTAAAAATAAGTAAGTGGGAATACATCAAACTAAAAACTTCTACATACAAGAAATTGTCAAATTTGGTAGCTTTAAAGAAAACTTACAACTCAATAGCAAAAACCAAAAGCCAAAAAAGTCCAACTTCATTAAAAAGTGGGCAGAAAAACAGAATACACATTTTTCCAAAGAAGAAATGGAAATTGTCAACATGTATATGACAAGGTTCTACCAATACTAACCACCAGGGCAATTCAAATCAAAATTATGATTATCATCTCACACCTCTTTGAATGAATCATTGAAAGACAAGCAAAAGGTGCTGGCAAGGACGTAGGGAAAGGGAAGCCTTGTGCATTGCTAGTGGGAATGTACAGTGGTGCAGCCATTGTGGATAACAATATGAAGGTTTCTCCAAAAGTTAAAAATAGAACTACCATGTGATCCAAGCAGAAAGACATAGCTGATTTCTATGGTCATTAGAGCATGATTAGAACTGCCAACATATAGAAGCAACCTAAGTACCTATCAATAGACAATGAATAAGAAGCGATCTCTCTCTCTCTCTCTCCCCCTCATCTGTCACTTGTCTAAAATGGAATCTTTCTTTCTTTCTTTTTTTTTTTTTAAGATTTATTTATTCATACAGAACTGGGGTACAGGCCAGAGATGTGGAAGATGAGAGGATTCACCAGAGAGAGCGGGGAGCAGAACAGGCAGATCGACGAAGTACACTGCTGAGGGAAGCAGCGGGCGGGTCAGGAGAAGTCTGCCGCGCCATGTGGTCACCTCCAGGGCAGGCGGGGATCGAACTCATGAGGAAGTGGCTTAAGCTTCTTAGTGCAGCGCTTTAGCCCGCTGCGCCACCAGGGAGGACCCCTAAAATGGAATCTTTCTTAGCTTGCATTTGTGACAACTTGGAATTGCCATAGGGCATCCTAGAGGTGAAATGGGTTGGCCTGACTGTGGGTCCTCACCCACATGCTTAAAGGGGACTCATAATGAGACTCAACTGCAGGCACACACAAAAAGGTTAATAAAGGTTGATTTACAGTAAGGGAAAATGAAGAAATGAATAACTCGGGGGGAAAGAGTGAGAGACAAATTGGTGAATGTGACCTACCAGTTTTGCTGAGCTGGAAACCTAATAGTATGCTGAAAGCTGGTGAAAAACCAAGGTCCCCCAAGGCCCATGTATCTGGTTGTACACCAAACCTGGCTGCTCAATTCCACCCTCAGTTCCCAGCAATCCTTTCCGTGGTGATGACATTATGGGATTGGTGTTTTGGATCTCTTTGGTCTGGGGTGGGGGAGTGGGGTCCATAGACCTATTTGTGGAGTTTGTTCAGGATATCCTTTACCCCGCCCCCGCCCCCAAACAGATGGAGCTTGAGGGAGTTTTGCTAGGTGAAACAAATCATGTTTGTATCAAGCAGTACAAATACTATATGGCATCACTTATATGTGGAGTCTAAAAAAAGTCCACTTCACATGAAAGAGAAAATTGTTGCCAGGGGGCCAAGGTTGGTAAAAAGACAAAAGCTTTTACGACTATGACTATAGCTGGTAATACTGTAGAGTGTAATTAAAATTGGCTCTGAGAGTATAACTTAAATGTTCTCACACACAAAAAAATTAATATGTGAAGTGATGGATGTGTTCACTAGCTTAATGTCTGGAATCTTTTTGCAGTTATATATGTGGATGAAATTTCTAGGATGTACTCTTAAAATATCTTATATTTGTATATGTTAGTTATCTCTCAACAAAGTAAGATAAGAAACCCACAAGGCACAACAGATCTCTCCTGTCTCCCCTACTGTCCCCCATTAGATGTGTATTTCATGGGTCCACCTGTTCTGTTCCCCATTCTGTCTCTGGTGAATCCTCTCATTCCCCACCCACACCTCTGGCCTACACCCTAGTTCTTGTACACATAAATAAATAAATTTTTTTTTTTTTAAAGAAAATGTTAACATTTCTATGTGTTTATTTTTAAAATCCCAACTTTTGAAAAAGTTTTTGAGACCAGGATTATGATGGTAAGAGACAAAGTAGTGGTTCAGATAGTGACTCACTGACACTCAGAAGCCCAGCTGAGCGCTAAGGCCCCGCCTTCACTAGTTGCTGAATCATCTGTGGCAGGGTTTAGAGGAAAGAAATGAAATATCTAGAGAAAGTGTGACAGAATCTGGTTGATGAAGAAATAAGGGCTCTTCAGAGAGAACCCCATGTTTATTCTTCTAACACTAACATGGAAACAGTGGCTGCTTATGACAGGGAATTCTTTTGCCCACAATTGCCCAAATCCAAACAGGAAGCTTTATTTAGATTTAAATTCAGTTCAATAGCTATTGCTATTTTGTCAAAATCTCAGAATTTTAAGTTAATAAATATATTTATTTTAATAGATTTTCATGTCACTGTTATTTTATGAAATGACTACAGCTAAATAGTACTGCTTATTGTTAATGGACGATTAAAGAAACAGTCATATTTTTCTTCTGATTGGACACACCTGCTTCCTGAACACCTGAAATAATGTTTATATAACTTAGCAATGTCAAAGGCTGTTGTGTACTGCCAGTATGACTAGGAACTTGTGTTTGTTTGTGTCTCAGGTTTGAAATGGTAAAAATCCACTTGCTATAATTGCTATGTGGAATATTTGGGGGTGGCGGTGGTAATTTGCTCCACTGTGGTCTTTATAGTCTTAAAAAAAATCCAAGCAGAAACTAATAGTTCAAGAGGGAAAATACTATCTTTGAAGGAATTCTGAAATTTGTCTTTTTGTTGAATTAGGGACAGTTTATGAAACCATTCACTGGAATATGTAATGTGTAATAAAATATGTAATATGTAATAAAGATAGGTATCCTCTATTTTATTTATTTTAATTAATTATGATATTAAAATGTAATATTATGTATCAATAATTTGATCATTTATATGGTATTTCTTTGGTGTTCAAGAATGTTCATTAGATTTTAAGATGAAATTGGGCCAAAGTCTTCATGAAAACTTTCTGTGATAGTATTAGATAGAAACACAGTTGAGAGAGATACTTGAGTGTCTTTCCCTAGGTGTGTCTTCAAAAATTAACTTTGGGAAAAATAAGGTGGCATGTTTATTGATTCTAGAGAAGCATACACACAAAAGAGAGGAATGGGGAATAAGTAAAAGGACAGATTATCTTGATAAAATTAAACTTTAACAAGGACAAATAAGAAATCCTGCAATGTGGCTTAAACCTAGTCGTTTCATGATTGGGTTTAAAGACTAAATATTTTATACAAGTGTATGACTTTAGTGCATTATGACATCAATACAGTTATTTTAGAATATAATTAAATCTCTATATAAGTCAACAGTGGTTTTGTGAGTGGAGTGACCTTAGGATCCCACTTTTATGCTTATAGTGTGATCCCTTTGCCTCCATTTAAAAATGTTTTCTTTTGGCCTTCCCTGGTGGCGCAGCGGGTTAATGCACTGCAAAGGAAGCTTAAGCTACTTCCGCATGAGCTTGATTCCCGCCTGCCCCCGAGTGATCCAGATGGCGTGGCAGACCTCTCCTGACAGCTGACAGGCCCGCTGCTCCCCTCAGCAGTGTACTTCGTTGATCTGCCTGTTCTGCTCCCCACTCTGACCCTGGTGAATTCTCTCACCCTTCACATCTCTGGCCTGTACCCCAGTTCTGTATGAATAAATAAATAAATCTTTTTTTTTTTTTTTAATGTTTTCTTTTTGTGTTGGCCCATGAACCAGCCGGTAACCACCTGCGTCTCTGGAAAAAAGATGCAAATACAAATTTCAAGACTCCCTTAAACTGTATCTGATTTTTAATTTTTTTTGGTAAACAATCTGGCTTACAATTCTCATCAGAAAGAATGTGAATGGCTCCATCCTAAAGTAAATACTCTGTGAGTTTTGAATTACTCGACTAAGTGGGGTTGGTATCTACTGCCCTCTTTCAGCAAAAGGCCAGTCCAAATGAACTTAGTTCCAGCTCTTACCCAACTCACATGTTGCCCACATTCTTCTCTTTTCAGACCTAATATAGTCCTTCATATCCTGCCACTATTTAAAGCTAAAACTCAATTCTCCAAAATAGGCAAAGAAAACTATACAAATTTATATTTAAATTATACATTGGAGAAGAAACTTATTTAAACAAAGATTTTGTTGTTTCACAGTGCCGTCCTTACTTGGACACGGCAGCTACATCAGAAAAAAGTTGGAACCCTCTTGGCCATGATTGTTGAGCATATTTTAAAAATGTACTTAAATCTTACTTGATCTGTTCTTGTAGTCTCCTCTCCCTCACACTTATCAATGCAAACAAGCTTCACTTTCTTCTAAATTTATTCTGGAATGTCACAGTTCTTGGTAAGTCAGAAAGATGTAGCCTGCACTCCCCACCTGTTTGAGGACAGCCCTTGCTCTCTTTCACTTTGGTTTCACCTCCAGGGTATGCTGGGTCATGGTCAGAAAGACACACTCACACTTCTCTGTTTCTATGAACTTTGCTGTTCTGTTTCAGGTTCCCAGTGGGGAGACTGTCTGTGGACACCCCATGATAAAAACTTGATACTCGTTGACATGAATATAATTTTTCTTTGAATGGAAGGTAAAAACATTTTTCATTTCTGCTACAGTATTGAGTAATAGAAATGATGTTGTAGCTCCTTACTGTTATAACGATCCCTTACTATTATAATGGTACATAGTTATAATGATTCTAGTAAGTATGTTTGAGGAGAAGGATCACTTTTTCACAGGCAATTTCTAACATAAATTTGTTAATGGCATGTTGGCTGTCTGCCCTTCCATTACAGAGTTAAAGATAAAACATAGCTTATATTGGAAGGAAAACAAAAATAGTGGATGGATGAAAAAGTTAGCAACTTTCTTGTGGGAGTGGCAACTTCACAAATATACATATATTATCAATAGCAAGTAGCAGAGTTTAGATTCGACAATTCACATTTTAGAGAATTTCAGGCACATCGCCTTTAGCATGCCATCATTCCACTCTGTACATAAGAATATTTTTAAAGATTTATTTATTTACTCATACAGAACTGGGGTACAGGCCAGAGGTGGAGGGGCATTGAGAGGATTCACCAGAGACAGAGTGGGGAGCAAAACAGGCAGATCAAGGAAGTACACTGCTGAGGGGAGCAGTGGGCAAGTCAGGAGAGGTCTGCTGCACTATGGGGGTCACCTCTGGGGCCACTGATTGAACACGCACTGAGGCGGTTGCTGCTAGTTTGCAGTGCTAAGTACTAACCTGTTGTGCCTAAGTGAGTGGTAGTGTTAACCAGGGAGGGCCTAAGTGAGTAGTAGTGTTAAGCATTGTAGGAGAATGCAAGCTTGGGCAAATCATCTCACAAAATCCCTGAGCTCTAAGATGAAAGGTCTTTTTTTTTTTTAAAGATTTATTTATTTGTACATACAGAACCGGGGTACAGGCTAGAGGTTCAGGGGCGGTGAGGGGCTTCACCAGAGACAGAGTAGGGAGCAGAACAGGCAGATCGACGAAGCACACTGCTGAGGGGAGCAGCGGGTGGGTCAGGAGAGGTCTGCCAGCCATGTGGTCACCTCCGGGGCAGGCGGGAATCGAACTCATGCGGAAGTGGCTTTAGCTTCTCAGTGCAGTGCTTTAACCTGCTGCGCCACCAGGGAGGGCCCTGAAAGGTCTTTTTATGGAGGAAATTTTGCTAAATCCAAGATTAATATACTGAGTCAACAAATGCTTAGTAAAATTTCAAGGGAACCATTTTTTACTACATGATTCTGTAAGCTATCAAGCAAATCTAGCTGAAAGTGAATAATGACTCATTTACATAACAAAAATCAAAATAAAGAGACTTCAAAGATCCATATTTCTGATAACATAAGGATGAGATGGATGTGCATTAACACAAGTCTACACAAACATCCAGTCTGTATTTCTTTCAAATGCTTAGTTTTCTTAATTCCAGAAGTGAGGTCAATGTAATTGTTTAGATATAACGTGTTTTTTTGATACAATCCCAAGCGTCCTTCAATTGAGATGATCCATTTTAGGATTTCATTTCACCTAAAATAATATCCATTTTATATATCTACATTAAAAGAATTTATATACAAAAAATTTCAGTTATTAAATTATCAACTTTCAATATTTATATTCCCTTCTTCACAGCCCCTATCTCCTGTAAGACTTCCTCCCTCGATCTCAGAAACCTAACTTTACTAGTGTCTGCTAGATTTTATAGATATTTTGCTTCATTTTTATCAGCCACTATGTAAATGCCCAACGTTTGCCTTTGTCATTCTGACTTGCATCACTACAATTTCTTCCATTTTACAGTAAATGGCAACATTTTGTTTTTCCTTATTTCTCAGTAATAATCCATGACATATATGCACATGCTATTTTTTTAAGCTCTTATCAATGGACTCTTATTTCCCCCCACATCTTCCATATTATAAATAATGCTGCAATAAGCATCGTATAACATATAATTTTTGAGTCGGTAGTTTCATGTTCTTGGGGGTCAATGTCCAAGAGTAGGATTTTGGGGTTACAATGCATTTCCATTTTTGTTTGTTGAAGCAAATCCAGTTTGCTTTCTAGAATGACCATACCAGTTTACATTCCCACCAACTAGGTAATAGGGCCCCCTTTTTATTTCCACATTCTCTTCAGCACTTGTTGGGGGTCTTTTTAATGTGTGCCGTTTTCACAGGTAGAGTAATGCTCTTTCATTATGGTTTTGACCTGTATCTCCTTTGTTTAAAGTGATTCTGAACTTTTTTTTTTTTTTTTTGCATGTATTGGCCTTCTGGATAGCCTCTTTGGTGAATTATCTGTTTGAATCTTCCCATTGATTAATTAAAAAAAATGTTAAATTGAATAAGTTTTTTACATGTCTTGGATATTAACTCCTGGTCAGTTGTGTAATGTGTAAATATTTTCTCTCATTCAGTAGGATGTCTTTAAACTACTTTATTTTCTTCACTGTGTAAAAGCTTTTAAATTTAAGGGAAACCCAGTTGTTTATTTTTGCTTTTCTACTCTTTATCATAGAGGTCAAGACTATTTGTCACTGATGTCCTGAAATGCAACACCAGTTTTCCACTATCTAATTTATAGTGGCAGGTCTTATAAGTCTTTAGTTCACTTAGAATGAATTTTGTGCATGGAGTTAGAGAGTGATCAGACTTCATTCATTTACATGTGACCTCCCAATTCTAAGCATTTTTTAAAGAGACTCTCCTTTCCCCATTGTATGGTTGTAGATGGTTTATCATTAATTACTGAATGTGCATATGGGTTTATTTCTGGTCTTTCTAGTCTGTTCAATTGATCATGTGTCCATTTTTATTCCATTATCATATCGTTACTCTTTAATTACTCCTACTTTATGGTACAGTTTAAAGTCAGAGAATGTGATGCCTCTGTTTCTCTTTTTTTTCTCCTTGTATTGTTTTGTTATTTGAGGTCTGTTACAGTTTCATATAAATCTTTCGTCCAATTTCTTTGGAGAATATTGTGTATATTTTGTATATTTTGATTAGGATTGGTTAAATTTATATATTACTTTTGGTAAAATAGTCATTTCTATTATATTGATTCTCTCAATCTATTTTAGTTTTCATTGTTAAGTCCTTCACTTTCTTCTTAATTACTAGGACTTTGATTTTTGAAACAATTGTGAATGGAATTATTTCCTTAATTTATTTTTCTTCTTGGTCACTCTTTGTATAAAAAAGATGCAAAGGTTTTTGCATGTTGATTTTGTAGCCTGCCAGTTTGCTGTATTCATTTATTGTTTCTAAAACTTTCGGGGAAGTCTTTAATTTTTTTTTAATATATAGTACATTGTCTATAAATAATGATAGTTTAATTTCTTTCTAAATTAGATTCTTTTGATTTCCTTTTATTTATTTGCTTTAACTAAAATTTCCAATCCTAAATTACAGAAGAGGTGACAGTAGACATCCTTGTCTTCTAATCATATAGAGAAAATTTAGTTTTTCACCTCAAGCATTATATTGGTGGTAGATTTTTGATACATGGCCTTTGGTATACTGAGGTAATTTACTTCTATTCCTATCTTGTTTAGAATCGATGAGTGCTGAATCTGAGCAAATGCTTTCTCTGAAGCTATTAATATCAACCAATTTTTATTTTTATTTTTTTGATATATTATATTGATTTACATATATTAACCCATCCCTCATCCCTAGAATGATTTTCACTTGATAATAATATATAATCCTTGTAATGTATGTTGAGTTTGATTTGCTAGAATTTTGGGGAAGATTTTTACATCAACATTCATGAGACTTATTGATCTCATTTTCATGTTTTCTTTAGGTGGTTACTGTATCAGGGTAATGTTGGCATTATGACCAAGAATGTTCTCTCTTCTTAGATTTTTAGATCATCACCTTTTGAAAATATTTCTTTATCATGGGTGGTATGATGTTGGTAGGGCTATTCATGTATGTGATAAGAATAACTGATATATTTCATTTCTTATTAGAATTTGTAGCTGAGGTCTTTAAAACAGATAAGTCATGAATGTAGTTTCACATTCCAAATGTTACATTCTTTTTCTTAGCTCATATTTCAAAGAGTAAAGTCTACTGACCTTTGAGGAAACAAAAGACTAAAAGATGTAAGCACATTGTGTTCCAAACTAATGTTTTCATTACGTTTTTTACTGGTTGACTCAATTATGTCATCACTTACTAAATTACAAGAGCTTGGGAAATACAGTGACATTTCAAATTATTTTTTATGCGGATAATTGCTGTTACTTGCTTTGGGTACTGTTGAAAATATTTGATACTGTGCTCACAAACAAGTTGCAAAGTCTTATGTCCCAAACAATTTCAATCAACCTGTTTCCCTTTTAGGAAGTTTTGTAAATAGAATATTTTCCTAACATCAGTATGACTTTATATACTTGCCTATTCGTAAGGCAGTCACGTGATAAATTTATCATTAAAAGGATTGAGAAAAATGATCTGAATTA
Source organism: Condylura cristata (assembly GCF_000260355.1). Taxonomy (NCBI): domain Eukaryota; kingdom Metazoa; phylum Chordata; class Mammalia; order Eulipotyphla; family Talpidae; genus Condylura; species Condylura cristata. The sequence continues at coordinate 38,302,690 of NW_004567115.1, read as the reverse complement.
GGAATAGGTATGTATTCGGGAATGTTTGCCATGAAACAACTTATTTTCCTTCAGAAATATGGGATAACATTAGGTACAGGAAATAATGCCAAAAAGGGACTCATGAGAATGATTTGTACATGTGACATCAATTTACATGTAGTAAAAGTTTCAAAAACGATTGCTTTATGTAGTTTAAATACTTTTACTACCACTTTGTTTAGGAACCTTGCTTTTCAAATCATCCAAAGTAAATACAACCTAGATCTAACCTCATCCACTTACTGCAATTTCTAAATTTGGTATGTCTTGTTTACAATTTAAACATGATTAATATTTATTTCTCATTTCATGCTGGGTGCGTGATATCCTTCTCCCAAAACTCACTCCATTTTCAAACATTCCTTAACTTAGAGAATGGCACCCTTCACTCATTATTTAGTTCATTAGTTCATTAATCAAACATTTTTAGAGTCAGGTATTGCAGAACCTGGGATTTTTGCCCAGGACACTTCTCTGTTCTTTCACTGCACTATATGTTTTGAGAAGTGAAATGGGAGACATTTAGCCCTTGAAAGGACATTATATCTCTATTTTAGCTCCATAATTCATTTGGCTAAGAAATTTGAATGTGAAAGTATAAAGATTTATTGTCTTTTGGCTTTTACATAGGCCACGTATGATTTAAGCTTATTTTAATATCCAAGAAGGCAGGTAGGTGCACATGACTTGTTAATGGTGATGCAGGGACTAATTCCATTACTTCATGTTCCCGTAACAGCAATGAACACTAAATGGATTATCTTCCAATAGAATGGGTAACCTGAGAGACAAAACTGAGAAGAAAAGCAGCATGTGTGTATGCTGCACATGTACTTTTTGAGTTCCCTGCTCAGCTTCTCCTGGGGCATTTGTTTGTGAATACTTTTTCCTATCTGTATCAACACATGTGACCAAATGAAAGTTGGCCAATGTTAGAATCGCAATGAAACAACCATATTGCTTTTGGTCAGACTTATTTTCTAGTCCTTTTTTTTTTTTGACTCAGCAAAAACTCTTTAGCAATACAGTTATTGGGTTAGATAGTTTAAATATGGGCTATATTAAATACCCAGGTGCTTATTTAGGTTTAATATTTTAACATTATGTAATGCAATAAATGGAGTTGGCTATAAAATGAGCAATGATTATGATTTCTTTCAGGGACTGTGTCAACACTATACAACTTGATAGTCTCAGGACAAAATCTTACCCTAGTTTTATTTGCAACTCTCTCCTTCCTTTCCATCCTTCCTTATCACTAAATGCTTATATACCCATTGTCTAAAACAAAAGGTAGACTCTGATAAGGTAATTTGGGTTATTACTCCATTCTTCATTTCTGCACACTTGAAGTAGCTGTCATTCTAAATTCTGTGTATCTCATGCTCTTGTTTTCCCTTTTGTGCAGTTTTATTGAATCTATAAGCATGTTATGTTAGTTGCTTTTATCTTTATAATGATACCATAACATGAGATATAATTACATTGCTAAGATTCACTCAGGTATTTTGTTGCTTGCTTCATGTGTGCTCATGCCTCCTATATAATATTCTGTTGGATAGTATGTTGCACAAATTGTACACAATTCTGTTGTATAAAATGTTGCATAATATTCTTATGCATGTTTGAGGGGACTTGGGTTGCTTCTAAAGTTTTGATCTTTTGAATCCTGCTTCCATTAAATATTTGTGGACATGTTTCTTATAGTTTTGCTTATTAATTAACTATTTGCCCAAGAAGTTAAATAATAGCTTTTCTGTGTGCCAGAAACATTCAGTATGTGCATGTGTGTGTATTTGTGTGCATATGTACATATTTCAGTTGCTTCTCACAACAACAAAAATGAGGGAAATAACTACTTCTGTTTTACTGATAAAAACTAAAACTCGGAGAACCTTGGCAACCTAGAAAATTTGTCTTTAGAGTTTGTGTTCTAAAACATTGCAATGTAATATTTCTCTTGGATCTGAGAATCTGAAGGATTAGAATAGTTTACACTACATAATTTTGCCATTGGCCAGAATTTGAGTACAGGACTATCCTAATTTAGGTTGATTGATGTATATGCATCTATAATAAGTAATAATGAAAATGCTCATATATATACTATAACTATATACTATAACTATTTTAAAACAAATTTCACATAAACCTCCTTTATTATTTTCTTCTGAAAGGCACAAAACTCTGAAGGGTTGTTTCAATTGGATGACCACTGTTTTTGTTGCTGAAGGGTATCACTTCTTGCTAGCCTCATTCCGGTAGTAGTAGTTTTCTGATACATTTCACAGACATCTGAGTGCATGTTCTCTGTTGTGACCATAGGATCCTCCCGGTCCTTCATTCTTCTTCAAGGACACAGTACTTTTGTACTTGGGACACAGTATGGGCCTTGTGACTCTCAAATAGTCAGATCATGAGCTTAAGCAGAGATGACTTGGATTCTACGTTCCCAGAGAAGTAGATACATAAGGAACAAAAATCCTCATTACTCAGTAAATCAGCATCCTCAAAAATGTATTGAAGTTATGACAAACATATCAAGCATGCCTTTTCTTAAGCTTCTTATGTATGTTATATAATAATCCATGACAAAGAAATCTGACCAAGAAACTACACTATCTAGATACATGTCACATATAAAGACAGGAAGCACACCCAGCTTGTTTGTCTTGTAAGCTCCTAGCCATCATCAGCAGAATCCTTTGGGATTCCATTAATTTTTGTTCATCCAGATTTGGAAGGTTTAGTCTCAAGAGGAAGAATGAGCCATCAGATGGATGTGTCATGGTTTAGTTATAATCACAGGAACATTCAAAAATGAAATCATTTTATTCAGCTGAACAAACCTTATAAAAAGTAAATGACTTCATATACATTTGGCCAAAAACTAATTAGCTATTTTGGGTTTTTCCTGGAATTATCTCACCCATTCTCTCCACCCTCCATTATCCCTGTTTCTATCTCCCTCCTTTATCAGTGCTTTTCTGGTTATGTTAAAAAGGAAAGAAGGAAGAAGCATGTGCTTTTAATAGCTTTAAAATCATAAGGGTGGGGCCCTCCCTGGTCGTGCAGGCGGTCAAAGCTCAGCACACTAGCTGCAGCCACTTCAGCATAAGTTCGGTCCTTGGGCAGGGAGCTGACCCACATGGCGCCGCAGACCTCTCCTTTCTCACCCGCTGCTCCCCTCAGAGTGTACTTCATCAGTCTTCCTGTTCTGCTCCCCACTCTGTCTTTGGTGAATTCTCTCACCACCCCTGTACCTCTGGCCTCTACCCCAGTTCTGTATGCATAAGTAATGTTTTAAAAAAATCATATGGATGGCAGGGGAAAGGCTCTCAGTCAGTAATATTTTAAATGTGAGTGTCTTTTAAAGATAAAATAATATGCTTTCAAGGTAATCTAATATATTTATATCATTGCTTTATATAATTATATTTTAAAATCTGAATATATTATTTTCAGATTTCCAAACTTTGCTAGATCTTGCTCCTCTCTTTGTGTTTGAATATATAGATTATCTATATATTCTACCTAGTCAAAAAGGATGATGTAATATATAAACTTAAATTCCTCCTTTTGTCAAAAATTTAAATTCAGTTCTTGTGTACCACATTCTTCAGTTAGTTTTTTTAATTAAGAAAAAAAAAACAACCCTGAATTTATAATAAAGTTTTGCTGAAACTAAATAATAGGTTTAAAAGAAAGGCTAATATTTTTGTATTAGGGTGGGGCTAAATAATTATTGGTAACTTTGTTGTACAACTTTCCAAGTATTTGTGAGGAATCTTTTGTTACTTTTAAAATGAAATAAAAACAAGCATATAAATAAATTATAGTACACACACATACCTACATTAGAAAGAGCATTTCCTTTGCTATAGTAGAAACATTGTCCATGACGAAACGTCATGCTTACTTTAATGGCTTTGATGACCTCAGAATTCCATCCTCCCATCTCTAAGCCGAAACCACTTGCTTTCCAAAGTTTAGTTCAAGACCTTCCTACCTTCTCACTCTGGCCCTGCCCCCCACATTTTCCGTGTTGCTCTAAGCATAGGTACCATTCATCTGACACTGAATCATAACCCCCCTGTGACATTCTGATGTTAGGCCATTTTATTTATTTTTTTTCTATAAACTGTCTTTCTATTGACATTATAGGTGACTGCCTTGAGGGGACACACCATATAACTGTTTAGGCCGTGGTTTCCTCAGCTGTAAAATGAGAGCAATGAGACCTCTAATTTTCATTACTTAGCAGGCCTGGTTTCCAGGGCTGAAAGGCACCATTATTTATTTAGCTTTCTTCCATAAATGCCCCCTAACCGAGAGATCTTACGGTCTAAACTAGAAAATAAAATTGCAGCCTCTGGGGCCCTCCCTGGTGGCCAAACGGGTTAAAGCGAGCTGCAGCTCTTCATCAGGTTCCATCCCAGGCCAGGCAGCTGACCCAGCAGACCCAGCAGACCTCTCCTGGCCCGCCCACTGCTCCCCTCAGCAGTGTACTTTGCCATCTGCCCGTTCTGCTCCTCACTCTGTCTCTGGTGAATCCTCTCACTGCCCCCACACCTCTGGCCTGAACCCCAGTTCTGTATGCATAAGTAAATAAATCTTAAAAAAAAAAAGTGCACCCTCTGTCTTGAGGCCTGGCTGTGGATGCCTTCTTGACCTTCGTTTTGGGACATAAACTAGCAAGTTAGTAGCCAAAAGGTACAGCATTCAGGCTTACTGCTTACACTCTTGTTAAAAAGGCAAAAGGCAATTCACTTTATTGCCCATTGACTATATCTAAGTTCTTATAGTTTATCCTAGACCTACATTTACTGAAATGTTTAAGATGGATGAAAGGTGCTTTTCCTCCGTTTTACCACCTAAGTTCCTCCTGCGCCATGGCAGGACGCACGGTTTCTGTTGCAGCCATCAGTTTCTAGCACTGAAGCTTTCTTTGTTCTCTGTGTGAGATACATACACAGCTGCTTTCAGGCCTCCTGAGCCCCAGTCACGGTCTCAGCGGTGATGGAGCAGGTGGCCTGTGCCATAGTGGTGTAATGGTAAAAGTGAGTGCAGCCTGTGAGGTGTGGGAGGCGAGCACGGGGCAGGCTGCCAGAGAGACAGCTCAGGCTTGGGGCTGCCTCACAGCTCCTTGAACATGCCAAGCCCACATGGGCCCTGAAGCTTTACCTACGGGAACCCTGCTTAGAGGTCCCCACTTCTCTCCTTCTGTTCTTCAGGTCTGAGCTAAATGGCACCTTCTTAGAGCGCCCCCCCCCCCCAACCACCGCATGTACACAGTCTCCCCGGAGTTTCCTGGATCTTTGAATGTTTTGTTTTCAGATCACTTCTACCATGGCTCACCTCACATGTTTGTTTACCGGAATATCAGCTCAGAAGACCAGGAGACTTTATCAGGAGAACGTGATTCAGAGGCAGGAAATTCATTCACGGGGTGGAGCTTACTACAGAGGTTCCGCTGACATCCTGCGGCTCCCACAGACTTACGGGAAGGGATGAGTATTAGGAATTTCTGAAAGCAACTCCCCACCCCCCCCCCCCCAATTTAGGGAATGCTACAAGGTAATCAGCTTTATCAACTTTACCACTTGGGCAGCTGTGGGAAATAATTCTGTTCTGGATAATAGTGCAAGAGAAAGCCAGAGTAGAACAAAGCAGTGCTTTATAATTTGATCAATAGAAATTGTAATCACTGTCATCTGCTGTTTTATTGTCGCTATAATGCAGATTGCATAGACTTATGTTCATACGGACCACCAGGTTGTGACTTTGTGGTTTTCTCATAGGAAACTGAACAGACAGCTTGAACTGACGCTGGACTCTGCTCCCGGCCGCGGATTCCAAACATTGATGCAATACAGTGAAATCTGGAGTCACCACTACTGCTCATGGACTTACTTTTTAATTCCATAAATGGCATAGAATAGCTACAATCTCTCTGAAGTATAATGAAAAACTCACTTTCTTGGCAGTAATAGCCTTCATTATTTAATTAGACATTGTGGCTGATTTTTCACCTTATATTTAAATTTTCTTCACTTTTGCTAAGATAATGAGTGACGAGGTATAGCCTTATACAAACCGGACATTTGCATTTTAATAATTTCTTTTTAAAGGAGTATCCTGATTAATGGGAGGACCCAGCAGGCTGGAGTACAGGGCATTTCTGAGTAATGTTCCAGTGAGCCCCCAAACATACCAGTGGTTCCCAACTCCACTCTGACTCTATCCCTGGGTCCACACTTGGTTTATGCTGGGCCTATACTTGAGATTCATGACCATATTAGCCTAGCATCATGTAGGATAATGGCACATTGCAGAACTTAAAGTCTATCCACTTTTATTTAAATTTGCCTTAAGATAGTTCATATTCCACCAGCACACAGAACTTGTAACCCAAATTTTGCATAGAAATATGATCTGCAACAATAAATAGTATAATCTTGCAGTGTGTATATGTAAGGTGATCCCCCATTCAGAATCCATGACCCTCTGGTAAGATAAGGAGTTGTATTTTTTGGGTCACAAATTAAAGATTTATAAATCATTTTGTTAAAAATAGTTACTTTACAAGGGCATTTTTCATGGAAGTTTTTAAGAAATATCAAGATTCTTCTAATAAATGTGTGGTAATTCATAAATGAAAAAGTTATTATAGTTATCACTAGGTGTTTAATTCTTTTGGAAAGCATTCCTCTATAGTTTGTCTAACTTAAGAGGACAAAATGCTAAAAATTAAAGAGGATATTAATATTTATGCTGACTTAAAGGACATAAAAAAGGATCATACCAGGCTCTGAAGCAAAAAAAGGATAACTTAAGAAAATTCATTCTATTTAATATTAACTTAGTTTCCAAGAATGTGGGACTTTTCTCTATAGGAAATACCCCTGCACTCAAAAAGAGATAATAAAATTGGAAAAAGATAAGGTCAAAGAGACAGAGGTAAAACAAAATAACTTTTCAAATTAACAAAAAGTGGTTTAATTTAGCCCAGAATAATTAAATCTGAACAGAAGTGGGCCTGCAATTTTTTTTGATGTAGTATCTTTTGTATTTATTTATATGTTTTATATTTTTTCTGCTTTTTTACAATGTTTGCTTTCTTTTTTTTTCTTTTATTTTTTCCATCTCAGCTGCAATCCCCATGGACTTCCCGTTACCAATTCACCCGTGTGCCATCACCATGGGACCATCAGAAAAAGACCTAAATGACTAGAATTAAAATATACTCCACTACATTAAAAAATTATTTTTACAAAAGTATATTGAAACTATTTTATCTGGCCCTCCCTGGTGGCGCAGCGGGTTAAAGCACAGCACTAAGAAGCTTAAGCCACTTCCTCATGAGTTCGATCCCCGCCTGCCCTGAGGAGATCCACATGGGTGGCAGACCTCTCCTGACCCGCCCGCTGCTCCCCTCAGCAGTGTACTTCGTAGATCTGCCTGTTCTGCTCCCCTCTCTGTCTCTGGTGAATCCTCTCACCCTCCGCATCTCTGGCCTGTACCCCAGTTCTATATGAATAAATAAATAAATCTTTAAAAAAAAACTATTTTATCTAACAAGTAGAAAATTTCTGGAGCTCAGTTATTTGAAATATAAAGGACTAAAAATGTGACCAGAATCTGAATCTCTAGTTTGCATGAGTGACAGCTGCATTTGTATTTCCGTTCCTTGTTTAGCAATGGAGTAAAGACAGAAATCATAGAAATGAATGAAAATATTAAATGCTCAAAGTACAAATTATAAGTACTAACTCATCAATAAATGCTTCAAAATACGTAACAAAACTTTCTAAAGGGGGCTTTCAATGGCCACTGCACAATGTCCTTTGCTGTACTGCTGGAGAGCACTGAGCAAACCAGTCTGTTACATTCTTTAATGGGTTCAGAACAACAGTAAGTTTCCACAGAAAAACCAGAAGCAAGAGACAAAAAAGAAAGCACTCCTCTTCCTCCTCATAGCAAATAGAGAGATACTATTGCTATAGCTTCAGTTTTCATTGAGGAGAATGTGTAGAAAAAGGAAATCTCCTACACTGTTAGTAGGAGTGAAGACTGGTCCAACCACTATGAAAAGCAGTTTGATAGTTCTCAAACTACTAAAAATGGAGCTATTGTGTGACCGGGCAATTTCATGCCTAGAAATCTACCTAAAGGACACAAACATTAATTCAAAAAGATACCTGTACCCCTCTGTTTATTGCAGCGCTATTTACAATAGGTAAGCTATGGAAATAACCCAAATGTCCCAAAATAGATGACTGGTTCAAGAAATGGGGTATTTATACACATTGGAATATTACTCAACAATCAAAAAAGATAAACTTATGCCTCTTGCAGTGACGTGGATGCAGCTAGAAGGGATCATGTTGAGTGAAGTAAGCCAGAAAGAAATAGAAAAATATTGGGTGGTTTTACCTATAGGAGCAATAAAGGGGAGCCAATAAGGGATTAGGGGAAATTAACAACAACAACAAAATTAACAGGCGACTATAAATCAGACATTCTGCCAGGGGGGTGGGGAAGAAAGGGATCAAAACAGGGGAGAAGAGGAGCACAAGGGACTACGGTGATGGCTCAAAGGTGAATTGGTGGTGGGAATTTTATGGGGACTACATGAAGATATAAATTAAAAAATAAAATATGAAAATGTTACAAGCAGAAAAAATAGTATTGCAGAATTTATCTTGCAAATTATGAACTGATTTTAAGAGCTTAATATCACCTCTTTTCTCAGCTTCTGGGTAGAGATGGAAGTGGTACATGATGATGCTGACTGTGGGGCAGGCAAGGGCAGTGATCAAGAAGGCAGGTTGCACCAAGCCAGATGGGTTCAGAGCCCATCCTTCCACATCCACATGGGTGGTGGCTTCAGGTAACTTACCCTCTCTCTGACCCTGACTGCTTCCTTTTCTATAAATAGGGATAACAATGGTGGCAATCTCCTTGCATTGTCGAAAGATCCAATGATTAATATACATAAAGCACATAGAAGTGGGTCTGGCACATAATGCCAAAAATGTCATTACTGCTGCTTTAAAAGAGTAAATGCTTCCTTGTTGTGGATGTGACCTGTGGCTAATCATTTCAGACATCTCCTACCTTGGACATTCATTTAAGTGAAGCCTCTATTCAGGTTGCTCTTTATTATAAATCACTTTCTTAAGGGAGGATACGTCATCTTGTTTGGAAGAGAGGAGACGAATTATAGAGTCATGTGTGTTTCTTTAGTGCACAGATGGCTGAGTATGATCTGTGTCGACTGCACCTTGGTTTCGTACATTAGGGTCCGGAAGCAGCAGCTCCCAAAGACAGGCTGGGAGTCAGTTTTGATTGATTGGACTTCCCAGTGCACCAGACTGTGGGGGCAGATAAGAAACCCCCTGGGAGAAAACATCAGGGAACGCAAGGATGCCGTGACTCAGTCCACGCCAGGCGACAGATGTCCCTTTATATGACAGTGTTTGGGAACAGGCGTCAGCAAAGGGAAACTGCAAAGTAGTAAATGATTTTGATGACTAGTGGTGTTTGTGATTGGGTTTTTAACAGCAACAAAAGATTACAAAGCTCTTCGATCTCTTTTCCATAAAATTCTCAGTCTTGGGGCATTTTAATGCACCGTCCTGCACGGCCATCGGAAACAGGTTCACCCTATTGGCAAGAAACAAGAAGTATTACTGGCCAGTGCGCTCTACTGGCTCCAAAGGTCAAAGTTGGATGCACTGAGACCCAGCCACACCAATTATTCCCTCCTAGTGATCTTCAGTGAGTTGCTAGGAGATGACCGGTTCATGTTTTCCTTTGATTATAGGCCATAACCACCCCACTGTCAAAATGCCAAAAGGAAAGAAATAGGCAATGATTGCTTAAGAATAATTTGTTCCTGTTACTTGCAGGAACGTATTGCAACCTGGATGGCTCCACACCAAGAAAGGCAGTGAGGGGGCCAACAGCGTCTGCAGCAGGCCTCTGAGCACCATTACCTGAGGCCGGGATTCTCTTACTGTAGCTGGCAGGTGACTGGTGTTTAATGCTGATTTTCTGTTTGACCCAATTAATCCCACTTGTTAGTGATTTCTTTAAAAATGCCCCCATAGATAGGCATGGTTGTAGCTTGTGATTTATTTTTTTAAGATTTATTTATGAAAATAAGAGCTGAGGTGTAGGTCAAAAGTGTGTGTGGGGGAGGGGGCGGGGGGGGAGGTGAGAGGATTACCAGAAACCAAGTGGGGTGAACGGGAAGATTGACTAAAGTACAGTGCTGAGGGGAGCAGTGGTGAGACGGGAGAGGTCTGCTGCGCCATGTGGATCAGCTCCCTGGTGGGGGATCAAACTCAGGCCGCAGTGACCAGTGGAAGCTTAATAGTGCTGAGCCTGTAACCCCTGTGGAACCAGGGAGGCCCCTAGTTTATGAGTTAAAGGAAATGCTCACACATCTGATAGAAGACTTGCCGGGACCAAGAGAGACCTAGTGCTGCAAACTAAAGCATTTGATTAGCTCTACCCTCCAGGCTGAGGTAAAAACGAAGAGAAAATACAGCAGTTCTTCAATATGCCACGCCACCTCCTGTAGTTAAAGCTATGAGATATATGATTCTTTTCCTGTGGCAGCCAGGCTGTGTTTCAATAAGAACATTACAATTTACTAGCTGTGTCTCAGAGGTGGACTGTGTCCAGGCTCTGTGCCTCAGTTTCCAAAACTATGAAATGGGAAAAATAATATGTACCTCACAGAACCTACATGAGGATAGAATGAAATTATGTTATTTACTTAGAAAATAATACTCTTACAAGAGTATTAAAAAAAAAAGAGAGAAAAGAAAACAATACACTTAGAAAAGTATGTGACACACATACACACAAGCACCCACAGTCACGACTGCATGAATTAGCATTGTTATATTGGGTACAGCCCAACAGCACCCAAGACTAAGAATCTGGTGTATAAAAAGGTGGAAGGTTCAAGTTTAGATAAATGAGGCAAACTAATCAAAGTAAGGCAAGTTCGAGAAAACAAAGCAAAAGCTGGAGTCTTCCTAAGTGTTCATTTTTATTTGTTGTTACAACCTGTCGCGCGATCCTTTGGTGTGTGGGCGCTTCAGGCTACCTGGGGTTGGCTACTTAGCAGATATCATGTGCATGAATATCTATGCTTATTCCACTTAAAGGTTTTATTTTGTCACTGGACATCTGGTGGTGGGTACGTCATGATAGCAACCATGGCTGAGGTGCACAACGTAGACAGTGTCGTAAACGAATACATTGAGATTGAAATGTAAGAGCAAGTCCTACTGGCCTGAGTGGAGACAAACAGAGCATGGGCGTGGGAGAGGAGGTTCTGGTTGCTGGTGGGATGTGTAAGGATCCTGCTTGTGTGTGTTTCCATGTCCTCATTTGTAAGCAGAGTTACACACGTAGACAGTGTTTCCCTATTCCCCCCCACCCCCACTCCCGCGGCTGTAAACTTAGGGTCCATCTTTACGAGAGCAGCTGTGTGCTCTAGTTTCCTTTCAAGGTTACCTGTAGTCTGTCATGTGGAAACCCAGACTTATAAATCAGAAACAGCGAAGTGGTTTGTTTTTGCTCTTGAAATGAGTCATGTTCTACAAATGGATAATCAGATTTCATTAAAGAGCAGGTTTGCTCAATGACGCTAAAGTAGAAAGAAACTGGTTTTCAAACAATTTGGCTTGTCTGTGGTCTGTGGCCTGAAGAAAGGTATGAGATGGAATTGTTAAATGGTGCATTTTTGAACTACTCTGGCAAATCATTTCTTAGAGAGAGGTTACCAGGAGAATGAAGAGGAGAATTCAGGCTTTCTGGTTTGAAGAGGCAGCAGGTGTGAGTCAGAGCTCTGGTACTAATGCAAGAAGGCTCCTTGGAGAATGATGTAAACAGACGTGCTAGAGTTATTTTTACAGAGATTCTCAAACCAGCATGAATTGTGCGCTGTAATTAATTATTAAACGCGATTCAGGTCAAGGCAGTCTATGCTAACACAATTCAGATACGTTTTTCTCTCCAGTGTTTGGTTATCAGTTATGTGATATATAAGGTAACAGTTATAAGGATCAGTTTCTGCAACTCCATCCCTCAACCTACTTTTTGATTGTAAATAAGCCAGTCAAAGGGGCGATGGGGTGGGGGTGGGGGGTAGCTAAGGGATAAGGGAGAAAGTGCCATGTTCCAAGAACATTTGCCTTGATATTTTAGTGACAAGCTTTATCTAATTAATTCTATTTGGCTCTGATTAGCTTAGCATAAGGTGTTAGTTTTCAATGGCAAATGAGTAACACTTGACAAGGTGAGAAATCCTCCTTTGTTGAAATCAGCCAGGATGCATTTCTAATTTCTGTTTTGAAAATGAAAATCCTAGTCATTGGCAATTAGAAAACTCCTTTCTCACACTTAACAGCTGAGTTCTGGGAGAGGGCATAGAAGCATGGTTCCCACATCGAGTGGACAAAACTAGTTATTCTCTTATATCCACCCTCTTTTTAAAGATTTGTTTACTTGCACATATAGAAGTGAGGTACAGGTCAGAGGTGTGGGGGTTAAGAGGATTCACCAGAGACATAGTGGGGAGCAGAACAGGCAGATCCACTGAAATACACTGCTGAGAGGGGAAGTGGGTGGGTCAGGAGAGGTCTGCCACACCTTGTGGGTCAGCTCCTGTGTTTCATTGGCAGCGACAGCTTCATAGTGCTGCACTTTAACCCGTTGTGCCACCAGGGCGGTCCACCAACCTCTCTTTTTCACCTTATAAATTTGAGCTGGACACAGGGTATCAGTCCAGCTGAGACGACATTCCTGTTTGCTTTGTGACTGAAGTTCAACTAGTGGACGTCAGAGGAAATCATGTGGGTGCGCTCCAAGGGGCCGTTGCCTTACAGGGAGGGGAGTGCCTCTGTCTTCCCGTTTTCCTTCTCTCTGAGGGCCAGACACAGATGTGGCAGGCTTTGGAGGAGCCAGCTTGTCCATAAGAGGGAAGCCATGTATTAAACATGGAGGAAGGAATCTAGGTTCCTGATAGCTATGGAAATATTTGTCGTGCACCACCAATTTGGATTTTCATATGAATGGGCAACAGACATCTCTTTTGTTTAAGGTTCTATTATTTTGAATCTTTTTAACAGCACTGATATTTGCTCCCCCCACCGTGAACTTAACTGGGTTCCACAGTTGGAATCCAGAAAACTGTAAAACACTCACTAAATCTATATTGATATTTTGTTATAAGAAGAAAATCTCTACTTTTGGAGTAAATTTTATTTTCCTTCTGATAGTTGAGCGGATGTTAGGCAGTATGCATACTACTGTGAGCTCTACACTTCTTTCAAAGACCTTGTTTCCTTCTGTCCTTCCCTTCTTCCTTCCATGAATGCCTTATCACCTCCATTTAACTAACTTCCTGCAGGAAAGCAGCTATGTTCTAATGTGTTCTATCCCACAGATAAAGCCTAGTGTTTTGTACATAAAAAATTCCCACTTTGTTAAAAGAAATATGCAAAAAACATACACAGAATTGTACTAGTTTTTAACATTGTCATGCAATCAATTGAATCCATGAAATCAACAAATTAAAAGCAAGTGCCCAAATTAAATAGATTAAATTTCCATTAATAAACTGTGGTAGTAACAACATACCTGAAAAGAAATTTCAGTGGAGTTTTAAAAGATTTAGTACCTCAAGAAACAGTGTTAGGTACAACAAACAGAAACCTGATATACTTAATGAGATGGAATTTTTAAATCTATAAAGCCTGTAGGTATAGGGTACATCAAATTCAATATTTATTCCTTTATTGATCATTTTGAGTAAAAGTTATCTGAAAGTTAAGGGCGCCAAAGTCCAACAAAGAGCAATATCCATGGACTATTTTAAACTGAATGCATGCTTGTGCTGAATTATAAAAGATATTTAAATTATTGTCCCAAAGAATAAATTGCAACTTCCCCATAGTGAAGCTAGTGGGTCGGGGTAATGCAGACTGAGTAATATTGAACTAGGGCTTTCAAATATTCAATTCTAAAGTTGCTGAAAGAAAAACTTAAATGTGCTCATTTAATTCATTTTAAAGAGATTAGGGCCCTCCCTGGTGGCACAGAGAGTTAAAGCACAGCACTAAAAAGCTAAAGCCGCTTCAGCATGAGTTCGATCCCTGCCCCAGAGGTGACCCACATGGCACGGCAGACCTCTCCTG